>NC_047137.1:540000-1140000 GCF_009829125.3 Periophthalmus magnuspinnatus
ATTGGTAAACTTAGAGCATGACAACTCAAGCAAATCAATGGGATAAAGTTTTCACCATAACACCAACTTTGCTGAATCTGTCAAACCTCCACCCACCTGTAGCGTATGCATGACCACACTAACCTTGCAGATCTTGCTCTCCTCTGTCTCTCCTTTGCTCTTCCCCTCCGCAGCAGCAACAGTAGCAGCAGTGGTTGAACTTTTGTCCGGTTTTAGCTCCGACTTGACTGAAAGCTGATAAGAGAACGAAGTTAAGGGGGGCGTGGTGCTCCCCTGTCCCGCTATGAGCTCTGCATTCGGCTGTGGGGACATATAACCTTGCGCTGCTGCCATGCGAACTGCGCTTGGGATGGGTAATGCCGTGTGGACTGGTCTAGTGGAGGGCTGCCTAAGCTTAGAGGCAACCCCAACCACCGGCATTCTGTCCGGAATTTTCTAGTCCCCAATAAGAATGAAGCAGTAAGGCAATGCTCGGGAAATGGTCAAATCCACACACAGTTAAAAGCTAGCTAGCTGAGTAGTTGCCCACCGAGCTGAGAGAAAGGCACTGTGCGCTTTTTGCAGAGCTGAGCTAGAGTGAAGTAGGTCCCGCCTCCAAACACTCCTCCTCCTTCTCTTCTTCTCTCTTTCTCTCCCTCTCTCCTCCTCCCTCTTTCCTCTCAGCTCTGTGTGTTTTAACTGTTCAGCAGCTGGAGACAGAGGTGAGCACAGCAGGAATGTCTTTGCTCAGGCTAGTTCAACAGTAATGCAATAACAATAACAATACATTAAAGGTCCAATAATAACCTGTATCCAGGCATCTTGAAACACATTTCGTACACCATAGAAATGTAACTCTATAATATAACAAAACAAAACATTAACATTGTTTTTTAATACTTAAAATGAATGGAAAACAAAAAAGTTATTTTCTGAACACTTAAAGCCATGGTACTTCCTTGAAAGGAAGGAGTAGGTATTTAAATCAAACTTGTTCCTAGTTTTTACAAACCCTTTGGCACATCTATAGTATTCACATGGATGTATTTTTCAAACATACACACAGCTTTAGGCAGAGAAATGAAGCAGGAGTAAACCACCATAGTACAATCACTCAGCTCTCATCACAGAACATAACACAGACATATATGACTTGCTGGCGATCAGCAAAATGCTTTACATTTAGATTCTGACAGTAGCAGTGACATGTATGATCTATGGGGGTTACTCATTTACTCATTACTCAAGTTACTCATTTACTAGAGAAAAAGGATGGAAAAGATGGAACAGATCATCATTGAGGAGACACTGATGGCATTCTTGGATGACTTAAAGATGAATGAACCACAACTCTTATCCAGGAATGTCAATCTCATTAACATTGACCAGATAATGTCAAAATCACTGAAATGGTGTTTTGGTTTTGCTGCATCATAAACATGAAATCATCTTTGCAGCCAATCGATAGGCAAGCACAAAATTCCACTGTAAAATCATAAAGGGAAGAAACAAAGTGTTTTCAATTTAGCAAAATTTTGATTAAAAACTATATCTATTTGAATGAATATTATTGAAAGGACTTGGGACATTTAAGACTTGTAATGTAAAAAGCTTGCTCTCTTAACCTTTTCAAACCAAAAAACCAAAAACTGTCAAATATGCTCAAAAGTAGCCATACTGCTCTTCAATGAAAGTTCAGCAATCACGAAGTTTCACCCAAAGTCAGAAAACCTCCCTATTTTCAGAGGTTGAACCAGGAAAAGTTCCACCAAATAATCCCTGTCTTCCTGTGGAGCGTTTAAAATAGCAACAAAAGGTTTGACAGACCGGAGCTGGCCTGCACCACAAGTCTGCTGCTTCCAGTTCAAGAGGACATGAACTTTGAAGGAACAGATATTTAAAAAAAATCACTTTTTCATGTGCGCCACTAAGTTAACCTCTAATGACAGAAGCAGTGTAAAGATGAGAGGAAGAAACCTAGGAAACCAAACAGAAGGAGAGGAGAAAGAGCTATTGTGGAGAGGTGTTTTGCAATGCAGACTACGGGAGCATGTAGGTCGCTCAGCTGGTTCTGTGACTTAAGAAAAACCTGATTTATTAACTGGAGTAGTGCAGCCAAATAAATAAAGTCTCTGTAATATCTTAACTAAAAGTGAAATCCAAAGTAACAATCACAGCCTTTAAGGTGACATGAGTTAACAGGTAAACTATGTATTTGTTACCTGGCCAGCAGAATGCATTCTCGAGATATTTGTAAGAATGCATCTGTTCCGGCTCCTGCTGTTATGACTATCTGGTTAACCAGTGTTTCAGTGTTTCAGTTGGAGCTAAAACATGAAGATGTGAGACAGGACTGTACTTTGACAATGTTTAAATCCAGGCTGAAAACGGTTCTGTTTCACTATGCAAATGACTGAAAGTTTTTATTACGTACTCTTCTCTTTTAATGTTAATGTTATTGTGATTATTTAGATTTAGATTTTTTTTGTATTGTGATTTTAATGTCTTTCCAATTCTGGAAAGCAGTTTGAATTGTGCACAAATTGTGCTATTCAAATAAACTTGCCTTGCTTGTACAAACACGGCAACATGGATGGACGGACTTCAGCCTAGTATTTGAAAAAAAAATGTAAACGGTAAGTACTTTTCTTTCAACTGGATTTATCAAAAGTTTGATTTCTCAGCTTGTTCCACTGTGGTGACAATTCAGCCAATCAGCTTCAAATATTCGTCATGATGTTCCTTCTGATCTGAAGATTGATCTAAACATTAACAAGATTGATCTCAAAAATAACATTATTAGCAGATCCACTGACCCACTGGTTAAAGGTGTGATTCCAGTTTCCACATGAATATGCTGCTGTGTCCTTGGGTAAAACACTTAACCCAACTTGCACTGGGATATGATGTGTGTGTGAATGGGTGAGTACTTCTTTAATGTAAAGCGTTTTGAGCGCCACACCAATCAGCTCCCATCCCCTATAGTGAGTTTGCAGTCTACAAAATGCCTTATAAACCATCTCCAACACTATAAGACTATGAGACACATCAAGACATACTCTCCGGCCAAGAGATTTATCTGTAGTCTTGCCACTTTATTAGCTGTTATTTTGTACCATTTTAAAGACACTGTTATTTGCTCTCCTTCCTCCACAGCTCGTCTTTCAGGCCTGTCTCTAATAACCTCCTCAGTGTTCATGTGTGTTAGCAGAACATTAAGTCCACACAATCGGACATGTCTGCTCCCTCCTGCTCCTGAGTGTGAGACATTAAAGGCAGTGAAACTTTTATATGGAAAAGCATCTGGATCAGTTTGGAGAGGCGCGGAGATGTGCTGCCGTCAGAAAGAGAAACAGAATCTACTGACGAAACTGGAAATGAGCAACTTGCCAAGTACAGTAAGAAGAGGCATAAAAAAGGTTTGTTCACAAAACAGTAGAATTACAACTAAAATTAGCCTAGACCTTTCTCAAGCGCTGGTAAGCAAATGTCTCTACAGTTCAAATATTTGTTTAAAAAGGTCCAAAGCTATTCCTCACTTACTTTATGCATTCCGACCACCCAATTAATTCACCATAAGTTTTAAAGTCCTTTTGATAATGCTCAGAGATCCGAGCTTTGCAATCAAGGTAATGCTAACAAAAAACTAGCATGCTAACAGCATACTTCTTGATTATCTCACAATAAAACACTTTATACTTTGATGGAGACGGTGCATTGTTGTGCAAATGTACAAGTTATAGGACAGATGTATGAAAAGTCAACCCCATACATTTTAAACAGATTTAATACCCCATTATGGAATATTGTAGGCAAAGCAGTAACAACAACCATCTGATTTCTGGTACACCATTGTGGTACAGTAAGGAATTGCCTCACACATGTAATAGAAGAAATGTGCATGCAGGACAGTAGACATAGCTAGTATTTGGATTTAGGTTGGAATAATGTTGAGGACTAATCCTGATATTTATTTAGCACTGTAATGATCTTGATGAGATTAGGATGCAGTGCCTGGATACAAAGTGAAATTGATTTGTTTGGAAATAGGTCCAGAGAGCCACTGTCAGCTGATCAGATTCAAACTTCATTCATGTAAGGTGACTCACTTTTAACAAAACATTTACACCAGCACATTTGAAATTAAATATTTTTCTGTTAGATGCTAGCACAAAACAAATGTAACCATGAAAGTTCCACTGAATAGAGAATTCCCTGTCATACCACTGTTTGAATGTAAATGTTTGCTTAGTCATAACATAGATTTGTGCAATGTAATCTGGACTCAGCACTTACAGGAGAGGACATCTTTCTTTTATTAAGCAAATTCCATTGTTAAATCTTTCACCTTGTATAAACCACTGGACATAAAAACTGAAGAATGACACATTAGCCACAATGACAGTGGGTTTCTATGATTTGATGATATATATATATATATATATATATATATATATATATATATATATATATATATATATATATATATATATATATATATATATATATATATATATATATATATATATATATATATATATATATATATATACACATAGTAAAATCTGTGGGTTTTTTTGTGAAAATGAGTAGCCTTACTTGTCACTTTAAGTCTATTAATCTTAATATATTACATGTCACAATAATCTGAAAATCCGAAATTAGCCAGTGAAGCGCATATGCTAACTGTGTGTGTCCATGTGTGTTTTTCCATTCCACATCAGCTGTGAATGCCAACAACATGTTTTTGGTTCAACATCTCATCTCAACCAACAGTGGAACTAGTGCTAACAATGCCAGCACAATAATATTTAGCCAGTCAGAATAAAAGTGCTTAAATCAATATGTCACAAGTGTATTATCTATATGTGGGTGGCGGTGTTCTGAAGCCTTTCACTCCCCTTGGTTGCCATGATGTCACTGCGTGCTAAAACAACAAACTCTGGGGGTATGAGATAAGCTAGGTCACCCACCCCCCGCTCTGTGCAAACCGTGATGCACAGATAGTTACACACCTGGAGCTGTCAGTGCTATCAGTCAACCAGCGTGACCAGGGAAACAAAACAAGTACACCCTCCCACTAAGCAGACACACATCAAAACAAATGCACCCATCCAGCACTCAGGCAGCTCAGGCAGAGATGTGAGGGGGTCAGGAGGTGCTTATTGGGCTTAAAGAGGCATGCACACAACATTGAAGGTCTATTAACATACATCAAGCATGATCCATAGAGACCTTAAGTGATGACAAATACAAGTATTATAAAAAAATTAAATTACTTTCTTTTTACATTACATATCTCAGCCAGGTTACCATATTATAACCAAGAAAATATACCAAACTCACTTCCGCTATACCGGGCAACAGTAGTTTCATTGGGTTGAGTGTTGGCGGTTCAAATCCCTCTCTGGACATAAAACATCATTGGTTGAGTGGTCAGATTCACCAGCCCACAGGTAGGCCTGTCACAATAATTACTATACCAACTATCTTTCAATAAATGACAGCTGGAACAATATATTTTGGGGTCAATATTTATCATGAGTATTTTTTCTTTTCAAAAGTGGGAAGATTTTGGATATTTTTTTGTTGTAATACAATAAGTTTTGAGCTGTGGTAGGGTGAATAAGCCTCTTCTCATGCTAATGTCTATTTAAAATGGTTCACTGGGATTATCTTGCATTATCGTTATTTTATCAGTGGCATAAAGTATCAGTAAGTTTCGGTATTACCGTTTATCACATTATATCTCTGTAGTAATATATTGTGCTTCAAAATTTGTTATCGTGGTCTACCCACAAGTTGGTGGTGTGATTTCAGCTCCCACAGATGAATGTTGTCATTGTGTTCTTGAACTTAACCCACTTAACCCACCACGCCCCAGTGTCTGCATACACTGGTATATGAATGTGTGTGTGAAGGGTGAGTGCTTCGTTGATGTAAAGCACTTTGAGTGTATTGAAGGTGGAAAAGCGCTGTATAAAAATGTGACTATTTACTGCATTAGGGTAAACATGACTTAGTATTATATCGCCATCATATTTACAGAGAATAACCATAGCCATAGTGACAAATATGTCCTGTAATTACCATGTGGTAACCACAATGACACTTTAGTTACTTTGCTGTTTCCATCCTGTACAATGGCATTACTGTGGTCTTGTATAAAGTTATTTGCATATTTTCAGTGGAAATGATAAAATCTCCACTGAAAAAAAACTGGATGAAACCTAATTCACATTTTGGTTATTTGTGACACGTTTTGGTGAGAAATAACAAATATCTGCTGCAAAATACTATAAAATGCAGTTCCATGATGAAGTGACAAATGTATTACATTTTTATTAGTGTTACATTAAGTGGTCACCGGTGAATCTCCCTGTTTTTCCACATGGGTGTGATTGACAGGTGAGACATTCATGGTCCTTCTGTACTAGAAAAAAAAAAAAAAAGAAAAAAAAATCACAAGGTGCTGAAAAACATGGCAGATTTCTGCAGAATCAATGAGCAAAGGACTAATGTCTGTTAATCTGAGGTGCGAGAAATGTGATTTTGTTTGTAAATAATTGATGACCAATGAGCTCCTTCAGTTCACATGTAACACTGAAAAAAAAATCAAATCTGATTAGATGATCACATTTGGCTTGGCTTAAAATTAAACAGAGTGGGAACTAGACTGAAATCCCTCTGTAATAAAATACAGAGGTATCAACCCAGATTTTCCAGCCAAAAAACTGCTACTGATTGGTTTGAATGAATTAACAGAAAGCAAAAATGTTGCTATTTTTAAATCTGGAAAATCTATAAAAATATGCTGTTGTGATGACCCCCGGTATTGTAGCATTAGCATGTTTTTGGGTCAGGCAGGACACACACATGCACCCTTTGACCTGTGCAGTCTGAGAATCTGCTTTGCTCTCGACCTTTGACCGCACCCACAAACACTCACAGAAAAGACGGCTTGTGTGAGAAAAAGGGGGGTCTACAGAATCTCACCTCTGCACGTGGATTATACACAACAATTATGTAAGAATACAACAGTGGTGGGCTGTGCATTTCAGCCTTCAGTGACATCCCACATACACATTACAACATCACCTCAATATAGGCTAGTCAAGCAACACTTAATTTCAGGAGCATTTAAAACCAATAAGCATGCATTGCATTCACAATTAAGAGTAGGAAACAAAGTTCACAGATACTGTTAAAAATCAAAAATCAAAATGTGATTTAAAGATCCCAAACAAAATGCCAACAAAATTAAGCTAGGTGAGCTTAAACAAGTCTGTCCAATAAACTGCGCAATATCGCCGTTTCACCAATCAGTCAATAACAAAACAAACTATTTTTGGAAAATTAAGTAAACAGATCATTTGCATTTTTGAGGCTAATAGGCTATACAACGCTAAATAACTGAAAATGTGGCCCAGATGAAATTGTACAAACTTTAGTGCTGTTTTAGCTGAGGTGACATAAATGGACTATGTTATTATTAACATTATAAACTCACTTTTTCATTGTGGAGATCCATGTCCCTGCGTGCCTGTTCACTGAGATGCAGGCCCACTCGAGTATCTCCAAACATTTTTAAACGTGTAGCTCCAAACACCAAATTGATCAGTTCCAAACAATAGGCATTCCCAACAGTACAATTTGCAGCTTTTCTCAGAAGCTGTGAGGCACGGGTACCATTCATAGTTGCTTGTCTGGAATTGACGGGTAACCCCTTTTCCTTGCTGGGACAGGTTAGCTAGTGCAGGGGCTGGCTGACCTCTTCT
Source organism: Periophthalmus magnuspinnatus (assembly GCF_009829125.3). Classification (NCBI taxonomy): domain Eukaryota; kingdom Metazoa; phylum Chordata; class Actinopteri; order Gobiiformes; family Gobiidae; genus Periophthalmus; species Periophthalmus magnuspinnatus. The sequence goes on from NC_047137.1 coordinate 547,758, forward strand.
CATAATATACAGCTTTTCATGAAAGGCCTGTATTGAAAATGACGTGGAAAGTATATCTGCAACCAGATCAGTCTCTTCTTCTCCTTTAGCCATTATGGGTAAAGGAGAAGAGGGCTTGCTCTGTTTATTCTGAAGGCCCCAGGCAAATAAAATTAGCTTGACAACACAAGCTAGCTAAAATATAATTGGATTAAAAACTCACAATAAACAACATTGGAAGCCACTCCACTAAGTAGATATAATATGATATTAAGACAGAATAGACAATATTTCTGTTTACATCCATCCATCCATCCATCAATTTTCTTCCGCTTATCCGGGGCCGGGTCGCGGGGGCAGCAGTCTAAGCAGGGACTCCCAGACTTCCCTCACCCCGGACACGTCCTCCAGCTCCTCCGGTGGGACCCCAAGGCGTTCCCAGGCCAGCCGAGAGACATAGTCCCTCCAGCGTGTCCTGGGTCTTCCCCGGGACCTCCTCCCGGTGGGACATGCCCAGAACACCTCCCTAGGGAGGCGTCCAGGAGACATCCTGAGCAGATGCCCGAGCCACCTCAGCTGGTTCCTCTCAACGTGTAGGAGCAGCGGCTCTACTCCGAGCTCCTCCCGTGTGACCGAGCTCCTCACCCTATCCCTAAGGGTGCGCCCGGCCACTCTGCGGAGGAAGCCCATTTCAGCCGCTTGTATCCGCGATCTTGTCCTTTCGGTCATTACCCAAAGCTCATGACCATAGGTGAGGGTAGGAATGTAGATTGACCGGTAAATCGAGAGCTTCGCCTTCCGGCTCAGCTCCTTCTTTACCACAACGGACCGATACAGCGACCGCATCACTGCAGACGCTGCACCGATCCGCCTGTCAATCTCCCGCTCTATCCTTCCCTCACTCGTGAACAAGACCCCCGAGATACTTGAACTCCTCCACTTGGAGGACACAAATAAAATAAATTCACTTTTGTGAGCATGTATAGGCCAGCAGAGAACTCTTTGCTGGCGGCCCACCACTGGAATACACAAATGTGAACAGTACAAACAAGACTATGGCCAAGGCCCAATGGGAAAGATAGTTGAACAACATATGGAAAAAGTACCGATAATGGTAAATTGGTTAAGAAAACATATCCCAAAGGAACAGCTTTCTGTGGCAAGGATTTTGTATTTATTGTAAAAAAAAAAAAATCCTATATGACATTTCTTTTGCATATGGTACTGGTAGATAAGTAAGTAGATAGAAAGGTACTCCTACCCATGCAAGTTTAAAGATCCTATTTTACACAAAACTGACTCTTGTTAACTTTAAGCTATGTTATACCTCCTCAGATATATGTCACCTCCTCAGAAACATACCTGTTTCTTTCATTCTGACATGTTTGAGTAACCCTTATTAATCTGCCTACATCTCTAAAACTCAAAACGCTCTGTTCTACCTTGTGATGTTATGAAGCTGTAGTTTTCAAGTTAACAGCTACGTTTTACCTTTAATTCAAGAGAGATTGGCAATTCCAGGGCTGAAATCATCCAAATTAATCTAGTGAAGGTGTATGGAGTTTAAAAACACATTAGAGCAGTTTCTGTATTACCACATGAAATCACAAGATGGAATATGAGTGTTTTCTGTTTGACAGAAAAACTCAGCCTAAATATGCAGGATTTGTGTGTTAAACATGTGTGAAAGAAACAAAAACAAAAATCTAGGTATGTTTTTGATGAGGAAACAACATTACAATATAAGAGAAAGGGGATAATACGGGTCCTTTAAGGACGTCTGGGACGGGGTGTGCCACGGGCTTGTCCCCATGGAGATGTCATTGCTTTTACTAGAATGTTCTGCAGTATGGCATTAAACCTATCTATCTTCATGACGGCAAGCACTTGATGCCACCTGGCCAAGTTACAGGTCAGATCTATGGAGACCGCTCAAAGAAATAATTCATGTTTGCCAAGGTTATTTTTGAATAATTTAAACACATATAATGAAAGAAATGTGACACTGATACATTTAACGCTTTTCTGTGGAACATTTCAGGTAAAGCAATAACATCTCCATGGAGACAAACAAGTGACATACCTTACACCTGAATAAATAGTTCACCTTTAACTACACCAATAAAAGAGTTTTTGATGTTCCGCAGATGAATGTCCAAAATTGTGCTCCCAGTATTTAGTTTAAGGTCCAGAGCTCCCTACCATCAGCAGGAAGTCACTTTACACATCTGACTGTCCACACTTCTGCCTCCCTGCTCCAGTAAAACCATAACTTCTACTCTCACTGTGGGGTTAGAAGCCATGGCAAACAACACCATTTACAGCCATTCTCATCACATACATGGACACAAACACGGTCACACACATGGACACAAACACAGACACATACCCAGATACATACACATACAGGAGGAGAAGGAGGAGGAGGAGAAAAGAAGAAGAAAAGCTAATTCTTGAAGATAGGAAAAAAGACTGAAAATGAAAATGCAGAAAATGTGTCTGATAGACACCCACATCATCCTTCAGTCAACCTCTGTGTTTCAGATGACATCATTCTAAAGACCAATCATATGTGGGCAGCTAAAATTGATATTGTTTAAATGCATATTTTCTGTATAATACAGTGAGCTCATGGGTCTAGTCCTTAATAGAAATAATCAGGTTCAACATTTGTGATTTTATCTTTTGAATATTTCATGGTAAAGTTTAATGTAATCATTAGGGAAATCTGGCCGTTGCTCCCCTCTGGGAGTATAACAACATCACATTTTAGAATCTGAAAACCAGTATGAAATTGATGAGGCTGGAATTTTGTTCAGAAATTTGGCAATTTAAAAAAAAATGTAAACATAATATTTTTTGCAAAATCACAATTATTATGTCTTGGATTTTTTCAAGCTTCCTGTCTAAATTGCTTTTGTTTAAAGTGCTTTTGTCATTGCATATGAGCAGACAGGAACAAGCTGAACACAAGATAAGTGAAAGACTATTTATAGGACAATTCATACTCATAACATATCATATTTCTGATTTAGGTCAATTACAAAACATTACAAAACATATTTCTATTTGCTAAATGCCAAAATAATTTTATACACACACACACGCGCGCGCGCACACACACACACACACGTATATACATGACAGTTTTTCATTACTTTCTTCAAAGTTAGAATACATAATTTAGAAGTTAGAAGTTTACATACAGCTTCTGATTTATTTATTGACAATAATTAGAGTCACACCTGCAGATCTCAAGGCACACCTGAAACACACTGCCTCTCATGGTAAAGTCAAAATAAATTATCCAAGATATCAAAAAGAGAATTGTGGACTTGCATAAGTCTGTTTCATCCTTGGGTGCAATTTTCAGATGCCTGAAGGTGCCACATTTTGTTCAAACAGTTATATGCAAGTATAAACACCATGGGAATGTCCAGCCATCATACCGCTCAGGAAGGAGACGGGTTCTATGTCCCAGAGATGAAGGTACTTTGTTCTGGAATGTGCATATTAACCCAAAAACTTTATTTATTTATTTATTTATTTAACCTTTATTTTACCAGGTAGATCAGTTGAGAACCAATTCTCATTTTCAACGACGACCTGGCCAACAAAAACAAAATCAAAAGACCTTGTGAAGATACTGGCTGAATCTGGTAAGACTGTGTCATTATCCACAGTGAAACGAGTACTGTACCAATGTGAGCTGAAAGGCCAGTCTGCCAGGAAGAAGCCATTACTCCAAAAACAAAACATAAAAAGACAGATTACAGTTTGCAAATGCACACAGAGACAAAGACCTTAATTTTTGGAGACATGCCCTGTGGGCTGATAAAACTAAAATTGAAGTGTTTGGCCTTAATGAGCAGCTGTGTGTGTAATCCCTCAGTCATCTAGGTTTGATCCATGGCAAAAGACGAAATTTAAATCTATCAACTTGACAAATTGTTGTAGGAGTGAAGACGTTTCAGTGCAATCTGACCAGTTGACAGATTTAAACTTCGTCTTTCCTTAGTGACCATCGTTATGTTTGGGGAAGGGGGAAGCTTGCACGCCAGAGAACACCATCCCAACTGTGGGATATTGGGGGTGGCAGCATCATGTTGTGGGGCTGCTTTGCTGCAGGAAGGACTGGTGCACTTCACAAAATAGATGGCATCATGAGGAAAGAACATTATGTGGAAATATTGAAGCAACATCTCCAGACATCAGCCAGGTAGTAAAAGCTTAGGCGCAAATGGGTCTTCCAAATGGACAATGACCCAAAACATACTGCCAAACTGGTTACAAAGTGACTGAAGGATTACAAAGTTAATGTACTGGAGTGGCCATCACAAAGCTCTGATCTCAATCCTATTGAAAATGTATGGGGAGACCTGAAAAGCCATGTGTGAGCAAGGCAGCCTACAAACTTGACTCAGTTACACTCGTTTTGTCAGGAGGAATGTGAAATGAGAAATACCTGCCAACTATTGTGAGAAGCATGTGGATCACACGTGGATCTAAAATACCCCAAACTCTTCACTGTTGTGCAGTCCATGCTGTGCAGGCTCTGTGCAGAAAACATTTGACCCAAGTCATACAGTTTAAAGACATGGTAACAAATATTAATGAAATGTATCTTCTGACTTGTAATGTAACTTCTGATTTTGATGAAAGTAATGAAAAATTGTCCAAAATTCATTCTCTCATTATTCTGGCATTTAGCAAATAGAAATTATTTTGGTAATCCTAATTGACCTAAAACAGGAAAAGTGTAGTCTGGTTCCAACTGCATTTCTGAAAACAGCTTTATATTACATGCACATAAGACAAGACGAGTCATCTAAAAGCCCTGTACCTTATTCTTTCCCTGTATTTGAGCAAAAATGGTCTTGCCCCTCATAGACATATTATATAAGCATCTCTACAGGTGCTGTCTGCATAGAAATATCTCACATATAGACTGAAAAAGAAGTGGACTAAGTGAGCGTGACATCACTCATAGCATTCGGCTCCAGTCAAATCAAACTTATTGAGGTTAGCAATTATAAGGACAAATTTGGAGCGAAGACACTCTTCTTGAAGATAACACTTTTCCCGCCCGAGTGCGGCTAAGCACCCAAGTAACGCTGTCAATCAAGCCTGTTGCTAATGCTAGTGGGAGCGACCTGATCCACGAACAAAATAGCAAAAGACCAGGCATTTGCAAACATTTCAAGACCAAAATGACGAGGCTCACTGCAGTAGTTAAAAAGAGAGGGGTGACAATTTTTCAATGCAAAGTGAATTGGAGCCAGAGTTGATGGAACCAGAAGTTCACTCGCCACTGTTCACTTCCTATTTGGAACACACCGGCTAGTGCAACTATGTCCATTTATATATACAGTTTATGATCTTACACTATCAGGAATAAAAAATCTAAAGTACTGAGACCTTTGCCCCTGTACTGCTCATGTGGTTTTCATCATTGAAAAACAGTGGAAGAATTCAATCATCTAGTTTTATAGATGTACCTAATAAACTGTCCTATAAAACCAGCCAATACATCAAAACAGTCCGATCATTATCACTCTGTATTTTTACACATAGACCTGACTTTATGCTCATCCCTGCTCCCATATGCTTTGCATTTTATGGACACCACACACGGATTACACAGCTAAATGGACTTTGAAATCATATCCCTGAGTCTCTCCCACCCACACACGCAAACACCCCCTCCTCCTCCCTCAGCCTGCGTCCATGGAAACAAATCAAATTCAGAAGGAAAAGGCGAATTGCATCACGGCCAAAATGGCTCTAATTCCTTCCAACTTCCCCATGTGCTTGGCTAGACGCCATAGACAAACATTTGGATGAGAGACAGTGTGGAGATGTGGGAGATGTGGCTTGGCTCAGATCTGGTTAAGAGCGTGATTACACTCAGTTAAGTTTTTTCTACTTTCTTTCCTTCTTTTTTTTCTTAAAGGCACACTGTGTAACTTTTCTGCTAGGGGGTCTGCCAGAAAAGTTCCCATGTAGATACTTCTATGCCTTTGCATTTCCTTCAGTGTATCTATCTGTTCTAGTCATCGTATCGGTCTATTGCATTGATTCATTTACAGGTATTGCTCAAAAATACTGCACCCTACTGAGTGGGTTGGCCTCTCCACCAGATATGACCTGGTGGCGTCACCTGGTTGTCTCCATGAGAGAGATAAGTTGAATGCCATACTATACAACATTCCAGGCAAAGCAATAATATCTCCATATAAACTTTTAAGATGGACACTTGAGCAGAAAACTTGCATAGTTGGCCTTTAAAGGAGAGGTCTGTGTTAAGTCTGTGTTAAGTCACATAAACTTTCAAGATACATTTCAAACATTTTCAAACAAGTTCTTCATTCAAAAAACTGAATACATTAATTTAATTCATTTGTGCTCGTTTAAGTTATCTGTGTCTTTCTGAGCTAAAAACATTGTTGTTCTTAGCTCCAACCACTGTCCATAACCTCGCCTACTTTTAATTTTATTTATATTTTTATTTTGACATTTTATGGTGAAATAGTAGCAAATAACTGTCTGCACATCTAAATAAATAAATAAATAAATACAAATTAAAAAATGTTTAAAAGGTTGCCAAATATGCCATGATGTTCTAAACTATGTGTTATATTATTATATTAAGGGTCTTTTCAGCAAAAGGTGAAAGTGGCTGAAACTGTCAGCTAATGCTAGCTAGCTTGTGATTGTAATGTTATTTGAGAGGGACTTGTTTATCAGCACCAATCAGCACACCTGTTGTAGTTCAGGTAAGTGTTCAGCTTGTGTTAAAATAAAGCTAAGTTTAAAGTCTAACTTGAGTTTTAGACAGCAATGCCTATGGTTAGCATCATGTCATCAACACCAGAGAATGTTAATGACACCAGCTACAAAGTATCAGTTCGTATTATAAACAAACAAACAAACAAACAAAAAAATAATGAAAACCATGCATTCTTAAAGTAAACGACTTGCCTGGAGATTAGGGTTGAAACGATTCTTATTTTATTGCCTTGATGATTTGTTTAATTATGTTTAATTAGTGTGATACTGTATTAGACGGAAACATTGCGCCCTTGTTTTTGCATGGAGCCTGCACAGCAAGGACAGCACAACAGTAAAGAGAGTGGGGTATTTTAAATACACGTTTGAGTTTAGATCCACACTAGGACTTTTGAACCAAGTCATGCTTGAAAAAAATTATGTAGAGGTATATGGCCCGCACTTACACACACACACACATCCGACCTGAGTGTTTGTGTACATGTGGCGCAGCAGTGCTCTCGCTTTAACGGAGAAAATCAGTGCAGAGGCATGAAATATCTCTTAAATAGTGAGACAGATATGAGTCCTGCTGTGATACTTCTCTGTGAGTTTATGGATTAAACAACAGTATGGAGGAGCAAGGACAACAGGAGACGAGGCTTCAAAACTTTTGTCTGTCCACAGTCCTTATTGAAAGTGAGTTTTGGAGCTGAGTTCATTCACCTTATCTTCTGACCTCTCCGCACACTTCAGACAAAGCAGTAACATCTCCATGAAAACAAGTAGGTGGCATATACCCAACCAGAAAAGTTACACAGTGCAGCTTTAAGCTATACACTGAAAGAAAAGCTTAACAGCTCCCCTTAAAAACAGATATTTATGTGGGTGCAACAATTTGGTGACAGTCCAATATAGTAAGGCAATGTAATGGCAGCTATTATCAGCACAGCTTCGTGAAAGCATGCATTTCCAGACATGTACTCACCAAAGTGGCAAAATACTGCAGTTTGAAAAATAGTGATTATTGTCACTTAGTCAGAAGATTTACAGCACAGAGTGAGTCAGCTGGTGTGGGACTCCTGAGTCACTGAATGGCTCTTATGAAGTGAATCTAACAAAAATAAGACCTCAAATTATGTGGATGCATTCCAGAGACACAGGCAAATGAGTTGTTGGCAGCTTGCCACATCTGAGAGATCACTGAGGCTTTGAGCTGTCATTAAGAAGACATAGAAGATCTGGAATTTGTTTAATTTCTTCAGTATCTAATGAAAAGTGCACATATTTTACAGTGATTAACACATGTGAATTGTTGGAAAAACTAATACAAGAATCCCATTTCACAACATGTTTCTAAGTCTAACGGGTTTATGGACAAAAGCTAAGACAAAAGGTATGGGGCCAAAGAGGTTCTATGGAGAACATTACTATATATTACTTAAATCAGACCGATTCTGCAAAAAAAAAAAAAAAAAAAAAGTTCAGAGCTTTTAACCATATTATACTGGTTTCCCCTCAATATTTACTCACTCAAAGTTGTATTTGGAGTGACTTGTGTACGTTTGAGCAATACGTTTGCTTATTTTCAAGACTTTATTTGGACTATCATCTCCCCATTTACACCTCCACTGGTACTCCAGTGGTGCCTGTTTCTTTTATTAAGTCATTTTAGATTAATATTTTGGTTTAAAATGTGAAAACATAATCATCCATGTGTATCATAGATTATAACTATAGAGGAGAGACAAGCTTTAAAAGTCTTCTATTTACATACTGCAACTTAATTTTGTGACAAGAAGAGAATAAACTAATTAATCACAAACCGGAAATAATAGCTGTATGCAGAGGTATATTGTGATTTTTAGTTGTCTGCCCTGTTTCATGAAAAAAAAGCTAAAGCCGTGCACCTGAATGAAAACTCATGTATGTGAATATTAACAATATGCCAAAGAGTTTGAGAGCTACTTAGATAAATTCACCTACAGACTTCCTCCTTTTTGTTCATAAATTGGGTAATGCAGCTCTACATTAAAATCAGATCATTATTTTAGCCTCCCTCTCCCTTCACTGGCACCTGCATGTTCTCCAATTAAGGCCTGGTTCTGCTCTGTGCCACAGGCCTTACACTGCTGTCAGAGTTAATCTTCCACAGAGCTGGTATGCACTGCCCTGTCTGCGCACACTAAAACAGCAGCGGGTGGGCACTGGCGCGTGGTCCCAGGACTATAAAAGGTCTGGAGCTTACCCCTCTCTGCCCTCTCCTCTCCCCCAGAGTGAGTGCACGTGTTTGGGTAGCGGTTTGCAGAGCGTGCCCTGGAGAGGTGGATAGACTTAACACTTGTGTAGTTCTGAGAGCTGTGTTCAATATACCACAGGCCATGCCACCCGAGCATAGCACCGAGATGTCACTTCTAAATAAAAGTGATTCATTCTGGCGTGGGGATACAAGTGCTAATGCTCAAAAGGGTCAGTTTAGGACAATGAAATCCAGCCAAGGCAAGTTCATTTCTATTGCACAAGTCATACCATAGACTGTATATATAAATGGACATGGCTAATCTGCTAGCTGCTGCTTTTCAAAAAGGAAGCAAGCATTGGCGCGCTTCCTGCTCCATCGACTGCAGATCACATTGTATTGAGAAACTGTCACCCCTCTTGAGGTCGCTCTCGATAGTGTTAGCAACAGGTTTGATAAGCGGTGTGGGTGGGCAAGAGCATTACCTTCAGCAGCCTCAATCCGGATTGGCTCTTTGGTTACTATGATACTCGCGGTCGGAATTCCAAATATGGAACTCCGCTCCAAATTAGCCATTAGCTTCATTTGACTGGAGCTAAATGATATGGGTGGCGTCACACTCCCCTAGTCCACTTCTTTATACAGTCTACAAGTCATACACAAAGCTATTCAAAGTGGTCTACAGGATTAATCTCCATGTATCATAAAAATTTACTTCTAAATCTGACTGTGGTGCTTCCAATAAATATCACTTTCCATCATTGCTAATTTATAACCCTACACCTCAGAAGTGCATTTTGTCTGTTTCCATGGAGACAAACAGGTAGCTGACCAACCACAAGAAAAGTTACAGTGCACTTTTAAACAGAATGTCATAGATTATAGCTTAGGTCTGCTCAATCATAGAAGAAATAATAATAACAATTATATAAGTCATAGCTTAAATCAATATTCTTGAAACAATTATTTGCCTAGAGAGAAGGTGGAGCATCAGTGCCCCTACAATTAAGAGAATGAACAGACTAAATGAGAGCAGGTGACTTATCTCAAGTCTCAGAAACAAACTTGTATGTGTAACATAGACTGTATAAAGAAGTGGGCTAAGTGAGTGTGACGTCACCCATAGCGTTTGGCTCTAGCCAAATGAAGCGGGTGATTTGGAGCTGAGTTTCGTATTTGGAATTTGCTATTAGCCACGGACAAAAAAGTGGAATAAAAATACCAAAATCATGTAGAGTGGGTTAATACAAACACTTTAAGACCAAATTGACAAGCCTGACAGCAGCAGTATGGAGAGAGGGGTTACGTTGTTTCAATATAAATTGGAGGTAGAGTTGATGGAGTGAAAATGTGCCCATGCTCACTTCTTATTTGAACACAGCTGTTAGTTGGTTAGTTATGTCCATTTATATAGTTTATGATGCGTCCTTTGCAAGTAGAAAGATACATAATTTAATATCATAATTGTGATCTGATTAATTGCATAGTTTGTATTCACATCTGTCATGGGCTGACTAACAGAGACATGGTTGCCTCAGTGCCAGCTGCCTATATATATAACACCAACGGACCAGTTGACTGACTGCTCCTATTTAAGTCCATGCTAGTACTGCTACACTTCAAATGCTTTCTTATTAGCACCACTTTAGCATTGACATGTTTTGACTGAATGCTAACCTCATGAGCTAATTCTGTCCACTGGAAACAACCCAAGCTAACTGACAGACATCAAGCCAGAGCGTTGGACTGGTCCCTTTAACGATGCTATCTAAAATGCATTGGGTTTTCCATGTCCTTGTTCATCTACACTGGGGACACGCTGCAGTGAAGGAGGGGTGGTGACAGCCTAAACTTGTCACTGAACCGAAAAACTAGACTGGACTTGAAAATGAACAAGATTTTTCCACAAAAAAAAAGAAAAAAAAAAAAAGTCAAAGCACCTGTCAAGAGAAAACAGAGCCGAGCAGGAAAAGTGGCTAATAAAATGCACATGTGTTAGTGAGGGATGCTACAGTAAAGCTTGCCACCTGGACTTCAGTAAAATACATTACAAGCTGTGTTAATAAAAACTGCAAATTACTTTGCTAATTGATATCTAAATGGGTTATTTTAGTAAATGAATACCTTAGCAGACATTTGAACCAGATGAAAGAAGAAATAACTCTGCCATCCTCCAATCACTTAATAAAATATTTTTACAGACAAGGAGTTGACAAGCTTAACCAGTTGACAGGTGTGTCCTGCTAAAGAGCATTTTGGCTTCCTCCTTTCTGTATAGGGATGGGCAGATATGGAATTTTTGAGCTGATACCAATATCTGATATGTGGCCTGATGCTGTGGCTGCTAAATGGCCCATATTACAGTTTTCTGATTCATGTTATAATGTTATTTCCTCATCAAAAACATACCAGGAGTTGTGTTTTTTTCTTTTCTTCACAGATGTTTTACACACAAATCCTTCATGTGTGAGCTGAGTTCTTCTCTCGAACAGAAATCACTCTTTTCCACCTTGTGAGCTCATGTGTCAAAATGTGGAACAGAGCATTTTGAGCTTTGGAGAGTAGACAGACTAATAATAAACATGAGTGAATGAAGCAAAACACAACTCCAGGTATGTTTTTGATGAGGTAACAACATTATAACATGGCTTAAAGCTCACAAGAGGCAATTTTGCGTAGTATATATTTGCAGATACCAATATTTAGCTTTTAAAATCTATAGCAAGGCCCACAAATGTATCTTAAGCTGAAATACAGATCACAAATGAACTTTTTCACTTTTGTAATATCAAATAATTTGATATAAAATAATTTATTAAATGTTTGTGTAATATATAGCCATATAACTCTCTACTGTTTCCATTGTTCCTCATGGACACAGAGACTGGGACAGCGCCAAAAAATATCTGGTATTGACATTGCTGATACTGACATCCACTAATTGCAACAATAGCATTTGATATGGATACTGGAACTGGCATATCACCCATCCCTATTTTTGTACAACTATGATTGACATGCAAATGGAGAGACAAATAAAGAACATAGAGTTTTAAAGATACAAACATTTTCACTTTGATTAGATACTTAGGAAAAGGCTGGATGCCATTCTGTTATGATTGTAAGAAATAAACTATTTTGCAGAATAATATATATTTTTACATTAAATATAAATAGTATAATTTGAGTTTGGGTCATACTGTAGGCCTTAAACATGGTGTGTAGCCATGACAAGCATGCTGGATGAAGAAGTGAAGGAAGTCAACCATCCCATTTAATTTACAAAGCTGTGAACCATCTATGCAATATTTGAGAAAGAGTTCAATAGCAGCAGATTTGTCTCTCCATAATATACTGTAATACACAAGAGCTGCTTTGTTCAAAATCAGAGCCTGCCATAGACAGTGGAAAACATGACCTGGGTTTATGAAGTAAGTTTAGACATCCTCCAAACTGCATCAACAAACATTTGTGCTAATATCCACTGGCCTTTCTCCTCTATGGGTTTAATCAGATTTAATACATGTAATAGTCTACAGCAGTGTTTCCCATAACTTACTCCCATAGCAACAAACAAATCAAAAAGCCAAAATAATGAAGCCCCAATTTATCCTGTAAATGTCCTCCCTGTGGTTATGTGGCAGAGTGGTTATCATGTCTCCTCTCAGTAAGGAAATTGTTCAAAAATACCTTTAAAACCATACATTCTTACAGTGAGCGGGGTCACTTCTCCACAGATCTGACCTGTAAATTGGCCCAGTGTTGTCTCCTTCTTTTATCTGTGGAGATAGTTAAGTTTACCATATTGTGAAACATTATATTCAAAGCAATAAAATCTCCATGGAGACAAGCAAGTAGTGGGCCATCCACCAGAAAAGTTACACAGTGCCTAGTACCTTGCCAAAAAAACAAAAAACAAAACACTGTTATTTATCAGCAGGAGAAAAACTATACCCTCTACCCTTATTATGGTATCCAAACAGCACTGTATATGAAAATTAAAGAAGATATATTGTGCTTGTGTCTGCTAGATAGTTATAATATATGAACCCCATGGTTATTACAACTTGCAAAATTTGCTCTGTGTAGCTGTTGTTCCCTCCTATGGAGAGCTACACATTACGCTAGCGAGTAGAGGATGTTTTTTTTTTCATTTGTACTAAAATGACTACGCAATGCTGCTACATGTAGAACTGATTAAGAAAATAAAATTTGAGAAGGAAGTAAGTATGTCACAGTGGGCGGGGTTAGAAAAAAGGGTTAGACTGGAGCAATGACGTCTTGAATATATGAGTATAAAGATTACTCAAACATTCACGAATCAATACAATTCAAAATACAGGCAAATAAAGATTACTCAAACTTGCATGAATCACTCTAAATAGAACTTAAGAGGGGAAAATGAGAAGGAGAAAAGGTCTGCTTTAATACATTATTATCATCAAAATGTATTCAAGCAAGTGAACTGTGAAATCACCAGTTTGAAAGTCCATATTTCATTGGCTCTGCCTCTCGGGCCAAGAGTGCTCATTTAGCAAACAGCCACTGCTCCAAATGGTGTTGGTGAGAGATGAAGGCATTAGCTGCAGTGTTGTTTCAGCCCAGAGACCCAAAACGAATAAATAAACTCCACCAAACCACAGAGAAATTGAGTTTGAAAGGCCAATTAGAAAACTGCCCAATGAGCAGAGGTGGTTGAGTAGACAAAAATTCTCAGAGTAACGTAATTGTAAGAGTAACATAACTGTAAGAGTAACGTTACTTCAAAATAATGTTAATTAAGTAAAAGTACAAAGTAGTGATCCAAGAATGGTCAGGACATAACATCTGATTTATAAGTTCATGTAATTTGCACTCTTGTGCAAAATCTGATATTTTCAAAGGATAGACACAAAAATTAGCCAAACTGTATTTAAAGGAGCGCTGTAAGAAACACAAATGTTCAAATCATTTCATATTGTCAACATAACTTCTGTCATGGAAGAAGAATCACAACTTTTACTTTTACTTACAACTTTTACTGTTACTTCACTGAATATATGACTCAAGTAGGAGTAAAAGTATGCTGCTAGAAAAGTAAAATTTATTTTAATAGTTACTCAAGTAAATGTAACACCCACCTCTGCCTACCAGCCTACCAGGCTCTGCCTAGGAGCCTACGAGGACTCTAGGAACATTTGACAGTTTAAATAATTACTAATGTCATCTATGTCTGTAGGTCTAGGTCTGTACCTGATTTCCCCAATGTATTTGAGCAAATTTTGTCTGCCCCAGTACAGATATATTTAGCTTTGAACAATTCAAATACAGGCATTGAATGTCTGTAAGATGGATAAGTTGCCATACTGTTGAGCATTTCTGGAAAAGCATCTCCATGGAGACAATAAAAGTTTTAAAAATTAAAGTTATAGTGCACCTTTAATATCGGCCAGCTGTGAAGAAAAAGTTTACAAATAGCTGATTGAATTGGGTTTGTCATGTGCAGAGCTTAGTTACACAAACTGTGGGCAACTGGTCACAATAGATGAATGATGTGATGACATATCCAATTATTATGACCTTTATGTTCATACAACTTTGTACTTTTTATGCTCAAATTGTGAGAGGAAACAGCAGCTATGTCAGAGTAAACCAGTGTTTGGAGATGTGGTTGATACTGGCCTGAGGGGCCGTAGTATGAGGCAGCCCACATTGTGCAGCGAGCAGCTCACCTCCTCATTACAATACCATCAGGGACCATCAGGGTAATAGAGTGGTGGAACAGAGGAGGTCACAGAGGACAGATTCAACCCTTTTCTTCTCTAATCATTTATGGTTTGTAGTATTTTTTGGTTCATTTATTTGTAAGTAACTATTAAAAGGTAAAAGGTTAAGGTTACGGTACACTTCACTTGTCCTATGCATTTGACCCATTCTTCAATGTTGCTGAGGCGCAGTGGACCCATCTCCAGATCTTGAGCTAGTCTTGATCAGGACTACCTGATCTAAATGATTTGACCTATTGTGCATATTTTGGGTTGATGGGGGACACCGGAGTGCCCAGAGAAAACCCTCCCATGATATGAATGTTTCTGCCATTGTCCTACAAAGAGATTAAACATGTGGGAGGGTCCTACATAGAGGACAACGTTTTAGTTCAGTGTCTCAGATCCAGAGATTGGGTTCAAAATTGAAGTCTAATTTGGTACATGCAGATTAATTTAGACACACTGGCCTGTTTTCATTCATTTACATTTCAGATCAACAAAACTGCTTTTCTGGACTCTGATTTAGAGAAAATGGTCTCTATTTTCCTCTCAGTGGTAATGTTAGCCATTTGAAACTGTGCAATTTGTTATGAGTATTTTAAAATGTACTTTATAATTTAAAACACCAGCAGAACCATCAGTCGCGCCTCAGCATCTCCAGCTCCTCTTCACCATCAGTAACTCCTTCACCAACATTATCCATGTCTCTGTCCAAACAGCCTTATGAACCCGTCTTTAGGTAATTATTTGGACAATTTGCAAAAGTTGGCAAGATTAATCACAATTGGATAAAAAAAATGTGATTTTTAATGAAAAAAGACACTGCAGCTGATATTCCATTCTTCTCTAAAAAAAATCTTCTGCTCTTGGATGTGTTTCAAATGTGCACTTTAAAAAGAACACTAAAACCACTTTACTTGTCCAAAATACTGCAATATTAGATTTTTTTCTCTTGTAAATAAGCAAATGTAGTTTCCCCAAAGCAGCACGTTGTGACAAAAATAGACCAAAATGTTTTCCCCAAAATCGCCGACAACAAACTTGTTAAGACCCATGTAAGTCAATGTATGACTCTTTAGGATGAGAGCAGATGCATGTGAATATGGAGAACAAAGAACAAGTCTGATTGAATTCATATAAGCTCTTTTCACAGTTTGAAAATTAGGTTACAAACATAGAGTGTATACATAAATGGACATAACCTGCTAGCTGCCACATTCCAAATAGGAAGTGACCATGGGTGCACTTCTGGCTCCATCGACTCTGGCTCCAATTCACTTTCTATAGAAAAACTGTCTACCCTCTCTCTGTAACTGCAGCTGTCAGGCTTGTGGTCTTCGTTGGTCTTAAAATGTTCATATTAACCTGCTCTACATGACCCTGGTATTTCACTATTTTGTCCATAAATCAAGATATGAACATTAATAGCAGACCTTCTTTCCACAAGGTTACTCCCGCTAGCATTAGCAACAGGTTGTGTCGGCAGGAAAGGGTGTTATATTCAACAGCCTCACTCCTGATTGGCTCTTTGGTTGCTATGATATTTGCATTCGGAATTCCTAATTTGCAACTCGGTTTCAAATTCACCCCTATAACTGCTAGCCTCAATGCGCCTTTTTTGAGCCTTTGTCTGGAGCCGAACGCTATGGGTGACGTCACATTCAATTAGTGCATGTCTTTATACAGTCTATGGTAACAAAGTATTAAAAGTACCACAGATTTCTAGTTTGAGCAAAAAAGTAGCTGCAGTCTGTATTTAAGTTCCCAAATACCACTAGACCTAGTCCAAAACCTTTACTGAATCAGTGCTTGAAGACTACAAAGGCTTAAAATGGGCAACAATGGATGGAGCAAAGTTCATCTGTATACTAAACCATCGCACCTTTCCCTGCTGTCTCTGTCTGGCTGAAATATCATATGGTTTATTTGAGCCAAACTTTCCTCCCAGAGTTTTGTCCTTTAACTTTGCAGATTTTCCAGAGCCACATCAATGCGGTGTTCCAATCGAAGGATCTGTCAGGAAAACTTTATTGTTTCCCATTGGCCTTGGATCCTTCACAACCAGAAGAGAAAGTCTGTCTCTCCACTTCTCTGACCACAACACGCCAAACCCAAGCTCCATTTGGAATTATAACCTATTAGATCCAACTTGGCCATAGAGTGCTATTATCTTCACTCCTCTTTCCCCTCTCCCTCTTTTGCTTTACTCCTTCTCTCTAGCTTTCTCTTTGTCCCCTCTCTCCCTGTATCCAGTACTCCCCTCTCTCTCCATTCCTCTCTTTCTATTTCTGTCTGTTTTCCGCTTTGCCCCCCCTCTCTCACTTCCCTCTCTTCCAGTCTACATTATATGTATATTCCATTACTCCCCTCTCTCTCCGTTCCTCTCTTTCTATTTCTCTCTTTCCCGCTTTGCCCCCCTCTCTCACTTCCCTCTCTTCCAGTCTATATTATCTCTATCCTTTCCTCTCTCTCTCACTCCCTCTGCCTTTCTCTCTCTCATTCTCTCCCTTTCTCCATCTTTCTCACCCATCCTTCCTATATTTCGTATCTCTCTCTCTTCCTCCCATCGATTGCTTCGCTTCACCCCCTCTCTCCCTCAGTCCTTCCCCTCTCTCTTGTCCTCTCTCTCTGTCTGGCTCCCCACACACATTTTTCAGGTCACGCGGTTCAGCTTTGACATGAATGAAATGCATGGCGGTTGTAAATCTGCGGCAGCCACATCTGTCGACATCTGCCCCAGGGCGGGTGGTGTGGTTACAGGGACCTAACTGATTTTTGTGCCTGGGCGCTCCAGGCTCAGGGCCTTATAATGACAGGGTTTGGCAGGCTTGTATGTGATTGTGAAAATGGAGAGAAGCAGACCGGATAATGTCCACTTTGGTTGGATGGCTCCGAGAAGAGAGGGAGAGACTGAGGTCAGGAGGATCATGGGACTACTATGGTCTTCAAAGTGTCCAGAGTCTTTGAGGTGTTTTATGACATATGTAGTGGTTGGATGCATTTATTCTATAGAGCTCAGGATTGTTTTGTCTCATCTCAGAGAGCTAGTCTCATGTTAACAGGGCTGTAGCTGACTTAAAAGGCTCATATTACACTATTCTCTGATCTATGTTATAAAGTTGTTTCCTGATTAAGTTCCTCATGTAGTAACACAGGAAGTGCTCCACTGTGTTTTAAACTCCATACACCTTCATTAGCTACCATTTGGATAATTTCAGTCCTGGAATTGCCAATCTCTACTGAATTAAAGGTAAAAGATAGCTGTTAACTTGAAAAGTACCGCTTCATGACATCACAAGGTGGAACAAAGCAGTTTGAGCTTTGGAGATGTAGACAGACTAATAATAAAGGGCTATTCAAACTTGTGAATAAAAGCAAATACAACTCTAGGTATTTTTTAATGAGGTAACAACATTATAACAAGGCTTAAAGCTCACAAGAGTCAATTTCACATAATATAGGACCTTTAATAAAGTCTTTGTCAACTAAAGTTGTGAGGATCGACTGTTCGACTAAAAAGAGGGTGTAGCAAAAGCTCTCAAAATGATATCTCTATGTATCTGACCCAAACTGCACTAACAAGACTACACCTGCAAGAGGAGTACATGCAAAAACTTATGTTTATGGAAGAAAATAGTAGGAATCAATGTATTTATATAAAGAGAGTCATGAATTTAATGTCCCCTTTGACGCATAAATTCCAAAAAATACCAAATCCTCAACTACCGTAAATTTCAGAATATTGAGTGTGCCTGAATATAGGCCACACCAGATAAGTTTTCAAATAAAATTAATTTTGTACATATATAGGCTGCACTTGAATATAAACAGCAAGTTTTCATGTTGTAACATGAGATATTTACAGAGAAAGACGGTACACAGAGGTTTTATTGAGTTTTAATTTAAGACACGGTTTTGTTTTTTTTGTTTTTTTTTATCAAACTGTGCCTAAAAATCTGCAGTATGGCACCAACACACCATCAACACGGGATGAACATACCTTCATGTTTAGAAAATAAAACAGCACCGACACGGCATCAGGATAGCACCAACATGACAGTAACACGCCTGGTTAGAAAATAAAACACACTTTAGCCTACTAGAAAAGCCATTTGCCGCCATCTTTTTTTTTGCTTTCAGCTGGATCTGCACAGTGGAAACACCTCAGCCGTCTGCTCTTTGTGTGTTAACCCAGTCTTCAATTATTTTGCAGTTCAGGCAATCTACTTATCTACTGATTATCTACTAATCTACTTATTTTCTCTGAAATCTTTTGTCGTCTTTTGTCATAAACCAGTGGGGATTTTAAAATGTGAAATACTAAGCTATTCTGACACTAGTGTGATAAATATATTTACAAGTTACAGCTCATCTGGTTGTTAAACAGTTCTTTCTTTCTTTTGGCCCGGGCATCTCTGTGGACAGAAGCCCCTTATGAAGAGTGTAAAAAAAAGGCAAGATACGTCGCCCGGAGCGGCGTTACCGGGGTCCCACCCTGGAGCCAGGCCTGGGGTGGGTGCTCGACAGCGAGCGCCTGGTGGCCGGGCCTTTCCCCACGGGGCCTGGCCGGGCTCAGCCCGAAGGAGTGATGTGGGGCCGTCTTCATGTGGCCCCACCACCCGCAAGAGGATCCGTAAGGGGCCGGTGCTTGAAGATATGGGTGGCGGTCGAAGGCAGGGGCCTCGACAACCGGATCTCTGGACATGGACACTAGCTCTGGGGACATGGAATGTCACCTCGCTGGGGGGAAAGGAGCCGGAGCTTGTGCGGGAGGTCGAGCATTACCGACTAGATATAGTCGGCCTCGCCTCCAAGCACAGTTTGGGCTCTGGAACCCAACTTCTTGAGAGGGGCTGGACTCTCCATTTCTCTGGCGTTGCCCACGGGGAGAGGCGGCGAGCTGGTATGGGCTTGCTCATTGTCCCACAGCTCAGCCGCTTCATGTTGGGGTTCACCCCGGTGAACGAGAGGGTCGCCTTCGGGTCGGGGACAGGTCTCTCACTGTTGTGTCGGCCTACGGGCCAAACAGCAGTGCTGAGTACCCGGCCTTCTAGGAGTCCCTGGGAGGTGTACTAGACAGTGCACCAACTGGGGACTCCATTGTTCTCCTGGGGGACTTCAACGCCCATGTGGGTAATGACAGTGACACCTGGAGGGGCGTGATTGGGAAGAACGGCCTCCCTGATCTGAACCTGTGTGGTGTTTTGTTATTGGACTTCCCTTGCTAGTCACAGTTTGTCCATGTTGGAGCACAAGGGTGGCCATCGGTGCACGTGGCACCAGGACACTCTAGGTCGGAGGTCGATGATCGACTTTGTTGTCGTGTCATCTGATCTCCGACCTCGTGTCTTGGACACTCGGGTGAAGAGAGGGGCTGAGCTGTCAACCGATCACCACCTGGTGGTGAGTTGGATCCGCTGGCGGAGGAGGAAGCCGGACAGACCTGGCAGACCCAAGCCTATTGTAAGGGTCTGTTGGGAACACCTGGCAGAGCCTTCTGTCAGAGGGGTCTTCAACTCACACCTCCAGGAGAACTTTTCCCTGATCCCGGGTGATGCTGGAGACATGGACTCCGAGTGGGCCATGTTCTCTACTTCTATTGTCGATGCGGCCGCTCGTAGCTGTGGTCGTAAGGTCTGTGGTGCTTGCCACGGCGGCAATCCCCGAACCCGGTGGTGGACACCGGAAGTAAGGAATGCCGTCAAGCTGAAGAAGGAGTCCTATCGAGCCTTGTTGGCTCGTGGGACTCCTGAGGCAGCCGATGAGTACAGGCGTGCCAAACGTGCCGCGGCTCGTGCGGTTGCAGAGGCAAAAACTCGAGGTTGGGAGGAGTTCGGGGAGGCCATGGAGGAGGACTATTGGACGGCCTCAAAGAAATTCTGGCAAACCGTCAGACGCCTCAGGAGGGGGAAGCAGTGCTTCACCAACACTGTTTACAGTGCGGGTGGAGAGCCGGTGACCTCGACTGGGGATGTTGTCGGGTGGTGGAAGGAATACTTTGAGGATCTCCTCAATCCCCCCGTCATGTCTTCTGAGGAGGAAGCAGAGACTGGGGACCCGGAGGCGGACTCGTCCATCACCCTGGCTGAAGTCACCGAGGTGGTTAGCAAGCTCCTTGGTGGCAAGGCTCCGGGGGTGGATGAGATCCGTCCCGAGTACCTCAAGTCTCTGAATGTTGTGGGACTGTCTTGGCTGACACGTCTCTGCAACATCGCGTGGCGGTTAGGGACAGTACCACTGGAGTGGCAGACCAGGGTGGTGGTCCCTCTGTATAAGAATGGGGACCGGAGGGTGTGTTCCAATTACAGGGGAATCACACTCCTCAGCCTTCCCGGTAAGGTCTACTCCAGGGTACTGGAGAGGAGAATCCGACCGATAGTTGAACCTCGGATTCACGAGGAGCAGTGTGGTTTTCGTCCTGGTCGTGGAACACTGGACCAGCTTTATACTCTCCATCGGGTCCTCAAGCGACCTCCGCCAGGGCTGCCCTTTGTCAACGGTTCTGTTCATTATATTTATGGACAGAATTTCTAGGCGAAGCCAGGGGCCGGAGGGGGTCTGGTTCGGGGACCACAGGTATTTCATCTCTGCTGTTTACGGATGATGTTGTCCTGATGGCTTCATCGAGCCAGGACCTGCAGCAGGCACTGGGGCGGTTTGAAGCCGAGTGTGAAGTGGCTGGGATGAGAATCAGCTCCTCTAAATCTGAGGCCATGGTTCTCGACCGGAAAAAGGTGGTTTGCCCTCTCCGGGTGGGTGGTGAGTCTCTGCCCCAAGTGGATGAGTTCAAGTATCTCAGGGTCTTGTTCACGAGTGAGGGAAGGATGGAGCGTGAGATTGACAGGTGGATCGGTGCAGCGTCTGCAGTGATGCGGTCGCTTTATCGGTCCGTTGTGGTGAAGAAGGAGCTGAGCTGGAAGGCGAAGCTCTCGATTTACCGGTCAATCTACGTTCCTACCCTCACCTATGGTCATGAGCTCTGGGTAATGGCTGAAAGGACAAGATCGCGGATACAAGCGGCTGAAATGGGTTTCCTCCGCAGAGTGGCTGTGCGCACCCAGGGATAGGGTGAGGAGCTCAGTCACACGGGAAGAGCTCGGAATAGAGCCGCTGCTCCTACACGTTGAGCGGAGCCAGCTGAGGTGGCTCGGGCATCTGCTCAGGATGTCTCCTGGACGCCTCCCTAGGGAGGTGTTCTGGGCATGTCCCACCGGGAGGAGGCCCCGGGAAAGACCCAGGACACGCTGGAGGGACTATGTCTCTCGGCTGGCGTGGGAATGCCTTGGGATCCCACCGGAGGAGCTGGAGGACGTGTCTGGGGTGAGGGAAGTTTGGGAGTCCCTGCTTAGACTGCTGCCCCCGCGACCCGGCTCCGGATAAACGGAAGAAAATGTATGGATGGGTGGATCTCTGTGGACGTTTTGCAAAGCTGCTTCAGAAATGGCGAATTTTTACCATACATGAAATTGATGTCAGTGTAACTGATAGATTGCAGTGATGTCACACTGTAAAGCATGTATTTCTATGGTGGAATTTTCAGCAATTTCCATGGTGACACAATGCACACCTTAGCAAACACCATCAGAAAAGTTGTAAAATTATAATTTACAAAATACAAAATGGATTTAAACAACATATTTTCAGGAGCCTGGTCAATGGTTATGAATTTACTAATGCTAGCTAGATTATGACTGTAATGTTATTTAAGAGGGACTTTTTTAACGGCACAAATCAGCTCATCTGCTGTAGATCCAACTAAGTCAGTTCTTTCTAGTTAGATTTTGCCAAAACAACGCTCATATTAAAGCAGAAAATGAGATAGAGCATGCCTACAGTTAGCGTCACACCCCCAGAGAATGTTGATGACATCAGCTGCAAAGTATCAATCCCTCCATCATCCAGGTAGCTTCCATTGCGGAATTTGTCACCCATTTACAACTTCATCCTCAAACTCAAATCAAAACACAGAAAACAATGGGAACAGTCAGGACGATTATGCAAAATATGATTCACACCTTAGTTGCATGGACTTGACTAATAACACATACTTGTACTGTAAACAACCAGGGTGTGTCAGTGTAGTTTGCTCCTCCTTTCAGACAGATGCAGTGACTTACAGAATTAAAGAAGATGTTTGGATGAGTGGTCAAATGTGTTCACTTTAAAGCAGTGGTCCCCATGGACCGGAACAATGTAGGTTTTATTTTCACGGACCAGCCTTCTACGCGTTGCAGATAAATGTGGCAAAAATAAGATAAATGCATAAAAAATACAACTCACCATACCACTGCATCAGAGAGAGCCCTGCTTCTTTCCTTCTCTAAATCTTATCTTTTAATCCCAGGTGCTTAGTCTCAATGTGCCAAAGCAGTTTTGAAGGTTTCTTTGCCTCATTTGCTTTTCTCCACATATTAAGCAGAGCGGACTCTGCAGGTGAGTCACCTGTAGCGACAAACCCATATTTTAATTAGGACTCCTGCTATTGTCTATTAAATTTAGCTTTCTTTTTCTTGGAGGTCATAGTCTCCTCTTCTGGTTCCTCAGTTGGCCTTTCCCCTTTGTTAAAAAGCTCTCCAAAGACTTTTGTTTTGGCTCATTTTCACTCGCTTGTGGCTCTACTTTTGTGCGTCGTGTCTGATGTGTTATACGTGAAACGTCATTGCGGAGACAAGAGCAGATCTAGCACAGATATAATAAACTTGCCACTATATCAAATAGATTTCTGTGGTGATTTCCTATCAGGATTTTTATTATATATCTACTGTTAAACCTTTCCTGCTTCGGTCCCTTGACCGTGGTCGGGAGACACAGGGGAGATCCATCTTCTCCAGGGCCGAAGGGTCGCTCTTCCTCCGGGGTTTAACTCCCTGTTCTTAACCTCAAAGTTGTTTCGAGTGTGGTGAGCTTAAAGACCACCCCAGACTGTTGCTCAGGAGTTGGTGGCTTTATTATCTGTACTGCACTGTAATAATGCATCACTTCTGCTCTAACTCACACACTGTCTTTTTCCAAGTGCATCTGTAGACTCTCACACTCGCCGCTTCTCCGCGGGTTGAACCACACCATGCGTCACATGCACGCTCACGTCACCTCTCACTCACGCACCACACTGAACAAAAGCACATAGGAGCTAGACACACATCTCACAACACTACAGACGAGCTTATTAGCGCGTCATGAGGGACGGGTGAAAGTTATGTCAGAGAAGATGCGGTTGCTGATAAAACTATTTACTGTTTTTGTGCGGCCGGTAGCAAATGCGTCACGGGCCTGTACCGGTCCCTGGCCCGGTGGATGGGGACCACTGCTTTAAAGAACCTTTGTCCTAATCTATTGCCCCCTCCATAAGATACATAGAGTTAAAAGTGCACTGTGGAACTGGACGCATCTCTTGGTGTCCATACAGGTATTATAGTCTTTAGTGTGAGGAGGGCATCAGCAAAGTTACATAGTAGAGCTTTAAATGGAGTAAATTGTTCACGGTGATTTATAATGGCTTCGAGGGCTGATAGATAGAGCAGTGACCATTAACTCTTTATCAGTGCGACCAGGTCAGTGCCTTGCCAGAGATCTGCATTAAGTCTTACCCTGCTGTTTCTGCTGGTGTGATTCTCATAGGCCAGAGTCTTCACACAGGATTTACTGCGATAAAACAAAGCTCTTCTTTCCTCCTCTCTCTCACATTCTTTATCCCCTCCTCTCTCTGTCACTCCTTTCATTCTCATCTTCTCTTCCTCTTCTCTCTCTGTTTCCCACTGCCAATCCCTCCTTCCCTTCTTTATCGCTCACAGTCCCTCACTCCTTTCGTTCTCCCCCCACACTCTTCCCCTCATGGAATAGTGGCTGTGCTAAATGTTCAATTCAATATTTCTTTAGCACATTTAAAACAACTTCAGCTGACTAAAGTGCCTCACATAAAAGTCAACAAAAAACAAATATACAGGTAACAACAAAAACACTTAAGTATTAAATACCAGGTAGAAGAGTTTTCAGTTTAGTCTTAAACTGTATTAAAAACTGAGAGGACCTGACAGACAGAGGTCGCTGTTCTATAGTCTGGACGCTGCCAAAGAAAAGGCTCTGCCATCCTCTGGTCTTGAGCCTTGGGCACAGCCAGTAGGAGCTGGTGAGCTGACATCAAGGCTCTGGGTGGACTATTGGGCTGCAGTAACTAACTCAAATAAACCTGGGTACTGAAGGCCTGGTGATTCCTAGACCCTAGTTCCCCTCTTATGCTCTGATCATGTTCCGTGGACCCGGACCCTCCCTTCCCTCACCTGGCTGGATGACCCAATACCTGGTTGGGATGACCCCCCATCCTACTGTGGATAAGCCTCCCTCTGTCCCTTAGTTGAATGGGCTCTGGCTCTAGAATCTTGGAACTCTATCTGCAAATGAATGCACATTAGTCCTGGACACATCTGTAGTCAGCATGTCCATGGGAGTGGATCTCTCCTTTACAGTGGTTCTCTTCAAGGTTTCTCTTTTTCCCACAGTTTTTTTTTATTTTTATTTATTTTTTTCCTTGCCAAGAGGGAGGGAGGGAGGACAGGGGGTGTTCTGGGACAGTTATTTGCTTGTTTTGTGTTGATTAATTTGATTGTCTGTTTCTGTTTCATTGTTGATTTTTTAACTTTACATTTTTATTAACTTTTATTTTCTAACTTTTAGCTTTACAAAAATAAATTGAATTGAATATATCATTAAAAAAGAGGACCCATAGAGTGCAGACATTTAAACACAGTCAAGAACATTTTCATTAACATTTGAAATATTTATCCTAGTGTCATTTCAGTCTATTCAGAATACCTCTTCTATGTGATCAACCGGAAATTTCATCCACAATGTAAGGACAAATATGCACAAGGAACACATGTTCTCTCCTTTTATTAAGATTAAGATAAACTTTATTATCCCTGAGAGGAAATTTGCCTTGAACTCACTGCCTGCAGCTTAAAACAAAGTTAAGTTACACTCACATATCACAAATCACACTACAGTTAGACAACAGTCAGAGGTCATTAAAAAGAAGACAAATAAGTGTCTGTTATTATGTCGACTGTCTATTTTGTGCACAAACATAAAATATCCAAGTTATTGCAGCAGTTAACAGAACAGAGATAACAACTCTATGCCATGCTAGTGTACTGGAAAATCAGCAGTACAAAAATAAATAAATAATAAAGTAGGATAAATAATTAAAGCCGCAAGTGGCATCAAACAGCCCTCGTGGGTCAGGCTTCGCACTCAGCCGACTCGGCACGCCCTTCAGACTGCGTGGGCTTTCCCCATGCATTCATCATTGCGGAAGCAATAGGCCCTACGCCCTGTAGAGGCTCGGGCCTAATAATTAAAGCCACAAGCGCCATCGAATGGCCCTCTCGGGCCGCCCTTCACACTCGGCCTACCCGGCACTCCATATAGGAGGTGCTAACACACCAGTTGTGTCCATGTTATTGCAACTTTGGGCTGTACTTGTCACTAAATAAAGTCTAAACACATTAGAAATGCTGATGCATAAAATGCAATAACACAGGTTTCTGAGGCATCGCCATGGCAACACCAAAAATACAAACTTGGTCCCTCGGACTTTTTTGACACGAACGACCTGAAGATTCACTGTGCCAAATTTCACGTCCTTCAATTAAGCTAATAAGTTGTTATAAAATGTTGAAATGTAGAAAAATTGGGAAATTTTCCCATTAGGATAACATTGGCTGTTTTGTGCATCGCCTTTGCAACCCAGTGAAAAGTATCACATAGGTCCAATTGACTTTTTGATCGGGAGGACATGACAAGAGTAATTATGTCAAATTTCACATTATTCCATGAAACTAATATTTTTTTCTCATGAACAGGAAAATTTGGGATCACTCTCATTAGGTTAACAAGGACACTGGCGCATCGCCATGGCAGCACAGTGCAAAAAACGACATGGGTCCGTTTGACTTTATTGATTGGGATGACCAAATGGAATTCTGTGTCAAGTTTCATAACATTTTGGAAAACAAAATTTTCGGTCCAACATGCAAATGTATCTGTTATGTCCAGGCCTGGTCCAGTCCTGGTCCAGTCTTGGTCCAGTCCTGGTTTAAACCTAGTCCTGATACAGTCCTGGTCTAGTCCTGGTCTAGTTCTTGTCCAGTCCTGGACCTAAATCCTGGTCTACTTACAGTTCTGTCATTGTTATATTCAAGACTTGACTTTGTTTTATTGTAGCTAGTAGATTACGGGGATTTTTAAAATAAAATATCTAATGAACTAATTTGCGCAGACTGTCTGTGATTGTAAAATAGTGTTTTTCACATTTCATTTTGTGTCATTATGATGTTTGTTGGTTTAAGTTTTGGTCTTGGTCCAGTCCTGGTTAAGCCCTGGTCCAGTCCTGGTTTAGACCCGCTTTGGTCCTGGGTCTGGGCCTGTTCTGGTCCTGGTTTGGACTTGGTCTAGTCCTGGTCTAGTGTGCATCTGTGTTGACCAATCAGAAAGCAGCGAGCCTAGAAACAGCCAATGATATCACTCATTCCAAGAGTGGGAATCTTGGGTGCTATGATGCTGCTATGCAGTTCCCATGACAGTCTGTTTGGGGAATGTGTGTGGTTTGAAGTGTCACAGAACAGATAGGATTTTTCACTTGTGTCCTGGTTCAGTCTTGGTCCAGTCCTGGTCCAGTCCTGGTCTAGTTTTAGGTTTAGAGTTGGTCTAATCCTGGTGTTCTAGTTTAGACTTGCTGTGATTGTAACAGTGTTGAGGTATGATGTTGAGTCATGATGTTGAGTGATTATGGTGCCTGAAATGGGCCTGGCCCTGGTCCGGTCCTGGTGCATACCTGGTCCGGTCCTGGCCCAGTCCTCATCCAGTCCAGGCCCAGACCTAGGCTGGTCTAGTCCTGGTCTAGTCCTGGTTTAGACCTAGTTGTGGTTAACCCTATAGCGTTGGATGCTATCGTCGCCCATAGAGCGCGGTTGCGGACTTTCCAGTAGCGTAACTCTGCAAACAGTAGCGCTCTCATGTAAATTCAAACGGCGTCTCAAAGTGGAGGCATGGGGCTATTTAAATATTTTATCATCATTACGTTAATCTGCCTCTGTTGTCCCTCGAAGGTGACAAATGAGAGCGTGGGTGCAGCAGGGATTTTCCCAGTCATTTATTTTATGTGTAAAAGAAAAAATACGTAAAATAGAGGCAATTGTGTGAAAAAAAAATGCAGCAAATTCTGATACTTCCTTCAACATGATTTTTATGGCTAAAAAAACAATAAAAGTCTAGGTGCTATACTGGTCCATAGTGTGCTAAGTCCTTAAAGGGTTAAGATCTACTCTGGTCCAGTCCAGATGCAGTCCTGGTGTAGACCTAGCTCTGATTTAGACCTAGTCTGGTCCAGTTCTGGTTTAGACCTGGGCTGGTCCAGTCTTGGTCCAAAAAAAAAAAAAAAAAAATGACACAGACACAGCAGACACCGGTCTGTCCTCGGGTCCCACTGGAGTCACGGTGAAGCCAAGCCAGACTTCCTCGTCTTACTTTTCGGGTGACTTTCATGCGTCTCATTACCTCCGTCTATCTCCGCCTTTCTTTTCATCCCTGTTAAAATGTTTTCCATAGTGTCTTTTTAGTAAAAGTGTCTCTTGTTCACTGTCCTGTGTCACGATCGGTTCGCTCTCTCCTGTTCTTTGCTGTGTGCGTGCTGCGTACGTGCTGTCTACAGTACTACAGTGTCATACGCGCCCCACTATTTGAGAACCACTGGTTTAGACCTACTGTTATTGTAAAAGTCTCATACAATTTACTATAACTATACAACTACACAATTTATTATAGCTATAATGAAACTGACTATGCTATAACTGTTATTGAGAGATAGATATTTATTTTATAATCCTTTTGTTTTAACAGGACACAGATCCAGTTGAGAGTTGAAGGTGGGCATTATTGCTGTTGGACTTCTTTATGAACTAAATATAGAATTTCCAAAGGAGCACAGGTACACATTTGAAGCTATTCAACACATTTTCATGGAACTGACTCCTACCTGCTCCCTGTGAGTGAGAAGCTTAAAAACGAAGCTCTTAGTCTAAAGTCCTTAGACTAAGAGCTTCGTTTTTAAGCTCGATTGCATCTTCAATGACACTGTATTCTACATGTTGAGGCACTGTAAGAAAAAGTTATTAAAATAAGACACACTTATTGTCTTTATTTGTGAAATTGCATTGCTTTGTTCAAAGAGTTTGTGAAATTTCTATTACTATTTAATAGATAAAAGTATTTTAGGGTTTTAGCTTGGACAGTGTAAGTTTACAGAGCATATGCACAAATGTTACACATTTATATTCTTCAAATATACAGTTGAATGTGCATTTCATGTACAATAATTTGTACATTGTTAATAAAGCTTGTTACTTCAGCTGGTTATGTCCTTTTTACTAAATTAATAAAAACAATTGCAAATTAGAGAAAATGAGTTGTGCAACATTAGAAAATAAATTAAGTGAGCAAAAGAAAATGCATTGTGATTGTGACGATAAATGTTTTGAGGCAATGATAAAAAGTAAGTCAGAGAAGCAAAATAAAATGCATTGTGCTCATGATGAGTAATAAGTTCTGAAAGCAAAAAGAAATGATTTGTTCTAACAAAAATAATAGTAATTACAGGAAAACGTGAAAGATACATTGTGTGAACAAAATAATTTAAGTTAGAGCAACTTAAATCCATAACTAAAAAAAAAGTTAGTTGGGCTTTTCAACAAAAAAAAAAGTAAGGGCAACCTGTTGCCTTAAGTTTTTGAGTTGAAAAAGCCTTTTTTTTTTTTTTTTTTTACAGTATATGTATATGTATATATATATATATATATATATATATATATATATATATATATATATATATATATATATATATATATATATATATATATATATATATATATCGTACATGGTCGTATATATCTCGTACATGGTCTTTGTCAATTTTATTTAGAATTGATAAATAAAATCTTTAAAATTAAACTAATTTCTGTTTATTTAATAGAAAATGTTTGTAAATCATTTCAGTATGTTTTGGCACATTTTGACATAATGTATAAAGTTTAATTAAAGTAATTTTTTTCAGCAGGAGTGGTTTGGATTAATAAACAGGATAATATTGCCTTTGAGAGCAGAAAAATTTAGAACACCACAAACCTTCGGAATAATGTGAGATATTTTATGAAAAAACACGTAAATATTGGACTTCATCATGGTTAGGTTTAACATGTTTTTTTTTAGTCCTATTTGGTTTAAAAGTTCGCAATATGGTGCCTCCAGCAGCAATGGGTGAGGGCTTTGACCATTATCTTCTTCACCTCCTCCAGAGTCGAGCAGGCAGCTCAGGACAGAACTGACCCTCCCAACCAGTCTGAGTCTGTTTTGTTCACTAGCCTCCGGTGCGGGAAATTAAACCAACAAAAATATACAGGGAAAAAAATTAGGAAGAACTTCCTGTGAGTTAAACACAAAGTTAATATGAGGTCTCTCTCTCTCTCTCTCTCTCTCTGACAAAATAAATCAAAGTGATGCGTACGCAGCGGGATAAAAGAAAAGTAAGGAGTCTCAATTCGCCAAATGCACCTTTTGAAGTTACCCTTCGAAGTACTCCTCAAAGTATAGTTTGAAGCTTCCGGACGAGAATGTGTACTCCTCAGTGTAGCCGCCATCTTGTTGAAGTGGGACAGGCCTACACCACGGACCGCACTTCCACCGCTGTCTTTGAGTGTACGATATGTACATTACGTACGTTATTTTTAATTATTTATTATTTAATAGAAGAAAAGATGTCGTCATCACAGCCGTTTATTTCTGTTTAGATTGAATATCAATAGGCAAATATAACGTTCAAGGGGATTTTTTCTCATTTGTAGCTACTTCATAACTTTAACAAAATATACCTTGTGAAAACGTAATAACAGAGACAGAGGTAACAATATAATTTTTACATTCATAGTCTATAAACCAGAGAACACTGACTAGTTGTACATAAAGTGGGATATTGCAGTTTAACGATTCAGTATTTTGGCCAGTGGCTACACCACTTTAATAACAGTAGAGGACACTGTTTCCCTTCTATGCCATGCCAGTTCTTTTCATCTTATTATTGTAAAGTATTTTCTAGCAGTGCAGCGCTACATCAAGCTAATATTTTGATTTACTAACATGAAGGTAAATGACACGTGCCCACCAGGGGGTGCAGACCTATGGAATGCACCTGAACTCATGAAGATTTTGTGCACGTCTCAGGACTCTCTTCTGGCCTTTCTTGAGAGTCCGTTGCTTCATTGTTCACATTACCTGTGTGGAACTCATTAAACCCTTCTGACTTTATGTTTCAGTCTCTTGGTCTTTGACACTTACAATAGAAATGAACATTCTTACATTATTCTTATTGCAATAATAATTTCTAATGATAATAATGTCTTCTTATTGCCTAGCTATAACTTCACATTCCTTTATTCAATGTAACTCCCCTTCTTTTTAATCATCAAACACATGGCCTGTACAGATCAGATTCATGTTGCACTGTTGTAGATGAGGTAAACCACTACGAACCAGCAGACTCCATTTTCTTCTCTTTTTTGCGTAGTCACAGTGCATAGGATATAGCAGTGCGTGAAGTGTGCATGAATGCACGCTTCGGTTACAGCCGACCTCCATGGAAACGCAGGAAAGGGCAAGGCGCGTTTGTTGGGCGCATTCAGTCGGGTGCATTGAAATGGGACAGCCCTTGTCTCGCCGGAAATTACGTAACTGCCCTTCGATGCACAAGTCCAATGGTGAATCTAAGGCCATTTTGGCGAATTGAGACACGGCCCTACAGTATGATGTCACGCTGGCAGACTATAGAGACCGGGAAAAAAAGGACCTTGCCTAGAGGATGATCAGTGAGGAGCTTGGTGTGTCTGGTAAGTTATCACAACTTTGGAGCGGTAAAATATTTTCCCACCTTGACGCTAGCCAGTGCTAGCATCATCAAGTTGCTGTTGGCGCTTGTTTGTAGCTCATGAGTTTATGTATTTATTTATTTATGTATTTTTAAAGTGGATGTATGCAAGAAAAGGTGGACGAGTCTGAGGGACACTTATATGAAGGAGAGGAGAAAAAAGAAAGAAAAGAGGAGTGGGTCAGGAGCAGGGTCAGACAAAAATGGCGGTTCTCTGGGGTCCTGACATTCCTTGACCACTTCATTTCCCCTCGTGAGACAAGCCGAGGGTCGAGGAGATGCAGGCCCCAGGGGACTGTCCTGAAGAGCCTGAAGAAGCAGCAGCAGGGCTGTCAGATGCAGGAGGTGTGTTGAGTTCAGTCAAAGACATTGGAAAATTATGTACATACAACATGTCTGTTTCATTCATTATGCTATGTTGTAATAATAACAGTAGAAATTAAATAATGATAATTCAGTGTACAATATAATATCCAAAGCAAAACTAGAACTGTTGTGGAATATTTCTTTATTATTATCATGACAGAACCCGTTGAGAATAACCAACGAGAGGACTCCCATGCCCAAGACCTGCCTGCTGCTGCTTCTTCAGGGCAGGCTGGCCCTTCTGCTGCACCCACAGGTGTGTAAAGGCATTAAGTTGTAGTCAGGCATTTATAACACTATATGAGATTGTTGTGAATTTCAATGTGCAATTTCAGTGTACAATGGTCCATTACATGTACATATGTATTTATTATTATTTTTTTCAACTTATACCCATCTACTTATGATTAAACATCATTCTCATTACACTTTCTGTTTTGCAGGCCCACCTCGGAGGACAGCAAAGAGGAGGAAGAGGTCCCTGGAGTTGTCACCCTCAAGTTTCGAGAGAGAGCTACTGGCAGCACTCTGGGACCGACCTCCTCCTACTGCTCAGTCCGAGGATGAACACTTTTTGTTGTCTGCTTCCTCTCCTGCAGAAAGTGGCACCTCAAAGGAAAGACTTTGTAAAATTTTGCATTCACAAATTATTACTTTAGTTCCTTTAAATTTGGAACCATTGGAGCCTCCTCTTCTTCATGTTCCCTCACTTCCCCCGCCCCTCCTCCAGACAAGGTCCTTTCATAATAAATATGTAAATAGTTAATTTATCTTTTGATGTTAATATTTGTAAAAAAATCATGCACCATTTGTCTACTGTTGTGTAGTTTGTACGGGGTAATATCAGTAACTATTAACAAAATGTAGCCATATTTATATATCTAAAAGCTTACTTCATCTACCAATTGAAGACCATAAATAAAACATCAAAAAACAAAGAGAAGAGTTAAGTAAATCTGTATGTTTTATTAATTTCCCTGTGTAACCTGGTAATTAGGGTCAATCTTGAATGGACATGTGATGAACCTGAAGCCACAGTCACAGTACAGGCCTGGCAGACATTGCCTGCAAACAAGAAACGGAACAGCACAAGAATATACAATTTTAAAATGTTGGTAAAAGAATATTTGCTAAGTAAATGAATATTATGAATCATAACCATAGACAATGTTAAGTTCTTTATAGTTAAGCGGGTGGCTCTTAAAAGAGCCGTTGTGGGTCAGTCCTGTGGTGGACATGACTAGTCTGCTAGCTGCCATGGCACTACTCCCTCTACACAGAGGTGAGCCTTGAACACTTCCCTCAACCTCATGGCCTCTTGGGAAGCGTTGTTGGCTCCCACCCGCCTCACATCTGGTAGTCGTTCCTCTTCTTGTGCTCCAGCTGCCCTCAGTGCGGGGGCGTGTGACGCTACTATAGCCCTCATGAAGTTGTGGAGGAGACACGTTGCCTTCATGCACTTCTTGGCAGTTTCAGGGTGGATTTCCACTTCCTGGCAAAACACTATCCACTGCGATGTCCAGATGCCACTGCGATGTCCAGATGCCAAATGCATCTTCCACTACCAACCGTGCCCGGTGTAATGTAATGGCACTATTTTATGTGTAATAATACTACAACTGTGAATCACCGGATATAGAATGTATCTACACCTTCCTGTAGCATGGCTATAATAAGGTAACAGTGCAATGTGAGTGCTAAGTGTTATGTTCAACATTAAAGCCTACAAGACCTTTTAACCACTCGTTCCTGATGCTACATAACACTACATGGTGTCAGAAGACGTCGGAAGATGGCGAAATTCCCACCTCCAGAAACTTTTGATTTTTCGCGGCCGGAGCACTGGCCAGAGTGGCGGCATCGATTTCAGCGCTACCGAACAGCAACAAAGCTCAACCTTGAGGACGGAGATGTCCAGGTCTGTACGCATCTGTGCTCACTCGGAAAGGAAGCGGAACAAGTGTACAAGACATTCACCTTTGAGGAAGGGGAAGATGAGGATGAATATGAGATCGTCTTAGAGAAACTAGACAACTATTTCGTCCCTAAATTAAACACAATTCATGAAAGAGCTCGTTTTCATCAACGCATTCAAAGAACGTCTAGAAACAGCGGATGAATACATCCGAACACTACAAGAGTTGGCAAACACCTGCGCATTTGGTGAGGTAAAAGAGGAAAACATCCGCGACAGATTGGTCATAGGAATCCAAGATAAAGAACTGTCTGAGAAGCTACAAATGATGCCTGACTTAACCCTCAACAAAGCAGTGGAACTCGTGAGGCAGTCGGAGCAAGTGAAACAACACGTTAGCGAACAAGGTGTTAATGCTAGTGCGCACATAAGTGAAGTATCCAAACGCCAGTTGTACAGCGACAAACAAAAGCAAAGTGAGAAATACAAAATCACATCTAAATGAGAGAAAAGGGCCCAGATGTACAAGATGTGTATGCATCAAAAAAACGACAAGTGCCCAGCACGCAGTGCAGAATGTAGAAGTTGTAAGAAACTCGGACACTTTTCAGTAGTTTGTCACTCCCGTGTGGTCAATGAGGTTACTGCACCCAAATAAACACATGAGAGCAGTCCAACTTACTTCCTGGGAGGAATCACAGATATAGAAGATTCCACAAAGGCATGGACTGTAAAGTTGCCAATCCAAGGTACAAAGGTAATTTTTAAGATTGACTCAGGGGCAGACACAATTGTTATACCAGAAAAGACATTTAACAAACTTGCTTACAAGCCAAAACTGAGAAAGCTTACAAACAAGTTAGGAAGTCCTGGAGGCAGTTTGAACTGTTTAGGTTATTTCATAGCCACAAAAATGAAAAATGAGAAAACATTCAGATTCAAAATTAATGTGATCAGAGGTCCACAAAGCAGCCACCTATTAAGTCGCAATGTCGCAGTTGCTATGGGCCTGATAAAGCGCATGGAAGAGATAAAAGCCTCTGCACAAAACAATGACTCTTGCCCCAGTGACGTTGGCGAGTTGAAAATAAAGCCAATCAAAATCACTCTTAAAGAAAATGCAGTTCCCTACAGTGTGACAACCGATAGGAGAGTGTCGGTGCCCATGCTGCCTAAAGTGAAAAGGGAGTTTAATGATGGAGATGATGACAGCAAGATGTTCCATATATATATATATATATATATATATATATATATATATATATATATATATGGTGGACTGTGGGGTGATTCAGCCTACATCGGAGCCTACGGAGTGGTGTGCACCAATGGTTCCCGTACCAAAGAAGAACAACTAAGAATCTGTGTAGACCTCAAAGTGCTCAACAAAGCAGTAAAAAGAGAGAAATATGTCTTACCCACTGTTGATGATATTTTGCAAAAACTAGCAGGTTCCAAAGTGTTTTCCCTGCTAGATGCTGCAAGTGGTTTCTGGCAAATACCACTTGATCCAGACAGCGCAAAGCTGACTACCTTTATAACCAATGTTCCCATTTTTCACGAGTCTGAGCAAACACACAATGGACCATGGACCACTGTGAGCGACATCAGACGTGCGCACTGTGGTCATGCTGCATCGCATCCATCCAAGTTAAATGGTTTATTTAAAGAATCAAATTACCGTAAATTTCGGACTACAGAGCGCACCTTGATATAAGCCGCACCAGCTAAATTTGAAGAGAAAATCAATTTTGTACATATATAAGCCGCACCTGAATGTAAGCCGCAGGTTTTCATATTGTAACATGAGACATTTACACAGAAAGACGCTGCACCGACACGCTTTTTTTTAAACTGTGCCTGAAAATTGGCACCAACACGACAACAACACGGGATGAACACATCTGCAGGTTTAGAAAATAAAGCTGCACCAACACGGAAAATCTGCTTTTATTTCCTCTGAAAACTTTTGTCGTCTTTTTACATTGACCAAGTTGGATTCATTGATGTCGAGCTCACGTGCAGTGGCTCTATTTCAGGGGTCGGCAACCCGCGGCTCCGGAGCCGTATGCGCCTCTTTCAGCCTCATACTGCGGCTCTGCGTGGCTTGGGAACTAACACAGACACAGCTCACAGTCCTGCGTAAAGAGCCCTGATTTTCAGACGTTGTGCGCACAGGGGTCAGGAGCAACTTTGGCCCGTCCCTAATGACACACTAATAAGCTCGTCCGTAGATGTATCATGAAAATCCTGCTGGAAATCGCCACAGAAATCTATTTGATGTAGTAGCAAGTATATTATCTGCTCTCGTCTCCGCGGTGACGTATCACGTATAACACATCAGACACGACGCACAAAAGTAGAGCCACAAGCGAGTGAAAATGAGCCAAAACAAAAGTCTTTGGGGAGCTTTTAACAAAGGGGAAAAGGACAACTGAGGAGCCAGAAGAGGAGACTACGACCTCCAAGAAAAAGAAAGATAAATTTAACAGACAATGCCTACTTAAAATCTGGGTTTGTCGCTGCAGGTGACTCTCACGCACAGTCCGCTCTGCGTAACATACGGGAAAAGCAAATAAGGCAATGAAACCTTCAAAACTGCTTTGGCACATGGAGAATAAGCACCTGGGATAAAATGATACGCTACGAGTTTTTTTGTTGTTGTTTTTTTAAAGAAACTGCGGAGTAGAGTAGACATAATCACATAATCAGCGGGATGCATGATGCAGCGGTTTGGTGAGTTGTATTTTTTTAATGCACTTAAGTTGTTTTTGCCATATTTATCTGCCACGTGTAGAAGGCTTGTCCGTGAAAGTAAAACCTACATTATTCCGTTACATTATTGTTATTATACAGTGTTATCTTCATTTTAGATGTCAAAAAGTATTTGCGGCTCCCAGTGTTTTATTTTACGTGGAAAGTGGGTCCAAATGGCTCTTTGCGTGTTAAAGGCCGACCCCTGCTCTGTTTCCTTTCTGTTTCTTTATCTTAAAAACTGCATCATATCCATTTCATGATGCGCAAAATGATCGTTCAAAATCAAAACTAGTGAATTCTTCAGAGCAGAATCTTTCCCCACGTCTGTCTCACTTTTACGTTTACAGCTAGAGAGCGCCCCCCAGGGGCCGTTATCCAGTAAAATTCCATATATAAGCCGCACTGCTGTAAAAGCCGCAGGGCTCAAAGCGTGGAAAAAAAGTAGCGGCTTATAATCCGAAATTTACGGTAGCGCATTTACATTTCTGTTATAAGACTTTTAATTAAGTGCTTTAGCCCACTTATACAATGAAAATGACAAAAAACTTGCTCATGACCTGTGTAGTATGTTAATGCTATTGGAAATATAAATATTTCATTTTAACTATGGCAAAACATGAGCTTCCAACCAAACCAAGCCAAATGTAAACTCCAATGTTGAAAACACACTTAACAATTTTATGATAAAGCTCTGATTTGTATTATGACTATAAGCCATTGTACGAAGCTTTTGCTGTGCACTGAGTGAGATTGTCCTACTGTGGTCTGGGAGACAGTCCGGTAACTCTTTTTCAGTATCTGACATGATCATTTGATTTTTACAACTCATAAACTAGTGACAGTATTCAATGACCAATACACACTGAGAGGAATCTGTATCTGCACACCCAGCTGCACTATTACTGTACATTTATATATCATATCAAAACACAATATAAAATGTATATTTGTATATAAAATATCGTCAAAACGAGTGGTTAGGTGGACCTACAATTAAGTCAATAGCAGAATAAACCACGCTTACCGATCAAGAACAGCATCCAGTCCATCAAAACATAAGTTCTCTGCTCCTGAGTCCACCATGAGATCTTCACTCGGTTCCACAAACCGCTTCTGGTCTGAGATGCCTCTAGTTTAACTTGTACAAACATCCACAGTGTCCTCGGTTGCGTACCTTTATTTTGTCTGTTTCGTCATGTTTAAAAGGCAAAACTGCAACAAAACAGTGCGTAACAGTGCGCCCGAGGGTGGGCCGTTGGAATGCTAAGAGGTTAAAAACTTAGCATCATTAGCGAGTCTTCACTCCACATCGGCCACATCGGCTAAAACTCTGGTAGCGGCGCATGAGGACACCTGTCAATGACGTTGATAAGCTGCACAAATATGTATGCGAAGCACTCGATTTACCGGTCAATCTACGTTCCTACCCTCACCTATGGTCATGAGCTCTGGGTAATGACCGAAAGGACAAGGTCGTGGATACAAGCGGCCAAAATGGGTTTCTTCTGCAGAGTGGCTGGGCGCACCCTTAGGGATAGGGTGAGGAGCTCAGTCACACGAGAGGACCTTGAAGTAGAGCCGCTGCTCCTACACGTTGAGAGGAGCCAGCTGAGGTGGCTAGGGCATCTGCTCAGGATGCCTCCTGGACGCCTCCCAAGGGAGGTGTTCTGGGCATGTCCCACCGGGAGGAGGCCCCGGGGAAGACCCAGGACACGCTGGAGGGACTATGTCTCTCGACTGGCCTGGGAACGCCTTGGGATCCCACCGGAGGAGCTGGAGGACATGTCTGGGGTGAGGGAAGTTTGGGAGTCCCTGCTTAGATTGCTGCCCCAGCGACCCGGCCCAGGATAAGCGGAAGAAAATGGATGGATGGATGAATTGTTGTGTGTTTATTTTATTTTCAATTCCGGTTCGATTTTTTGTGCGCAGCACAGATTTTCTGTGCACGGAGACAGTGTCAGCAGTGTGCAATTGCGCACGCGCGCAGCTCAGTGTTTATAACCCCCTTTGGTAGGTACTACTTTAACAGATTACCATTCGGGATCACCAGCGCTCCAGAAATCTTTCAACGAGAGATGACAGAACTTCTGAAAAGGCATGATGGAGTAGCAGTCTACATGGATGACATTTTAGTCTACAGTTCCTGACAAAAGTCTTGTTGCTTATCCATTTTGTAGAAACAAAAGCTTATAACCTGATTTTAAATTAATCGATTGGTCTTAAAAATGCCACATATGAAAGCTAAAACCCTCCCAAGTCATGCTCAATATACAAAAATAAATTTGCTTCACTGAAGAAAGATTGACCATTTAATGAACACAGAAAGATCAGATTTTGGCAAGACAAAAGTTTTGTCGCCTACAGAAAATTGAACAAATAATTTACTTCAAATACAAAAATATGTTGCATAACGTCAATTAATTAAGAAGTGGTGCTGTGAGATCC
The DNA here is from genome assembly GCF_009829125.3 of Periophthalmus magnuspinnatus. Classification (NCBI taxonomy): domain Eukaryota; kingdom Metazoa; phylum Chordata; class Actinopteri; order Gobiiformes; family Gobiidae; genus Periophthalmus; species Periophthalmus magnuspinnatus. Next base: position 586,940 of record NC_047137.1, read on the forward strand.
ATATTTAATATCTTGTATGACTTCCATGAGCTTGAAGGATTGCATCAATGCGATTCGACAATGATTCAAACAATTTGTTGATGAAGTCATCAGGAATAGCAAAGAAAGCAGTCTTACATGCCTCTCAGAGTTCATCAAGATTCTTTGGTTTTGCCTTCCATGCTTCCTCTTTCATTCTACCCCAGACATGCTCAATGATGTTCATGTCTGGTGACTGGGCTGGCCAGTCCTGGAGCACCTTGATCTTCTTCGCCTTGAGGAACTTTGATGTAGAGATAGAAGAATGCGATGGAGCACCATCCTGCTGCAAAATTTGACCCCTTTTATGGTTTGGAATGTAAGAGGTAGCTAATACTTCTTGATATTTTAGGCTATTGATATTGCCTTCCACCCTGCAAATGTCTCGCACACCCCCATACTGGATGTAACCCCAGACCATGATTTTTCCGCCACCAAACTTAACTGTTTTCCTGGGTGAATCTTGGATCCATGCGGGCTCCAGTAGGTCTCCTGCAATATTTGCGGCAGCTGTGATGTAATTCAACTGAGGATTCATCTGAGAAATCCACCTTCTGCCACTTTTCCAGTGTCCATCCTTTTAGCAGGCTGTGGGCCTTGGCAAATGCCACATGTTTTTTTAAAATTTCCTTTTGTTTAGTGCTGGTTTCTGTGCACTGATTAAATCATGGAGGCCATTTCGAGAAAGAATTCTACAAACTGTTCTGGTTGACACAGGGACTTGAGGTGACCAGGCCTGGTGGAACTCTGCTGCAGTGGAAAAGGGGCTGGCCTTGGATTTTCGAATCAACAAACGGTCCTCCCGAGCAGTTGTCTTGCAGGGTCTGCTGGACCTGGGCTTGTCAAAAACATCTCCAGTCTTTTCAGATCTTTTTCTTATTCTTTGTACTTGACGCTGAGACACATTGAAGGTGTCAGCCACCTCAGCAGTGGATCTGGTCTTCAGCCTCTTGATAATTAATGCTTGTCACAAAGTCTCCTGTACTAGCATTCTATGATATAACTAAGCCAACTATTGTCAGCGCAGATGCTAGCAGTTATGTGTTAGGTGGTGTGTTGCTCCAAGATCACAATGGACAGTTGAAACCAGTGAGTTTTTGTTCCAGAACACTCACCGAGGCAGAGCGATGTTATGCTCAAATCAAAAAAGGAGTGTCTTGCTGCAGTCTGGGCATGAAAGAAATTCAGCAGATACCTTTATGGTTTAGACTCATTTATTCTTCAGAGTGATCACAAGCCATTGATACCACTAATAAACAGCAAAGATCTTCATTCTGTGTCAAAGACTGTTGTTAAGAATGATGAGGTACAACCCCACAGCTGTGTATGTACCCGGCAAAGAACTAGTGGTTGCAGATAGTCTTTCACATCATCACCAAGCGGCTGTAACACACGAAATAGCAGAACTGTTAGAGGAAATAGAAGCACATGAAAACGAAATGCAAACCGTATGGCCCATTTCTTCAGCAAAGTTGGATTTGGTCAAACAAATGACCCTACTAGATTCAGAACTTCAAACTATACAGAACTTCATCCTGGCAGGTTGGCCCCAGTATATAGCTAAAGTTCCACCAAAGGTAAAACCTTACTACACTAACAGACATTCCCTCACAGTGTCAAACGGCTTGGTGTTGTACAATGACAGAATAGTTGTGCCACAACAGTTAAGGCCAGAGATTTTGCAGGCGCATTCATGACGGACATCAGGGTATCGTGAACTACAGAGAAAGAGCAAAGTGTAATGTGTGGTGGCCAGGACTAAGCACTGAGATCAAGCAGATGGTCAATACTTGTGTGCACTGCCAAGAATCCAAACCTCGCCAGAAAAAAGAACCTTTAGTCACTACAGTGCTACCTAGTAGTCCATGGGAAAGAGTAGCAGCGGACATTTGTGAACTAAACAAGCAGAACTACTTAGTGGTTGTTGATTATTTTTCCCACTACACAGAGCTAGTAGACTTCAGACTGAAAAACATGTCTAGTGAGACCATGATTGCAAACCGGAAAAAACATCTGTGCAAGATGGGGATGTCCAAATGAACTTGTTACTGACAATGGTCCGCGGTTTTCAGGGAGAACCTTTCTGCAGTTTGTCAAAGACTATGATATAAAGCACATTACAACTAGCCCTCACTACCCACAGGCTAATGGTGAGGCAGAGAGAGCTGTACAGACAGCTAAACACATTTTGAGACAGTCTGATCCTTTTTTGGTGCTCAGCTCATGTTAGGCAGACAGATCCGAACAACCTTGGAAACAAAGCTCCAACCAGCGCGGCCTGACCTTCAGCTTGTAAGACAGAACAGCAGGTATATATATACTACAACCGGTATGGTACCAAACCATTACCAGAACTTCAACCAGGGCTCAGTGTTGCAGTGAAACTGGACAGTGAAAAAGGATGGAACCGCCGTCATCTAAAACCCATCTTCAGTATCCACACCTGTGAAAGATGAACAACTGATCGATAGTGATGGAGACCCACACTCATCTCCTTCATCACTGGATCCAACAACTTATCTACCTGATCCAAAGAAGTATAGTTCACCTGGGACTCCAGTCCGTAAAACTTCCAGTGGTAGAGTTGTAAAACCACCTAGCAAATATGTAGACTATGTTACATAAAATGACCTGTCTATGAGTCTATTGTTCCAAGTGTTTACAGTTGAGCCTATATGATGTTTATCCAAACAAAGTTGCACTAAGGTAAATTCATTTTGTGTTAGTCTCTGTGGTTCAGAGCAAGTTATAGCATAATTGTGCACTTATGCATATTAAAGCACTGTATATGTACTAACCTACTACCAAGTCTTAAAAGACTCAAAGAAAGGGTGATGTAATGTAATGGCACTATTTTATGTGTAATAATACTACAACTGTGAATCGCCAGATATAGAATGTATCTACACCTTCCTGTAGCATGGCTAGACTAAGGTAACAGCGCAATGTGAGTGCTGAGCGTTATGTTCAGCATTAAAGCCTACAAGACCTTTTAACCACTCATTCCTGATGCTACAAAACACTACACCCGGGAGAGGCGGTAGTTGAAGATACGCTCCTCAGGGGTAAGGCCACCGCGTGCGCGTGTACGTTCACAGTAGGGCCGCATCATATGTCTCTGTAGCGGAAAGGCCTCATCTGCAACAAAGACATGGGGCTGGGGTCCCCTATGGTCAGCCCCAGGCAGCTGTTGGTTAGGGGGTAGCTGAAGGGTGCCCTCACGCAGTGCCTGACCAAACGCAGAGTTGGCCAAGATCCCCCCATCGCTTGTCCGGCCGTAACGACCAACATCTATTACCCTGAACCTGTACCGGGCGTCAATGACGGCATGCAGGACCAGGTAGTGACCCCCCTTATAATTAAAAAAGAGGGAAAAAGTTGGGGGGTGCCTTTAACCTTATGTGCTTCCCATCCACTGCCCCCAAGCACAGAGGGAAGTTCCACAGCTCCTCAAACTCCTCTGCTATGGACCTCCACTCTTCTGCTGTGGGCACAGCCATAAACTCCCCCACAAGGGACACAAGGGATGATGGTGGAGACCGTCACACACCGACCCTGAAGCTACTCCCAATTGTCCTGTAGGACACCAGTGGCAAGATACCTAAGCAAAAAAAATAGTAAATGTAATGTACCTGTACTAAAATGTACTACAGTCTAAACTGACAACATGACCGCTTTACAAATGCTGGTTTCACACAAATACCACAGTAGACCTATTTGCAGCAAGAACAGAGAACTCAAAATGCTTAACACATTTCTAAGATACTTTTAAATGCTAATACGTGAATACTAAATAAATTATTATTATTGCACTTAGAATTATTAATATTTATATGTGCTAACCGAAGACAGATGGACAGGCGCTCTGCAGCTGAAATCGAGTGCCTGTAGTTGGTGTCCTCGTACGTTATCCGTACACCAATGCGGGACAGCAGGTCATTGAACTGGGCCTGGGTCACACGAAAATACCGCTGGAAGCGCTGATCATCCAGACGGAGCTCCTGGAGCAAGTGATGGAACTCGGCAAACTCCGAACACCTCTGAATTTTGTCGTGAACCCAGACACGCTGCCGCCGAGCCGATCACCCCCGTTGATGACTTTTGTGCAGTAAATACACCAAAGCTATTCTCTCAACATGGTCTGCCATTGTGCACAAAAAGAGCGGGAAAACACTCGACCCTCTAGTCGCACTCTTTATATGCGTCTGCCCTCAAATGCTAGGCAACCAAACAGAGGAGTCCAGCGCGTTCTTGATGCCCCGGTGTGACTCATGGTGCTGTGTCCCAATTCGCCACATGCACAGTTCAAAGTGCCATTCGAAGTACCCGGCCAATGAAGGGGACACCTCCGTGTACCAGCCTTTGTATTGAAATGGGACACAGAGAGTACTTCAACCTCTGTTTGTGCGCTTACGTAACGTATCTTACGTGACGTCGCTGAAATAATTAGGTTTTATTTTTTAACTATTTATTATTTAATAGAAGATGAGTCAAGGTATCGTCGTCACAGCCATTTATTTCTGTTTAAATTGAATGAAGTAAGGAATTAATCTTTCCCTTTGAATATCAATAGGCAAATATAAGGTTCGAGGTGATTTTTTCCCAATTGTAGCTTCTACATAACAAAATATACCTTGTTAAACATAATAACAGAGACAGAGGTAACAGTATAATTTTTACATTCATAGTCTATAAACCAGAGAACACAGATTAGTTGTACATAAAGTGGGATAGTGCAGTTTAACGGTTTTGTATTTGGGCCAGGTTTTTAATTTGATCTGTGGCTAAATCACTTTAATACCAGTAGAGGGCGCTGTTTACCTCCTATCCCTTCTGTACCTGAGTGTGCCAGAGCTGCATAGGTTTTTTTAATCATTAAACACATGTATATATGCCTGTATATATCTTTATTCAGATTTTACAGTTTCATGTATCAACAGTTTCATGTTGCACTGTTGTAGGTGACGTAAACCAGTACTTACATTTGAACATGTATTGCATAGTGGACTCCATTTGCATAGGCGCAGTGCATGACGGGATATAGCAGTGCGCAAAGTGTGCTCGGCCGATCTCCATGGAAACACATGACACATTTTCGGCTGCATTTGACAGGTGCATGAAATGGGACAGCAGATGTCGCAGCAGAACTTACGTAAACCCTTACGTAAACCCTTAAATGCACGAACAGCACTTCGAACGGTGCATTTTTTTAACAGCATTTCCTGTGGAAAACCTAATGTGGGCCAGCCTCACCCAAACTCTGCCTCCAGCGGCCCCCAGGTAAATTGAGTTTGAGACCCGTAATGTAGACAGACTAATAATAAAGTTACTCAAACATGTGTGAATGAAAGAAAACACAACTCCAGGTCTGTTTTTGAGGAGGTAACATTAGAACATGGATTAAAGCTCATGAGAGTCAAATTGTGAAATATAGGACCTTTTAATTAAATTTTACTTCTATTTTGTGTCACTTGTAAAGTGGTTTGAGTGCTTTGAAAAGCACTATATATAAAAGTAAACATTTACCATACCTAAGCATTATATGCATGCTATTATCATCTACAAAATCTAGTATAACTCATTCCTAACCTGGGACAGTTTGTGCATATGTCCTAATCATGTTATCATTAGCGTTGTGAACATTGACATGTGCGGAGCCAACTACGATGTAACACAAAACCCAAACCGGATCACTTTGAGTGACAGACTGAACTAGGAAGGCAAAGTATGAGAGAAGATACAGACTGGATTTATATGTAAACAGTTTATTATGGAGCAGCAGAATGGATTTTCTAAAGAAGCTCGTTTTGACGATTGGCGCTTAACACCTTGTGGGCCACACCTCGCACCCGGCTGACCTCTAAGGGTGGCGCTAACGCGCACCTTGTGACTGTTTTATTAGCTCTGGGCTGTACCTGTAACTAGACAGACAGATATTGGAAGCGCTGATGCACTAAAATGGAAAAACATTGGTTTTAGAGGCATTTCCATGGCAACACCGTGCAAAATACAAACTCAGCCCCAAAACTTTTTTGACGGGAACAAAATGAAAAGTCACTCTGGCAAATTTCAAGTTCTTCAGTGAAGCTTAGACATTGTTATAAGACGTTGTTATAAGAAAATTTGGAAATTTTCCCATTTGGAAAACATGGGCTATTTAACGCATTGCCATGGCAAACCAGTGAAAGATATGACATGGGTCTCATTTACTTTTTTGATCGAGATGACATGGGGAGCCATCATGCCTATTGACATCAAACTCCAGAGCCAGGTTTTCCTATTGATTATATATTTTGTATTTTTATATAAATAATCATAAAGTAAATTCACAATTGAACTTGATCATTTCTACTAGTGACTAGGTCCACGATTGTGCTATTTTACAACAAAAATCTACATTTTAACCATATTCATTTGAGTTGCCCCCATCTGTGTTGAATATTATTGGCCCATAGAATGATGTGATATCATCTGAAACGCAGCAATTGTGCGCTGTCCACGACTTCATTGTACCACATTTAGAGCTACACCGGGACAACGCTCCCGTAATAATAATGTTTGTGTTAGGTTTGGAGCCGAGACACAGGGATTGAATGACTATTTCCACATAACAGCAGAGCTGACGTGAATGAGAGCAAAGGGAAGGGGTGGGTCCAAGTCAAATAAACAGTCTTGTAAGAATTCCTCCAAAAAGGATTCTGAGCAGGTTGGACAAATATACAAACAATAGAATACAAGAAATAGAATATGGTAATTTCATCTATTGTGCAACGCCATGGAATGAATGGAAACTCTGTGAAATCTAACAAAACACCAAATAGAAACACATTTTAAAGGTGCATGTTGTAACTTTTCTGCTTGTTGAGATTTTATCGGTTTGCCATTGCTTTGCCTGGAATGCTCTACAATATAGCATTAAAATGATCCAACTAGAGACAAGCAGGTGATGCCATTGGGCTGAGTAACAATTCAGATCTGTGGAGAGGCAACCCACTCAGTAATATTGCATGAATGTCAAGGTATTTGCAAGAAATTAAAAATTGAAGAGGAATAGTGCAAGATAGCTACGTTTAATGGAGACAAGCAGGTGCCATGTGAGAAAAGTTACATAGTGCTCCTTTAAAGAATCAATAATATAACCTTCGTATAGTCAATAATATTCTGTCAGCTAACACAAAGTCTGTTGAATAGTGGTAAACTGATAGTAATTGAAATGTTTGGGTAGTACACCTTAACTAGTCTTAATGTAAAGAAAGAACTTAATTCATAATGAACAAATAGTTCATTAAGACAAAAGTGTTACCAACTACAGTCTGCTACAGGCCACTTGAAATTCAGAATTTGCAAATTTTCGTTCAGACCAACTCCCGTTTTAGAAAAGAAATGGCTGCTTGAAATCCCAAATGCAACAATGATATAAAAATTAAAAATTAAAAAAATAATCTAAAGCACTGTTCCAAAATGCATGTAGGCCAAGATTTCTATGCAAAGGTGGTCTTACCTTTTTGTCCTTGAGCTCAGCCTTGGAGGGAGTGCAGGGACTGGAGACTGGGGTCACCGGGGCACTGCGACTACCTCCCAGAAACCGCGAGTGAAATGAAGATAGCAACTTCATCTAAACAGAGTTAAAAACTCCAAAACTTCCAGAAAAATATGGTCAAAAACAAGCAAATAAAGTTCACAATTGTGCAAGAATGAAATAACTGGCATCAAGCTTGCACCACTGCACCGCTCACATAGATATAGTAGCCTATCTAAAGTCATAGTAAATAAAATTAGTAGAGAATCATAGGCTACATATTTCCACAGGTCCAAAAACTCTAAAAACTCAGAAATAATTATGTCCAAATTCAAACAAAAAAGTTGAGAAATGTGCTGGTATGAATGAACTGACATCTAGCTTAACCTCTGCAACACTGACACAGATATGGTTCCTTAAGCTTTAGTAAATACAGTTAGCGTAGCATCAGAGGCTACGCTAATCCGCCAGATCAATGATAGTCCACTGACACACTGTCCTACCCCCTCACGAAGCACTGCCATCTGCCACTCTGCACCACTTTCAGTGCTTTAGCCAGCAGACTTTAGCATCATTAGCCTGTGCTAGCCAACCTCCTGCTGTGCCACATGTAGACTGTATGCAGGGATTCAATCACTTATTGTCTGGTGGACTGTGACCTTTGCGTATAGCGTGTATGGAATGAGCAACCATAGTTATGAGTGAATCCAAATTGGTGGGCTGCTTTGATAATAGAAAATATGCAGTCATTAGTGGCTGGTATCTGAGGTTTTACTTCTACTACAGAAACAACACATTTTGAAGTAAATTGCAGTAGCCTAATGCATTTGCACCAAAAGTCTCAAGGCTGATTCAGATTGTATGGTCTAACTGGTAAAGGTTTAAAGGTACACTATGTAACTTTTCTGGTGGAGATATTGGAAATGTTATAGCTTTTTTTCTGAAATGTTCAACAGAATTGACTTAGCCAAAACATATTTAACACGTAAGCTCAATATGTGTAATTTTATACATCTGCAATTCAGTAGCCTAAATTCTGGCTAATGCCATATTATTTCCAGTGTTGGGCATCTTACTTCAAAAATGTAATTAGTTATAGTTACAAGTTACATCTCCCAAAAAGTAACTGAGTTAGAAACTAGTTAGTTAGTTACTTTTTGGGAGAAGTAACTAGTTACTAGGCAAAGTAACTACTCCGCATTACTTTACTCCACGTTACTTATTATGTTAAAACAATAAAAACACAACAGATGTGAACCTTTAACATTTATTTTACTTTAACAGATTGCAATTATTTTGCATTTGTTTCCAAGTAAATTATAGAATTTATCAAAAATTAAAAAAAATATAAAACATTTCATTTGAAGTGCAAATAAATCAACATGTCACACAATTTCAGTCAACTGTACTTCAAGTATTTTCTTCATTAAAATAAACAGTAACAATAAAGTGCTTTCAGTATAATACTGAAAAGATTCATTACCATGTTTTGCAAAACTAAGGCATTCAAATGTAAACCATGTAAAATAATACAAAACCTTTAACCTTCTCTGGCCACACACTGTAATTCTCTGTCCAGTATTCAAATATTAATCACCTCTGATCTGAGCCTGTTCCTCTTTGGAGAGAACACAATCACGTTTCTGATCAAAACACAACTCGGACCCAATCCGCTGTGAATGCACGTGTGGACAGGACATCATTTCCCATCATGCATTAAGCGTTTGTAGTCCATGTAGGCGGCCGCAGTCGGTGGAGAGCTGCTGCGCTCAAAAACTTCCCGATACCGGCGCACAAGTTGCGTCAGAGCAAGTCGGTGGCATCTTGGACACAAAACTAACTGGCATGCACCGCGCATCGATCGACGGCGTCGTATCTGCGCCCACCTCACCTCAAACAAACCTTTTATCTCTGAGACTCTGATGAAGAGCAGAGTGAACTCAATTAAAAGTAACGCGCCACATTTTATTGTCAGTAATGGTAACAGCGTTACGACGCTGGGAAAAGTAATTAGTTAGATTACTCCATTACTGAAAAAGTAACGCAGTTAGTAACGCCATTATAGTTTAACGCCGTTACTCCCAACACTGATTATTTCCATGGAGACACCAGAAAAATGCCATACTGAACCTTTGAGGCTAAAAGATATGCTAACTTATTATACTGGGTGTCAGGCAAATGTGCTAACCTGTGCTACACTGAAAGACAAACTTAAATGCTAATTGTTTTCACTAGAAGGTAGGCTATGCAGATATTAAAAACAGATGGGAAGAACGAGAGTAGATCATTTCTAAGTTAAACTCCACTTAATACCTAATTGTGCAGTTGCTTACATCAAGAAGTCGTTTCTGGAAATTGTCAGAGAAAAATATAATTAGATTCAGAATGTGGTCAACACAATTTGCCCTTAGCATTGAAAGTACTTGTCTGTGAAGTGATAAAAGTTAAGGTGAATGTACACTCTAATGTCTCCATAAGGAAATATGCCCTCCACATTTGACTCATCCTTCAGTGGCGGGAGCGGTGAGTCTGTCAAGATCCCAATCTGTCCTGCCTTTTTTTGTGCTGTCTCCCCCCTCCCTTCTGTGTCAAAGCCTGGAGCTGGGCAGAGATTCGGGCTCCTCCCATGCACACCTGCAACTAATCACTAATCAAGCTGCACCTGGGGAGGACAAAGGGAGCCAGGACCTGACACTCAGTGCCAGATGTTTGTCTCAGTCTCATGTTTTTGCATTTGTTACTAATTCCTAAATTGGATGTTTTTACTCCTCGTCCCGCTCCTTGGATCCGCTCAGCTCCTCTTTCTCTGACCCAGCTCTCCACGACCGGTATGAACCTCACACCGTCCGACCCAGCTCACCTCTACCGGTACTGCTTACCTCGTCTCTGACCCCATGCCCACGATCTGCTCCTGAAATACTGCAAACAACCCCACTCGCAACTGTCTGATCAATCTACCATCATTTGCACATTTAAAAACTGTAAATAAACATTGTTAAACTGTTCCCTGAGTTCTGCCTCTTTGGTCCCCCTGTCAGCCATTATGACAGAACCCATCTCCAGATCTTGAACTAATTTTGGTCAGGACTACCTTAACTGGAGGATTTAATGGGGGAAACCAGCGTACCCAGAGGAAACTTGACAAAACTACAAACCTAGAACCTTCTTGCTGTGAGTGCTAGCCATTCAGCCACCATATTCATACAAATTTCATACAAATATTCGTGACGGTACCTTTTTATTGATAGTTCACATTTGCTGGGTGTGTAATGTTAAATGGAGGCACTGCTGTCAAAAGCTTTATACTTTTTTTTTTTTTTTTTACTGTGATCTGTATTTTAACACAATTTGACCAGAAGAGCTGACTTACAACAGGTGAGCCGATTTGTACTCTGATTTGTACAAGTCCCTCACAAAAAAATCACAAGCTACCTAGCATTAGTTTTTCAATTAGTCATTGTCACCTTTTTGTTCAAAATTAAACTCTTAAACAGAACCATGAATGTTCGTATTGATAACAAGCTCCTGAATGTGTATTTTCATTTTGTAATTTTTCTTGAGTTTTCAGGCTATCTTAAGACGTTCTTGATAGTGTTTGCTAATTTATGCATTGTGTCATGGTAACTGCTGCACATTCCACCATAGCGACACATGTAGAAAACCTTGTGTGTGATGTCACTGTAAAGTATCAATAACCACATCATGCAAAGATAAAATTGCTGGGAATTTTGTTTTTAATTAAGACCATTCAAATGTGAACATAATAGCACCCATTAGCGAATTTAGGGCTGACATAAATCAAAGATAAAATGCAGAGTTGACAGAATACAAGCATTTCATGTTAACTGCCCCAATGTGAGCTTGAGTTAACAGCAATGAAAGCAGACAGGTGGAGGGAGAGGTGGAGGGAGAAGGGAGAAACAGCATGAGGGAGAGAGAAAGTGAGCGAGGGAGGAGTAGGGGGGCGTTAACTGCCCCTGATGTGAGTTAACACAACTGAAAGCAGAAGAACACATGGAGGGGGGAGCCCTTCTATGTGAGCCCATGTTAACAGAATTGAAAATGGAGAAACACATGGAGGGAGGGAGAGAGGAGCTAGTAGAGGAGTGGATCTGTACAAAATATTGGATCTCCTCCATGCTCCCTAGCCCTCCCACGATTTCACTGTGGCTCTGATTCACAAATTCTTTTATCTACATCCAGAACAACCTGGGAGAGAAAGTAACACTATGTAAGAGAGGGATGTCATGCCATGTTATAATGTTATCAAAAACAGGCCTGAAGAGGTTTTGGATGCATCCATGCATATTTGAGTAATCTAGTGATCTCTCCTGGTCCCTATTTGAACCCTCCTTACGGTTAACCATACGATTCTGTACAATGCTCCACCCACAACCCTGTGTCACCTATGCTCCCACACAAAAATTAAATGTACAACAGTCTGATACAAAGCAATATACTACAACTTCACACACCTGATGCAATGTGCAGTAGTTTCATGATTGGGATGCACACTAATTGTTTTGTTAGCATTCTGACGGGGGAGCAATGGGAGCCAAGGGAGAGGGGACTCAGAACATAAAAAATGAAACTAAACATGCTAATATGCTGTTTTGTTTTGGGGTTATTTTGGCAAATATAGCATTTTGAAAACAATAAAAGGTAGCATGGTGTCATGATCCGCACCGTCTGTTCCACGTTTTACCTCCTGTCCTGCTCCTTCCCTCCCTCACCTGCCGGAACTGGGCTGAGCTCCTGGCTCCTCCTGCGCGCACCTGCAGCTCATCAGTGCAATTACCTCCACCTGCTGCAGAGCATAAGAGGAGCTGGGACCAGACACTCGGCGCGAGATTGTCGTTGTTCCTTCGTTCCTGCATTCCTGCGTTGCTTCATCCTGTTCGTGGCCGGAGTGTCTGCATGTCTACGTCCCTGCTCCCTCGCTCGTCCCAGCTCCTGGCTTCTGGCTAAGCTCCTGACCTCCTGCTCCGGCTCTGGTACAGATTACTCCTTGTCTTCACCTCCTTGTCTCGTCCTGGACTCCGGCTTGCTCCACGTCTCCCGCTCCGGCCCCGGTACTGTTCAACTCCTGGTCTTCACCCTGTTGTCTCGTCCCGGACTCTGGCTCACACCCCGCTCCCAGTTCCTTGCTGGGTTAATGAACTCTTGTTAATTATTTCACAATCTGTAAAATAAACACTAAGTCTGCCCCGAGTCTGCACTCTTTGGTCCGCTACACCCACCGTTACGACACATGGTGATCTAAATGTTATGTGTTAGCAGTTAGTACCCGAGAGAGGTAAAGTACCCCCTCTTTGAGATATCTGTGTAATCCCTCAGTCATCCAGGTCTGATCCATAGCAAAAGAAAAATATAAAATCTGTCAACTGGACAAAAATGTTGTAGTGAAGACATTTCGCTGCTCCTCTTTGAGACTCAAGAGTGACTCTAGTTGAGCAACTATTCCTACTTAATCATTTCTATGCAATATATTTAATGATAAAACTGAAATAAAACGGTTGCATGCTTTAAAATACAAACAAATATGCACAAATTAGTACATTTACAAATCACTAGTTAACTACTTTTCCCTGTGTAGCTTCCTTCAGCACAGGCATAGAATTAGCAGAGCTTGGCTGGAATCCCCCCTCTCATCCCCTGCCAAAAGATCCAGAGGCCAGTGGAGACTAGTGACTTGTTTGGACCGATATTTTCCAGTTTTTTGAAATGCAACAGATGTAAACAATTATGGGGAAAATGTTCAGAATCAGAAGGGAATTGGCTTGTTTTTATCTGCGAAGTTCAACATGAAGATTCGCATGTGAAAGGGGAAGGGAAAAGAGCGATTATGCAGACCCCACAAAAGTATATAGTTCAGGCGGTTTCAGCTCACGGGGGAAGAGCTGTCAATCAAATAGAGAGAGGAGGAGAAACAGGAGGAGGGCTGGTAAAAGAGGAAACAAAAGTGGAAAATGAGAAAGTACCATAGCAAGCAAACAAGTGTACTTAGCATGTTAAAGGTTCTATATTATGCAATATTGACTCTTGTAAGCTTTAAGCCATGTTATAATGCTGTTACCTCCACAAAATCATACCTAGAGTTGTGTTTTATTTTATTCAAACATGTTTGAGTAAAGCTTTGTTATTAGTCTATCTACATCTCCGACGCTCAAAATGCTCTGTGATGTCAAGAGTCAGTTTTCAAGTTAACAGCTACCTTTTGCCTTTACTGGTTGACTCTGGGTCCATTTCACTTTGTAAACTATTGCCCCTCTCTCTGTAACTGCTGCTGGCAGGATTGTCATTTTTGTCATTTTTTAAATATTCGTATGAACCCATTAGATGCTTTATTTCCCTGAGGATGCTCCCGCTAGTGTTAGCAACAGGTTTGATTGACAGCTTTGCTAAGCACCGCTGCCTGCTAAAGCAGTGGTGCGAGCAGGAATGGGCGTCAACTTCAATAGCCTTGTTCCAGATTGGCTCGTTGTTTGCGCTGATATTTGCAGTCGCATTCTAATGGTTGGAATTAGAATATAGAACTCTGAATATGGTACTCTTACTGACTTTGAATAAATGCAAAACTGTCAACTGTGAAATGACAAAAGTAAAGTAGCACAAAACCCAGAATTAAACCAGGACTAGAGAAAAAAAGAGCCAAAATGGGCTCAAACCAGGACAAGATTGACACCGACACAGTTAACCACAAGTGTGTAGTCTAAAGTTTTTTCTGATATTTTTGGATACCACTACTGACTTGACTGATGTACAGATAAACATGGAGCATTTGGTGCAACCTGTGCCCCCTGTATCGCCCTGTGGTTATGGGATGTAGAGCTGCACTTGTGAAACTGAAGACATCCTGAGCTTCTTTACCCAGTCAAACATTCCTCCAGCAGAAGAGTTTAAAAATATCTAAAAAGCCTTGACTCTTTAGCTTCCAAGCACAGCACAGCACAGCACCGGAATAGGCTCCACACCGCAATTATTTATCCATGTTCCTCCTGCAATCAGACTGCACCAAAATAAACCCCAACAGTAAACAGCAGCCAATCAAACGACTTCTACAAAACTACAATGCTAAAAGAAGGTTGAAGAAGATGGTATAATTGTTATTTTCATTATGGGGCACACTATGGCAGAGTAGTTAGCTTTTGTGACCACACTAGCCAGCATCTAAAAGGCCTCTATTTCAGTGGATTCCACACACCACTATATTTTAGTGTTGTCACGATACTAAAATTCAAACTTGATTTTGATACTAAAGAATAGACTTGATACACAATACCACATGCACTTCAGAATGTGATTTTAAATTAAATTTATCCCTCAGTCTCCAGGTAGCTTCCATACTGGTCCATATGCGTATAATAGTCTAGTCTGATACAGCTCAAGATCATTCTGAAGCTATTCAGGAAAGGTTCATTTCTGTCCTGTGAATGGGACTTTTTTAGTATCGATGCCTGCTCAAATGAGTATCTAGTTTTGATACTAGCTTTAGTATCGATTAGTATCTGATTTTCAATACTTTTGATAACCCTACTATATTTATTGGAATATTTAGTAATCAAAGGTGGACATGTAACTTTTTAGATGCCCATAAAGCTTCACAGAGATGCCAATGCTTTGCCTGGAAAGTTCCACCATGGCATTGTCTATCTTACATTATTTCACTGGCAGATGATATTTTTGCTAAAAGAAAAACTGGGCCCCTTATGAAGAGAATTCAATCAAGGCCAGCTACGTCGCCCGGACCGGCGTTACCGGGGCCCCACCCTGGAGCCAGGCCTGGTGGGTGCTCGACAGCGAGTGCCTGGTGGCCGAGCCCCACGGGGCCCGGCCCGGGCTCAGCGCGAAGGAGTGACGTGGGGCCGTCCTCATGTGGACCCACCACCCGCAAGAGGATCCGTAAGGGGCCGGTGCTTGAAGATCTGGGCAGCAGTCGAAGGCGAGGGCTTCGACGACCGGATCTCTGGACATGGAGACTGGCTCTGGGGACATGGTATGTCACCTTGCTGGGGGGGAAGGAGCCAGAGCTTGTGTGGGAGGTTGAGCATTACCGACTAGATATAGTCGGCCTCGCCTCCACACACAGTACTTTGTAGAATCCCCTTTTGCTGCAATTACAGCTGCAAGTCTTTTGGGGAATGTCTCCACCAGCTTTGCACACCTACAGACTGAAATTTTTGCCCATTCTTCCTGGCAAAACAGTTCAAACTCTGTCAGATTTGATGGAGAACTGCAGGTTTCAGATCTTGCAACAGATTCTCAATTTTTACTGGGCCATTCTAACACATGATTATGTTTTGCTTTAAACCATTCCATTGTTGCTTTGGCTTTATGCTTAGGATCGTAGGTTTGTCCTGCTGGAAGGTGAACCTCCGCCCCAGTCTCAAGTCTTTTGCAGACTCCAACAGATTTTCTTCCAAGATTGCCCTGTATTTAGCTCCATCCGTCTTCCCATCAAGTCTTACAAGCTTCCCTGTTACAGCTGAAGAAGAACACCCCCACAACATGATGCTGCCGCCACCACCGTGTACATTTAAAGCCACATAATAGAACATTTGCTATAACAATTTCCATGGCAACAAGAAGACCCTCCTATAGGCTACATGTGAGTGAGGTTTGTGGAGATGAAAGCCCACTCACAGTAATGTTGCAAGTTTTTCAAGGTGTTTAGTGCAACAAAAAACAATAAACATCCATAATCAAAAAATAAATGCTTAAATGTTACACATGGGGATTTTAAGGAAGACTAGCATCTGCTTAAGAGGCACCTAGGTTCTTTAAGTCATCGGTGCAAACTGCACTGCAAAACAAGCACGGAAGTATCATGACATTTAACAAGAACAATTAATGACAGGGTCAAAAGGTATGGACTAAACCAGAAAAACAAGCACTCCTTTTATAAACCTTTTTATGCTTGAGGCGTGTAGGGGAGTTTGAGTCGCTTTACGGAGCATGCCATGCGTGCTCAGGTAAATCAGGGTGTGAACAAATAGATGTACAGATGCAGGGAGGATGTGTCATGGCAAGAGGAGGACTACACTGGTCCATTGTTCTGGTGCCAAACTGGAGCCGAGCCTTGAGATCTGACATCCACACAAAGCCACACTCATAAAGCAGGTTTAGTGAGAGGGCTAATAAACAGGGTTGAATCCAGAAAATAAATCTTATGTAATAATACTGCATAGATGTAGAGACATGTATATTAAGCACAGGTAAAAAAAACAAAAAAACAACAGGTATATTAAGCGCAGGTACACGGACAGGTATATTAGGGACAGGTATATAGTGACAGGTATAGGGACATGTATATTAGGGGCTGTTATATAGGTACAGGTATATAGGGTCAAGTATATTAGAGGCAGGTATATGGACAGGTATATAGGGACAGGTATAGGGATAGGGAAAAGTATTAAAGTATATGGACAGGTATATAGGGACAGGGATAGGGATAAGTATTAAGCACACGTTTAGGGACAGGTATAAGGACAGGTCTTGCCATCAAATTCTTGCTTTGGATCAAGAACACACCCACACACTCCAATACTCTCCCCGAGTTCAAACAGGTGTGACTGACAGGTGGACTGGACAATCTGGGACATGCATGGTTCATCTGTATCAAAGAAAAAAATACCACAGGGGACTGAAAAACATGGCAAATTTCTGCGAAATCAGTGAGTGAATCTCTAATCTCTGTTCATCTGAGGGGAGAGAAATGTTATTTTATTCAAAATAATGAGTGACCAATGAGCTGCTTCACTTCACGTGTACACTTCAAAATTGTAACCAAAATATGATATCTTTTGAATGGGAAAAAGTTTAGCTAGTTGATGTTAGCATTCTGAGAGTTGTGAAAACCAACTCATCGTAGCAAATAATTCGAAAGCTTGGAATGCATAAGGTAAGTGAGGAATGACTTTGGACCACTGCAAACCAATGAACTAGATTTTACATTTTTTGTAGGATGATAAAAAAATCAGGTGCAGTGCCTTTAAGTACAATTCCATAATCACATTTTACTATAGGAAAATTATATTTGAAATTGTATTTGTATTGTATTACAACTGAAAAGTAGTCAACTGTGGACAGACTTCATTTCACATAAGAAAGCCCCTCCCCCCACTCTAGACATGTTGACAAACTCTCAAAAGAAAATTGCTGAATTGCAATGTTGAACATTTACAGCCATCTGCAAAAGATCACGATGCTTAAAATATTGAAATAAAAGTCAATTTAATCACTCATGTGGTTTGTTCTTTACATAATAAACCAAAAATGTCTTTTATCTGAAAACATAATTTCTGTATTTCCCAGCAAAAACTGAGCAGACGTGTGGCATCACCCTAATTAAAGCTGTGTGAGAAGAGTGGGCAAAAGGGCGAGTGAAAGGACAGCTGCATGTCCCTGTGATGGGGAACAAAAAAAACAATCTCTGGTGGCTGGACATGGAGCGAGAGAGGGAGGGAGGGAGAGAGAGAAGAGGGGGGATAGAGAGAGACAGAAAGGGGACAGCAGAGATGGAGGAGGGAAGGGAAGGAGAGAAGAGTGAGGCAAAGGGGGAGAAAGAGCAAGTTAAGAGAAAAAGAAAGGATAGAGAGGGGGATAAAGAGGGAGTGTGTGTTAGAGAGTTTTGTATGGTCGCCAATAAAAGAACCGCACTAAAGAGCAATCATTAGAGTCATCTGGTAAACAAAAAGCTCTGCAACTGGAAAATCTCTGCTCAGCGTCACAAAGGAAGAGCTTCTACAAAACACACGATTCGAAGAAAGAAAAGATTAATTAAAAACATGCCCATTATGCTAATTCTCCAGCTATAGCTTCTCCCAACTATGATCCCGGCTCAGATGAGTCTCCTGCATTGCCCTGCTGCCAACTCAGAGGCACTGAAGGATGTGTTAAATGCAGAGGATAAATTCCACTGTAGGGACGTGGCAATTTTAGAAGAGGTTTAAGAACATAACTAAATAAGATATGTAAAATGAGAACCTATTTAAAAAAAAAAAAAAAAGTCTAATCTAATTTAATATAATCTACTCCCTGGCATTTAATACTAGCTAGACAGGATATGACGTTTTATTGTTCCTTTCCTATGTATTGTATAAATAAACTTCAATTGAATACCAAACCCTTAAAATGCTTGTACCTGATTTTCCCCATTTTCTCTTGAATTAAATTTAATACCAAAACCTTAAAAGGTTTCCCTCATGTATCTGAGCAAAATGCATCTTGCCCTAGTACAGGTATATTGTATAAGCAGGTCTTCAGTTCAAAAGAAGTCTGTGTACTGTCTGCATTGAATTGTAAAGCATTTTATTGTCTCTAAATCAGGAAGTGCATGGTTAGCATCCTAGTTGGTTTTAGCTTTTTCATGACAGCAAAACTCCGGTCTGGCTGGTCTATGTGAAAAGTGCTCATCTTGGTGAATAATTAGGATATTGTGAATGTATAAGTAAATGAGTTAAGAGAGGAAAACAATTTTTTTTTTTTCAATCACCCCGGTACAATAATAATTTTAACAATATTATTAAGGCAGATGTAGTGATTTTAATAATTTTTACGTCAGATAAGATAAGATAAGATATGCCTTTATTAGTCCCACAGTGGGGAAATTCCAATATTGCACCGCACAGTTAAAGAACAGAAGGAAAATGGCACATGCAATAAAACAAGATAATAGATAAATAGTTTAAAATAATAATAATAAAAAAACAAAACTTAAAAATAAACTAAAAATAGACTCTAATATAACATCTTTGTAAAGTGACTCAAGTATTGCACATAGGTATGGATGACACATGTTCAGTGTTAACAGTGTTCATTGTACAGTCTGACAGCAGCAAGAAGGAAAGACCTGTGAAAGCTCTCCTTCACACAGCGAGGGTGAATCAGTCTGTCACTGAAGCTGCTCTCCAGGGTAGACAGAGCATCCTGCAGGAGGTGAGACTCATAGCCCAGCATAGAAAAGACCTTAGCCAGGACCCTCCTGTCCCCCACCTCCTGCACTGAGTCCAGAGGACAGCCCAGGACGGAGCTGGACTTCTTGATGACCTTGTCCAGCTTCTTCCTCTCCCTCTCTGTGATTCTGCTGCTCCAGCAGACCACACCGTACAGGATGGCTGATGCCACCACAGAGTCATAGAAGGTCTTCAGGAGTGGCCCTCTCACTCCAAAAGACCTGAGTCTCCTCAGGAGATAGAGCCTGCTCTGGCCCTTCCTGTACAGTGCATTTGTGTTGTGAGTCCAGTTCAGTTTGTTGTTCAGATGAACACCCAGGTACTTGTATGAGTCCACTCTCTCAATGTCCCATCCCTGAATGTTCACTGAGGGGGCAGTAGAGTGGCGTCTGCGGAAGTCCAGCACCATCTCCTTGGTCTTCTCTGCATTGATGATCAGGTGGTTCTGCTGACACCAGTCCACAAAGTCCTGTGTTAGCCCTCTGTACTCCACATCATCATCATCCTTGATGAGGCCAATGATGGCAGAGTCATCAGAGAACTTCTGCAGGATGCAGCTGTCTGTGTTGTGTCTGAAGTCTGCAGTGTAAAGGGTGAAAAGAAAGGGCGCGAGGACAGTGCCCTGGGATGCCCCCACACTACAGGTCATGAGATCAGACACACAGTTCTTGGCTCTCACAAACTAGGGCCGGTTTATGAGATAGTCCAGGATCCAGTCTGCCAGGTCACAGTCCACCCCGGCGGTCTCCAGCTTGTCCCTCAGGAGCAGTGGCTGGATGGTGTTGAAAGCACTGGAGAAGTCAAAGAAGAGAATCCTCACAGTGCTGCCGGGGTTCTCCAGGTGAGACAGTGAGCGGTGCAGCAGGTAGATGACGGCGTCCTCCACTCCGATGCCAGGCCGCTACGCAAACTGCAGCGGGTCCATCACTGAGCTCACGGTGGAGCAGAGGTGGCCAAGGACCAGTCTCTCCAGTATCTTCATCAGGTGAGATGTTAGAACCACCGGCCTGAAGCTGCTGAGCTCCTTGGCCTGTGGCGTCTTGGGCACCAGTACCACACAGGAGGTCTCCCAGAGTTGTGGTACCACCCTCAGCTTTAGGCTCATGTTGAAGACATACTCCATAACTCCGCACAGCTCATCTGCACAGGATTTAAGGAGCCTGGAGCTGATGCTGTCTGGTCCTGCTGCCTTCCTGGGTCTGATCTTCTTGAGCTCCAGTCTCACCTGAGCTGGGAGGATGGGTGAGTCCATGTGTATTGGTGGGCTGAGGAGCAGAGGCAGAGGTGTGAAGAGGTGCAGGAGTTCCCCATTGCCGGGGAGAGGAGAGCAGGCAGCTGGGTGGGGGGAGGGATGGGTGATTGATCAAATCTCAGGAAGTGAGAATTTAGGTCGTTCACCCACAGCAGGTCCCCCTCTGTCTGGGCAGGAGGTGCTTTGAAGCCTGAGATAGTCTTTAGACTTCTCCACACCCCCTGGATGTTCTTCTCCTGTAGCTGTTGCTCCATCCTTCTCTTATGGCTTGGCTTGTCCTGATTTTCCTCCTCAGCTTCTTCTGTACAGCCTTCAGCTCCTCCTTGGTCCCTGACCTAAAAACTCTTCTTCTGCTTCAGCAGAGCTTTTATGTCAGGGTTAATCCACGGCTTGTTGTTCGGAAAACACCGCACTGTCTGGGAGGGAGGGATGTTTTCAAAACAGAAGTTTATGTAGTCCGTGATGCAATCAGTAATTGTGTTGATGTCCTCTCCATGTGAGTCACAGAGCTTTGTCCACACTGTGGTGTCAAAGCAGTCTCTCAGAGAATCCTCACTCTCAGCAGTCCACTTCTTCACCACACGGGACACCACAGGCTGTCTGTGCACAATGGGCTGGTACACAGGCTCCAGATGGAGAATGTTGTGGTCAGCTCTACCCAGGGGAGGCAGTGGGGATGAAGAGTAAGCCCCCTTGGTGTTGGCAA
The DNA here is from genome assembly GCF_009829125.3 of Periophthalmus magnuspinnatus. Lineage (NCBI taxonomy): Eukaryota > Metazoa > Chordata > Actinopteri > Gobiiformes > Gobiidae > Periophthalmus > Periophthalmus magnuspinnatus. The sequence continues at coordinate 608,389 of NC_047137.1, forward strand.
AAAATAAGTCCAATGTTTTATTGTGCCCTTCCTGTTGCTACCAACTGCATTACAGAGGTTGGTAATAAAATGTCTTACCCAGGAACACAATAACTGTACATGCTTAGTTGGGAAACCTTCACTTCACACACAATTGCTTAACCCATTACACCACTCCACAGTAAATACATAGAGTTAAATACAAACTGTAGTTGTCATGCTGATTCGTTCATTAAAACATCATTTGTGGAGCAGTGTCTGGTAATAAGAGCACCCACATCGATCAAATCTAAGATGTCCACTCTCACAGAGACACACAGCAGAGCAGCTTCTCCTGTCAGTGCTCGTCTACTCGATGTCTGTTCACACCTGCTACTACACACATGGAGCTGCTAACCCTAAGAGAGCAAGGTGAGATGTAGAATTCAATTATTACACTAATGTTTTGCTGTTTAATGTGGGACTAAACAACTAAATTTGCACACAACCACATTTCAAATAAAGCTGAAGAAGAAGAGAGTCAGGGGGGACGAGGCCTGGAGACATAAAGACAAAAACATTGATCCCTGAGTGATTGGTATAACAAGTATCCACATTTCAAACTCCACCCCTGCAGCCAGGTGTTTGTAATCAAAAACACCTGGCTGTAATTAGGGAAGTTCTGTGTCATCTCAGATAGTACTTGAAATTGCAGTGGCCACAAGAGGCAGCACACACTGTTTTTGACCAGAAAGCTGCCAACGTACCTAGTTTGCACTAAAGTAGCCATTAAAGACTAGCGGCAGTTCAGGCACTGCTATATCCCATCATGCACCGTGCCTACGCAAAAAAGAGAAGAAAATGGAGTTCGCTGTGCAATACACGTTCAAATGCTCATACTGGTTTACCTCACCTACAACAGTGCGACATGAAACTGTTAAATCCGAATAAAGATGTACAGGCAGTGTGTTTGATTTTTAAAAAGAAGGGGAGTTACATTGAATAAAGGAATGTGAAGTTATTCCTACACAATAAGAAGACATTATTATCATTAGAAATTATTATTGCAATAATAAGAATAATGGAGGAATGTTCGTTTCTGGTGTAAGCATCAAAGAGGACCAAGAGACTGAAACATAAAGTCAGAAGAGTTTAATGAGTTCCACACAGATAAAGTGAACAATGAAGCAACAGACTCTCCAGAAAGGCCAGAAGAGTCTTGAAATGTGCATGTGACAGCTTTTATAGAGTCCCCAAATGTGTATGTGTATGTGTGGGTGTGTGTGTGTGGGTGTGTGTGGGGGTGTGTGTGTGTGTGTGTGTGTGAGGAGGGTCCTTCTTCTAATCCGCACGTCATCTTCATAAGGCCCATGGTGGGGACGTGTTATTTACCTTAGCATTAGTAAATCAAGATACAAGTTTGATGTAGTGCTGCACAGCTAGAAAATACTTTACAATAATAAGATGGAATGAACTGGCATTAAAATCGTTTAGCCACTGATCAAATTGAATGTGGTCCAAATACCAAATTGTTAAACTGCAATATCCCACTTTATGTACAACTAATCAGTGTTCTCTGGTTTATAGACTATGAATGTAAAAATGATATTGGTTGATCTCTGTTATTATGTTTTCACAAGGCATATTTTGTTAAAGTTATGGGAAATTGGGAAAAAATCACCTCGAATGTTATATTTGGCAGTTGGCAGAAATAAACAGCTGCAACAATGACACCTTGACTTTTCTCCTATTAAATAAAAAATAATTTAGAATAACATACGTAGCATACGTATCATACACGCAAAGACAGTTGTGGAAGTGCGGTCAGTGGTGTAGGCCTATCCCATTTTGGCAAGATGGCGGCTACACTGAGGACTACCCACTCTCGGCCGGGTACTTCAAACGAGACTCAGGGAAGTACTCCGAAGGGTACCTTCGAACGGTGTATTTGGCAAATTGGGACACGGCCACCATGTACAGAGTTAAATAGAAAAAAATTTTGATTTCTGTGTTTAGTTGCACTTTTCTGGTAGAGGGGCACCACTGAGATGCTATGCCTATGGAATGAACAACCCCAATTCCAATGAAGTTGGGATGCTGTGTAAAACTTAAAAAAAAATAAAAAAAAAATACAGATACCATGATTTGCAAATCCTTTTCAATCTATACTGAACTGAATAAACTACAAAGACATGATATTTATTGTTCAAACTGATGAACTTTATTATTTTAATACAAATATTCACAAATTTTCAATTTGATGCCTGCAACACGTTCCAATAAAGCTGGGACAGGGGTAACAAAATAATGGGAAAGTTGAGGAATGCTTAAAATACACCTGTTTGGAACATTCCATAAAAGGAGCATCCCTGAAGGGCTCAGTCATTCACAAGCAAGGATGGAGCGAGGTTCACCACTTTGTGAACAACTGCGTGAGCAAATAGTCCAACAATCTAAGAAGAACGTTTCTCAACATACAATTGCAAGGAATTTGGGGATTTCATTATCTACAGTCCATAATATCATCAAAAGATTCAGTGAATCTGGAGAAATCTCTGCACATAAGGGGCAAGGCCTAAAACCAACATTGAATGCCCGTAACCTTCGGTCCCTCAGGCGATACTGTATTAAAAACAGACATGAATGTGCAAAGGATATTACCACATGGGCTCAGGAACACTTCAGTAAACCATTGTCAGTTAACACAGTTCATCCCTGCATCTCCAAGTGCAGGTTAAAACTGTACCATGCAAAGCGAAAGCCAAATATCAACAACACCCAGAAATGTGGCCGGCTTTTCTGGGCCCAAGCTCACCTGAGATGGACTGACGCAAAGTGGAAAAGTGTGCTGTGGTTTGACGAGTCCACATTTCAAATAGTTTTTAGAAATCATGGACGTCGTGTCCTGCAGGCCAAAAAGGAAAAGGACCATCCGGATTGTTATCAGAGCAAAGTTCAAAAGCCAGCATCTGTGATGGTATGGGGTTGTGTTAGTGCCCATGATATGGGTAACTTGCACATCTGTGCAGGCACTATTAATGCAGAAAGGTACACACAGGTTTTGGAGCAACATATGCTGCCATCCAAGCAATATCTTTTTCAGGGACATCCCTGCTTATGTCAGCAAGACAATGTCAAGCCACATTCTGCACGTGTTACAACAGTGTGGCTTCGAAGTAAAAGAGTGTAGGTACTAGACTTGCCTGCCCGCAGTCCAGAACTATCTCCAACTGAAAATGTGTGCCGCATTATGAAGTTGTACATTCACCAATAATGGGAAAGGATTCCTCCTGCAAAGCTTCAACAATTAGTGTCCTCAGTTCCCAAACGCTTACTGATTGTTGTTAAAAGGAAAAGTGATGTAACACTGTGGTAAACATGTCCCTGCCCCAGCTTTATTGGAATGTGTTGCAGACATCAAATTGAAAATGAGTGAATATTTGCATGAAAACAATAAAGTTTACCAATTTACCAGTTTTAACATTAAATATCTTTGTCTTTAACATATCAAATATCTTTGCAGTTCATTCTGTATTTTTTTTAATTTATTTAAGTTTTACACAGCGTCCCAATTTCATTGGAATTGGGCTTGTACTTTAGTAGTAATAAAAGCAGATCTTATGGTCTAAATGAGACCTCTTAGTGCTCTAAGTGTGCTCTATGCATCTATTTATGAAGCAGTTTTTATCATCTGCAAACCAGGAAGCACATGCTAGATGTTGTTAGCTTTAGAAAGACAAGAAAACTCTGCTCTGGCCTTTAAAGGAGGTTGTTAAAAGTGCTTATAAACTCATTATAGGGAAAAAAAATGAGAGTCTTGGGGTGTGGAAGTGAGGAATAACTTTAGACCTCTGCAAACCTTCTAAAATTAACTAGTTCTGTTTTTCACGTTTTTAAGACAGCAGCGCCTTTAACTTAAATGTGTGCAGGCATTAGTATCAGCAGTACTCAGAGTGGAAGTGAGAGCAGAGACAGACAAGGAGATCATCGTTCTGAATGGATTAGACCAGATTAGACGAGACCTGGATCAATCATGGACTGGACTCTGTGTCTGCTGCTGCTCCCGTGATGTATGGAGTCTATGAGGACGGTCCACTGTCCTGTCTCCTCTGTCAATAACACAGATAAACACTGTAAACACTATTTAAACACTGTTAACAGTATGCACACTATGTATGCACTGATCTGGAGACTACACATGAAGAGGTCAGGACTGGAGTTTCATAATTCAAAAGTCTATAATTCATCAAAGATCAGTGAAATAAAATTCAATGAACAGTGCTGGTGTCTATACCTTGCCTTGACTATAAAAGTTTGTTGAGGTATTTTTAGCAAGAAAAATGCCTTCAGCAAATTATTTTCTCAACTACTTTCAATCTTGAGTAATTTCTTGGATCACTACTTTGTACTGTACTTCTACTTGAGTAATATTATTTTTAAACTTCAAATTATCCACTGAAACTGCTAGCCTTGATATGCTTCATTTAGCTGGAGCCAAACGCTATGGGTGACGTCACACTCACTTAGCCCACTTCTTTACACTTTCTATGATACACATACAAGTGTGTTTCTGTGAGATAAGTCGCCTGCTCTCATTTAGTCTGTTCTGTTCATTCTCTTAATTATAGCTAACAATACTTTTGAGTACAATTTTTGATGCCTCTACCCTACCTCTAGATTTGGCAGATTTTTCTGTTTAATGTACTATTGATACTATGCAATTATGTGATTTGTTAAAGGCACAGTGTGTAACATACCTGAAGTGGCATATTGCCTGAATTATTCCATGGAAACAAAAAAATAAAATCATACTCCATTCTCCATGGAGATATTATAGACAAAAGGAATAACCTGTCTGAGGGAACAAGCAGGCTAAAAGTTACAGACTGTGGCTTTAACGCAGAACTATTGTGCTTGTGTCTGCTCTATAGGCACAATCTCTGTGTGGACCATTATGTTAAAATTTGGACATTTTAAATTGCAATATTCATCTAAAATGACTTAGTAAAAGAAATGAATCCGGTGACTTCTGTGTTAGAAAACAGTGGTGCCCAAAAGGGTCACCATAAACATCACAACAAAGAGCCGTGTAGCTGTCAGCTCCTCCCATGGATAGCTGCACATCAAGCTAGCGAGCATACGTGTATTTTCTTTTCATTTGTACCAAAATTACCACGCAGCGCTGCTGAATCCTATGTGTATCATCGATTAGGAAAATAAATTTAGAGAACAAAGTAAGTACATCACAGTGGGGGTGTACTGGTTGAAACATGGTTTAAAGCCCTGAAAAGTTGAATCTGCAGAATAGGTCTGCTTTAGCATACTCAAATAGTTTTCATCCTTGCCAGCTTATTCCAATTACACTAAAAATAAATGTTAGCTCACCCGTCTTCCTCTTCACCCTAATCAGTTTGTGTATCCTTCTGTAACACGGCCACAACAGGAAGGACTCTGCTTTATGTTCTGTAAATGTTTTAGTTTCATTAATTAGGAAACAAAAATAATGATCTTCTCCAAATATTTCAGGTCAGGATGTGCCTCCTTGAAGCAGTGGACAGCTCAAAGGAGAGGTAAACTGTGCCTCCCTGGCTCAGCTCCTCCTGTGTTTGTGAATGTGAAGAGGAAACGCTGGTCTCTTGTTTTGGCATCACAAAGTCCAGATGGTCCTCTCTGGAGATAATGCTGTTTTTGTTTTCATTCGAGTTTGGATAAAACAGACGAGTGAAGCAGATGGAGTTTAACTATTTGAGCACATGCAATTTGTGAATGAATGCTGCTTTGTTGTTTTTCTACTGAACTTAAAATATTCATCGTAGTAGTAGTTAAGACAGACTGCTTTAGGTGGATTACAGCAACTTAAAGAGGTCCATTTTCTCCAACTTATCCAGGGCTGAGTCGTGGGGGCAACAGTCTAATAGGGGATTCCCAGACTTCCCTCACCTCAGACAGTTCCTCCAATTCCTCCGATGGAACCTCAAGGCATTCCCAGGCCAGCTGAGAGACATAGTCCCTCCAGTGTCTGAGTCTTCCCTAGTGTTTTCTACCAGTGGGACATGCTCAGAACACCTCCGGAGGCATCCAGGAGGCATCTGGAACAGATTCCCGAGCCACCTCAGCTGCTCCTCTCAATGTGGAGGAGCAGCGGCTCTACTGCAAAGTTCTCCTGTGGGACTGAGCTCCTCATCCTATCTCTAAGGAAGCACCCAGCCACCCTGCAGAGGAAACTCATTTAACTGCTTGTATCCTCGACCTTGTTCTTACGGTCATTACCCAAAGCTCATGACCACAGGTGACGGTAGGACCAGAGGTCTAAACCAGGACTAAACTAGGACTAAACCAAGACAGTGGTAGGAGGGTAGGAGTGTAGATTGACCGGTAAGAGAGCTTTGCTTTTCAACTCAGCTCCTTCTTCACGACAGCAGTCTGATACAGAGACCACATCACTGCAAACGCTGCACCAATCCACCTGTTAATCTCATGCTCCACCCTCATGAACAAGACCCTGAGACTCCTCCATTTGAGCCAGCTTTGTTCATGCAATAAACTAAAATGTGTTTTGTGTCAAGTATCTTGGAGTCTTGTTCATGAGTGAGGGATGCATGGAGCGTGAGATTGTCAGGTGGATTGGTGCAGCATTTGCAGTCATGCGGTCGCTGTATTGGGCTGTACCTATGGTCCCGGTTTAGTCCTGTTTTAGATCTCTGGTTGAAATGAGTTTCCTCTGCAGGATGATGAACTCAGTCACAGTGGAGGAGCTTGAAATAGAGCTGTTACTCCTCCACGTCCAGCTGAGGTGGTTCGGGCATGTATTCCAGATGCCTCCTGGACGTCTCCCTGGAGACGGAAGCGGAAGAAAATGGATGGTGTCTTGCCCCAGCATATCGTAAAAAGAGTGGTTAAGGTCAAAATGACACCGCATCTAACTATAAAGCCATTTTATCCTCGCAAACCAGGAAGTAAAGCTAATGCGCTGTTAGCAAGCTAGTTGTCATTAGAAGTGGCATGACCCCAAACTCCACTCTCATTTCTAAAAGTTGTAAAATGTGCTGATAAACTCATCATGGTGAATAATTAGGATGGAAGGTGTTAGGAAAAAGAAGATATACGTTTGGATAGCTGCAAACACTTTGAAAGACAAATAGATTATTGTAAAATCTGCTTATTGTGTCAAAATCAGACTGTTGCACATCTCATTGTAAAACATTTTATCATTGCAAATCTGTGAAGATTAGATTGTGTGTGGGAGTTTACAGTGAGATCTAAAAACCAATCTGTAAAAATCTGTCAAAAAATATAATCCACAATCTTTGCTGAGTTTGTCCAAAATGATCCGAAAAGGCTGCAGATGTGAAACAGAGAAAGGGCTTTTGGAAAGATCATGTAATGCTACAATCCAAGACAATCATTTGAATTCATTTAAAAAGAATATTATCTGTGAATTATTAAAAGACAAGGTTTGGTCATCCAGCACCTCAGCCACAAGCGTAGTGTCACTCTCCTGCACCATCCGTCACACCCAGCAGGGGGTAGAGCAGTAAAAACCTGTATAATTTGATGTTGTCAAAGGTTAACACAAGTAACAGCATCTGTGTGCCACTAATCCTCTTCATGTGACCCAGGCTCTGCCCTATCTCTGTCCTCTCACTTCTCTCTTTTTCTCTCCCTTCACTCTCTCTTTCCACACTCTCTCTCTACTACACCACTGACCCTTGCTGTGGAGGATTGGGCTGGGGTCATTACAGATAAACTACCTCTCTCCTCTTTCTCCTTTCTCCCTCCTCCGCTCCTTTTTACTCTTTTTCCACGCTCTCTCTTTCCATGCTCTCTCTCTCTTTCCACGTTCTCCCTCTACTACATCACTGACCCGTGTTATGGAGCATCAGGCTGTGGTTACTAGAGATAAGCTACCTCTCTCGTCTTTATCCCCTCTCTGTCCATCTGCTCCTCTTGTCTCTCTCTTTCACTCTCTCTATCCCATTGACCCCCACTATGGAGCATCAGGCTGGGGTCACTACAGATATGCCATACAGTCCTCCTCTTTCTCCACTCTCTGTCTGCTAGTTGTCTCTCTCCCTCCTTTTCTCTCATTCTTTGTTTGTGTGTCCCTCTCCCTTGGCTTTCTGGCTCTCTCTCCCCTTTTCTCTCTCTCTTTCTCTCTCTCTCCACTCCCCCATACCCCTCCGTGACTGCTCAGACCTCCCCACCTTCAAAAAAGAACTCAAAACTTACCTGTTCAAAATTGCTTTTAATGTTTGATTTTATGTTGTAAATTTTGTGTCTTGAAAAGCGCTATATAAATAAAATGTATTAGTATTATTATTATTATTATTATTATTATTATTATTATTATAATACCCTGCTGTGGAGCACCAGATTTGAATCACTCGTCCGAAAAAGCTCCTCCTCTCCCTTTACTCCTCTGTATCCTCTCTCTTTTATTCCTGTGCACCCTCCTCTATCCATCTGTCCATTTCTCTTCACCCCATAGCCCCATATACCCTGCCGTAATGCACCTGTCTGGGGTTGATCGCATCATCGTCGAAAGCCTCATACTCCTCTCCCTTGCTCTCATCTCTCCCCTTCTCCTTTCTATTCTTTGCTTAACTTTGCTGACAGCTCAGAGCAACCAGTCCAGTTTCAGTCTTTAATCCCTGTTTGAGACACTCTGAGGCAAGACCCTGTCTGTTGCCATACAAATATACGGTATCTGAGAGGGGGATGCAGTTGCTACGGCCCCAGGCCTCCAGCTCCTCCTATAGGCATATTTGTGTTGTCCCTGCTGCTGAACCACCTATGCGATGGTTTAGACAGTGAACAGCATGGCATTTTTGCTCTGTGACTCTTGTTTAGTTTTTTTTGCCTTTGTCAAGTCAATAAAATGTACTGCAATCTAGTTTCCACCTCAGCGCCATCAATTGAACAAATGTACTAAAAAAACAGTGATAGGACCAAAGTGAAACACATTATTAGAAATAGGAATGCACTTGTGTTACTTGTAGTAGTGCTTCTAATTAAATAAAGAGAATTAAACCCCAATATTTTTCATTGTTTTTTATTCAAAAAAGTAGCTTCTCTAAAGAAGCAGGACTAAGGCGGTTCCACTTTTTTGTGAGGATTTCTCCTGCTTTAGAAAAAACCTCTCACGGGGCACAGATGAGGCAGGCATATACAAGAATGCCACTGGTAATTTATATAAATACACACACATATACATGGGCTCTGGATACACATTTTTCTGTCTCTCCCAGTATTGAAGGGGGTCCTCCAGCCTTGCAGTATTTAGCTTCATCATGTAGTGTTGGACATCAATATTTGCGTCGGCTCTCACGTTTTGTGTTTGTGCCTGACCCTGTCATCCAGGCGACACCACAGGTTGTTACCTGCGCTACATGTGTTACTCGCGGCAAAATCCTCCACGTGGTACAGCCGGACAGTGAGGCTTCAGACGTCATCATTTGATTTATTTATTTATTTATTTATATGATAGGGACAGTGCATATTAATGAACATCTGTAAACAGTGTAAATATGCCAGATTATAGCAAAAAATGCTAGTTTCCATCTGTTGTCCCTAGGCAGGTACACAGACAACAAATACAACATAGACATTACAAAAATACAATAAAAGCAGCTGAAAGTGCTCACAGACCTGGTTTTCCTTCAGCCACAGTTTAAGGTGCAGTTTGAATGTGGACAGAGATGAACATTCTCTTATTGTCAGAGGAACACTATTCCAAGTATGAGTCCCTTTAACAGAGAGCATGGTTTGTCCAAATTTAGTGTGTCTGTGTGGTACATCACAGTCTCCTCGAGATGTGGCCCTGGTTCCCATCCCAGTCACAGTCTTTAATTTGATAAAGTCTTTCAGCAGAGGAGGAGCAAGTCCGTGTAGAACTACAAGCATTTTTAAACTGTATAAAATTATCAAAATTCAACCAGTTATATTTTTCTAAAACAATACAATGGTGAAAGGAGCTAGGTTTTTTGTCAAAGATTTTTATGGCTTTTTTAAAGAGGGATTCGATTGTTTTTTGTGTTGTGCCGGCAGCAAGTGACCAGGTGGTTATGCAATATTCAAAATGAGAAAAAAATTATTGAATGTAAAAAAAGTTTAGCTGAGTGCTGTGTCATAAAAGGCCTTACATGTCTAAAATTTCGCACATTAAAATTGATTGTGTTTGTCATTTGTTTTATGTGTTTCTTGAATGTCAAAGTCGGATCCAAAGTCAAACCTAAATACTTGAATTCTTTGACAAGATCTAGTTCTACTCCATCCAAAAAAACACTGGAGCGCTGCAATTCATTTGGTTTTTTTTTGGTAAACATCATACATACAGTTTTCTTTATGTTAAGTTGCAAGCAAGAACCTTGGATCCAGTTTTGGACATGAGTCATGGCTGTTGTCAGAATTTGAGAAACTTCTTAAGTAGTTTTAGCATGGGTAAAAATCACAGCATCATCTGCATATAATTGGACATTGACATTGAAACACACATTTGGTAAATCATTAATATACATGCTAAATAAAATAGGGCCCAGAATACTGCCTTGGGGGACACAAAACTCCCCTGCTGGACACAAAAGGAATGGCGATTTAATTCCAGAAAGTGAGACACACTGTTTTCTATTACATAAATATGATTCAAACCATTTCAAGGTTGTTTGTGAAAAGTTAAAATTTGTTAATTTGGACATAAGAATTTTGTGATTGACTGTGTCAAAGGCCTTCTTGAGATCTAAAAAGACAGCACCTACACAATTACTGTTGTCGAGAAGGCCTTTAACGTTTTCAATAAAAAGACAATTTCAATTCAAGTGTTTACTTTACAAAATAAATTAAAAAAAAAAAAAGTTTTCAACCACATTTTCAGTTTCAACGTTTCTTAATGTGTAAGTATATGCACTTTCCTATTTAAAAGTAAATACATTTTATTGAATAATAAAAATTACAAACAACAATACCATACATAGATAATTAACAGTAATAAAATACATTCAATAACTTAATACATTATGGAACAGTAATCATTCAAACTAACAACAACGAGGTAGGAACAAGTTTACTTTCAACTTTTCAAACTAATGAACTAGGATGTTACAAGTTTAAACAAGCTATCAATTGTTTAATAATTAACAAAGAAAAGACTTCTTTAGATTTTTTAATAAATCTTATCACATTTTCTACTGGCCACCAAATTTCAATCTTGAAATGTGGCATCATGGCTCACTTGTGCACGTAAATTACGCCACACAGCACTCTGAATTCGAAGTCAGGACAGGACCCTGAAGACAACACCAAGAAATAGCTGTTACAGATGCGGTCTCTAATACAAAGTGCTGATACTCCCTTATTGGGAGGATAATTGCCTCATCGAATCACCCAGCCCTAATACACTTTAGTAACTCAGATTTTCAAAATAATCTGGCAGGCTGCTTGTTGCCAACACCTGATTTAAATCCTACAGACTAGCTTTTTCACCATTTGATTGGCAGCATTTACCCGGTTATGTTTAAAATCTCATCAGCATTCTTTACACATACAAACTACAGCACACAAAAAACACATTTAATTAAAACATTTTTTTATTGGCTTACCTTTACTTAAAAATGATGTCCATGCGCCGCTCCTTCTGAACAAAAATATCGATAACTTATTTGTAGAAGTTATCCTTATCTTCCTTCAGTTTTAAAAGTCTCTCCGTCTCAATGGAGATCACTGCCTGGGAAGAAAGTCGACCTTGATCATTCCTGTTCCGACTGCATGTCTTGAGCCTTTTCAGTACTGAGAATGACCGCTCCACCGATGCTGTAGTAGCTGGGATAGTAAGCACGAGGTGGAGCAACTTTGTTGCCTCAGGAACAGTTTTATTCAGATCCTTCTGGGCCAAAAAGCTGGGAAACTGTCTAAAATACTTGCATTCATCCCTTACCGTTTGTGAGCTATAGAGTCCAACAAGATCCACCATTGGTCTCACAAAGTCAAAGAATTTAGCATAATTTGACAGGCTCTGCAGTTTGGTGTCATCAATGTGTTGTGACATTTCACAGAATTTTGCACAATCCACTAAACCAAGGAAAGCCAGCTCACTAAAATTATAAAACCTAGCCTTCATTTGATGGCTTGTGGTATCCAGGATGTTACGGAACAGTTTTCGTTCATGTCTAATCGACTGTCTGTCCCCACTCTCTGTCAGACCAAGTGCACTGCAAGTCCTGCTGACATCATCAGTGTGTCATTATCCCAGCTGTCGGGATTTTGTATAATGATCTGAAATAATGTGTGCAGATTGTTTTGGTGCATGCTTATTGTTTGTAGCAGCCTAGAATTAGAGCTCCATCTTGTAGGAGCTGCTCTGGGTAAACGGCGCTTCACAACATTATCCAGCAAGTGAGAGCGCTTTGTGGACTTGCTGAAAAATGACGCTAGTCCCTCAGCTGTTTTAAAAAACCTGTGTCACGCAGGTGGATGCACTTAGCTGGATACAATAGCACCAAGTTCAGCTTGTGTGCATAACAGTATGTAAACATGGCTTTGAGCACTTTTTCTTTAATTTTAGCTTGCACACCATTAACCTCTGAGGCCATTACAGCAGCTCCATCATAGGTCTGAGCTACAAGCTTGTCAACACAGTCATACATCTCCAACACTTTAAGGACATACTCAGCAATTGCAGGAGCACGTCTGTCAAACCCAAAAACGCCTCCTTCACCTGACAGTCTGAGCAATCTGAGCGTGGTTTGTGACATGTGTGGTCTCATTTAATTCTACAGCAACAAATAGGGCTATAATGATCTCTCTTTTAATGTCATTTCTAATGACATCAGCGACTGCTTCGATTAAGTCATTCTGTATTCCATTTGCCCCTCCCTGAACCGCCACCTTAATGTGGTGGAGGGGTTTGAGTGCCCGAATGATCCTGGGAGCTATGTTGTCGGGGGCTTCATGCCCCTGGTAGGGTCACCCATGGCAAACAGGTCCAGGGGGAGGGGTCAGACGAAGAGCGGTTCAGAAGCCCTTTATGACAAGAGATAAATCAACTTATGTCGCCCGGAACGGCGTTACCGGGGCCCCACCCTGGAGCCAGGCCTGGGGTGGGTGCTCGACAGCGAGCGCCTGGTGGCCGGGCCTTTCCCCACGGGGCCCGGCCGTGCTCAGCCCGAAGGAGTGACGTGGGGCCGTCCTCATGTGGACCCACCACCCGCAAGAGGATCCGTAAGGGGCCGGTGCATGAAGATCTGGGTGGCAGTCGAAGGCGGGGGCCTCGACAACCGGATCTCTGGACATGGAGACTAGCTCTGGGGACGTGGAATGTCACCTCGCTGGGGGGGAAGGAGCCAGAGCTTGTGCGGAAGGTTGAGCATTACCGACTAGATATAGTCGGCCTCGCCTCCACGCACAGTTTGGGATCTGGAACCCAACTTCTTGAGAGGGGCTGGACTCTCCATTTCTCTGGCGTTGCCCGCGGGGAGAGGTGGCGAGCTGGTGTGGGCTTGCTCATTGCCCCTCAGCTCAGCCGCTTCGTGTTGGGGTTCACTCCGGTGAACGAGAGGGTCGCGTCCCTGCGCCTTCAGGTCAGGGACAGGTCTCTCACTGTTGTGTCGGCCTACAGGCCAAACAGCAGTGCAGAGTACCCGGCCTTCTTGGAGTCCCTGGGAGGGGTACTAGACAGTGCACCGACTGGGGACTCCGTTGTTCTCCTGGGGGACTTCAACGCCCATGTGGGTAATGACAGTGACACCTGGAGGGGCGTGATTGGGAGGAACGGCCTCCCTGATCTGAACCCGAGTGGTGTTTTGTTATTGGATTCTGTGCTAGTCACAGTTTGTCCATAACGAACACCATGTTTGAGCACAAGGGTGTCCATCGGTGCACATGGCACCAGGACACTCTAGGTCGGAGGTCGATGATCGACTTTGTTGTCATGTCATCTGATCTCCGACCGCGTGTCTTGGACACTCGGGTGAAGAGAGGGGCTGAGCTGTCAACCGATCACCACCTGGTGGTGAGTTGGATCCGCTGGCGGAGGAGGAAGCCGGACAGACAGACCCAAGCGTATGGTAAGGGTCTGTTGGGAACGCCTGGCAGAGCCTTCTGTCAGAGGGGTCTTCAACTCACACCTCCGGGAGAACTTCTCCCTGATCCCGGGGGAGGTTGGAGACATGGACTCCGAGTGGGCCATGTTCTCCACCTCTATTGTCGATGCGGCCGCTCGTAGCTGTGGTCGTAAAGTCTGCGGTGCTTGTCGCGGCAGCAATCCCCGAACCCGGTGGTGGACACTGGAAGTAAGGGATGCCGTCAAGCTGAAGAAGGAGTCCTATCGAGCCTTGTTGGCTCGTGGGACTCCTGAGGCAGCCGATGAGTACAGGCAGGCCAAGCGTGCCGCGGCTCGTGCGGTTGCAGAGGCAAAAACTCGGGGTTGGGAGGAGTTCGGGGAGGCCATGGAGGAGGACTATCGGACGGCCTCAAAGAAATTCTGGCAAACCGTCAGACGCCTCAGGAGGGGGAAGCAGTGCTTCACCAACACTGTTAACAGTGCGGGTGGAGAGCTGCTGACCTCGACTGGGGATGTTGTCGGGCGGTGGAAGGAATACTTTGAGGATCTCCTCAATCCCCCCGTCATGTCTTCCGAGGAGGAAGCAGAGACTGGGGACCCGGAGGCGGACTCGTCCATCACCCTGGCTGAAGTCACCAAGGTGGTTGGCAAGCTCCTCGGTGGCAAGGCTCCGGGGGTGGACGAGATCCGTCCTGAGTACCTCAAGTCTCTGGATGTTGTGGGACTGTCTTGGCTGACATGTCTCTGCAACATCGCGTGGCGGTCTTGGACAGTACCACTGGAATGGCAGACCGGGGTGGTGGTCCCTCTGTATAAGAAGGGGGACCGGAGGGTGTATTCCAATTACAGGGGAATCGCACTCCTCAGCCTTCCCGGTAAGGTCTACTCCAGGGTACTGGAGAGGAGAATCCGACCGATAGTCGAACCTCGGATTCAGGAGGAGCAGTGTGGTTTTTGTCCCGGTCGTGGAACACTGGACCAGCTTTATACTCTCCATCGGGTCCTCCAGGGTTCATGGGAGTATTCCCAACCAGTCCACATGTGTTTTGTGGATTTGGAGAAGGCATTCGACCGTGTCCCTCGTGGTGTCCTTTGGGGGTGCTCCGGGAGTATGGGGTCCGGGGCCCTTTGCTAAGGGCTGTCCGGTCCCTGTATGCCCGGAGCAGGAGCTGTGTTCGCATTGCCGGCAGTAAGTTAGACCTGTTCCTGGTGCATGTTGGACTCCGCCAGGGCTGCCCTTTGTCAACGGTTCTGTTCATTATATTTATGGACAGAATTTCTAGGCACAGCCAGGGGCCGGAGGGGGTCTGGTTCGGGGACCACAGGATTTCATCTCTGCTGTTTGCGGATGATGTTGTCCTGATGGCTTCATCGAGCCAGGACCTGCAGCAGGCACTGGGGCGGTTTGCAGCCGAGTGTGAAGTGGCTAGGATGAGAATCAGCTCCTCCAAATCCGAGGCCATGGTTCTCAACCGGAAAAAGGTGGTTTGCCCTCTCCGGGTGGGTGGTGAGTCTCTGCCCCAAGTGGAGGAGTTCAAGTATCTCGGGGTCTTGTCACGAGTGAGGGAAGGATGGAGCGTGAGATTGACAAGCGGTATCTGCAGTGATGCGGTCGCTGTATCGGTCCGTTGTGGTGAAGAAGGAGCTGAGCTGGAAGGCAAAGCTCTCAATTTACCGGTCAATCTACGTTCCTACCCTCACCTATGGTCATGAGCTCTGGGTAATGACCGAAAGGACAAGGTCGCGGATACAAGCGGCCGAAATGGGTTTCCTCTGCAGAGTGGCTGGGCGCATCCTTAGGGATAGGGTGAGGAACTCAGTCACACGGGAGGAGCTCAGAGTAGAACCGCTGCTCCTACACGTTGAGAGGAGCCAGCTGAGGTGGCTCGGGCATCTGCTCAGGATGCCTCCTGGACGCCTCCCTAGGGAGGTGTTCTGGGCATGTCCCACCGGGAGGAGGCCCCAGGGAAGACCCAGGACACGCTGGAGGGACTATGTCTCTTGGCTGGCCTGGGAACGCCTTGGGGTCCCACCGGAGGAGCTGGAGGACGTGTCTGGGGTGAGGGAAGTTTGGGAGTTCCTGCTTGACCCGGCCCAGGATAAGCGGAAGAAAATGGATGGATGGATGGATGAATTGTTGTGTGTTTATTTTATTTTCAATTCCGGTTTGATTTTTTGTGCACAGCACTGAGCCTTCATCTTTCCACAAAATGCCAGCTGCTGTTTCGCGATCCCAAACGCTTTTAGAGCGATGTGGCTGAATGTGAGTAGTGGACCGCTTGTGTTTAAGGAGGCTTCTTTGTAAATTTTTCAGGTCACAATATCTCAACTGAGTCCAGACATTGTCACAGCAGGTTGAGAAAAGAAGGCAGGAAAGATGTTTTCTTATTGGACATCTACACAGCCAGCCTTTTTGCGTGTACCACTCTGTTTGAAAAGAGCGAGTCTTTCGTCCCGTAGTTTGGAATAAATCCTTTAGATCCGGTGTTGGTCTTCCTTTAATTATAATCTCCTGCTTCGACCGAAAGTCCAGTTTAGAAAACTGCTTAAGATTTAATATGTAAATCTCCATTTAAGAAGTAGGGCCAGACAACTTTAAACTGTAGCTTGCTGTCACTATTCTGCTGCCCCAGAAGTTGCAAGAATCCCTGGGCTCATGAGTGCCCTTACCATGAGGTCAGGTGACCCAGCGCCTTTTCACAGCCGCTTAAAGCAGTAGCTGTCACTGCTGAGTGTACAGCACAGTCAAGTCTATGATGAGGCACGAACGTCTGGTGCCTCATCGCACGTCTCTTCTCAGTATTTGAATGGTAAAAGTAAAAATTCAGCAGCATTGAATAAAAAAAATAATAAAATTGCCAAGTTAAATAGAAAATAAGTTTATAGTACAAATCATTGGATAAATATAACCATTACATTATTTTTTTTTTTCTCTGTGACCTCACCTGCCTCCCCTGACTGCACGTCACTGACAAAGGTATTCTAACACATAACTAATGCATGTATGCTGTGACAGACACTGTGTCCAGCTTGGATCTGTATTGAACTCTGAGGTGAGGAAGCACAAACCTCAGGAATGTGACCTACATTCACTTCATGTGTTGTCTGATTTTTCCTGTTGTGTCTGATTTTTCCTGTTGTGTCTGATTTTTCTTGTTGTGTCTGATTCTTCCTGTTGTTTTGTTTTTTGTGTCTTGGCGGCACGGTGACTGAGTGCCATCACTCATGTCTCACAGCAAGAAGGTTGGTTCGATCCCCGGGTCACCAGGCCTTTCTGTGTGGAGTTTTTCATGTTTCTCCCCGTGTCTGGATGGGTTTCCTCCGGGTACTCCGGTTTCCCCCATCAACCAAAACATGAACGCCCTTCGAGACAACTGTTGTTGTGATTTTGGGCGTTACAAAAATAAATGAATTGAAAATTGAAAAATTCATAAGAACACATCTGTGAATATCTGACACCTGCCTCTGCACACCGCCCCAAACGGCTCCTTTGCACACAGCCCTAAACAGTCTATGACAGGTATGCCTTTCAGGTAAGAGCCAGTAGTAATAAGTAGTACTAATAGAAGGGGGTAATATAGGTAGAAATAGAAGTAGTAGTAGTTGTTGTATAGCAGGAATCCTATGTAGAATATGAACACAATCCATCAATATCTGACACCTGCCTCTCCACACCGGACTGAATATTCACTGTCTCTCTCCTCTGCTGATAAAACATCATCACACATTCTCTCTCTTTCTACCTTTCTCTGTCTCTCACTGTATCTCTCTCCCTCTCTATTTCTCCTCTTTGTTCCTCTATTCCCTCTGTGCATGTTTGCCTTCTGTCCGTGTCCAATCCAATTAACGAGACACAATGCTGGTCGTGATAAACGCAGCTAAAATCATGACTTGGTTCTGGTGCAAACAAACACTCTTTTTGATATAAAGGTGCTTATCGCTGCACTCTTTGGAGGCTGGGGTTAGGTTAGATTCACACAGGAATAGACTGAAACCCGCCAAGCAATAGTGTGTGCGTTATCTGATTGGTTCTAACAACAAGGACAAATTACGATAGAGATCAGCAGACAGCAGCTTTTCAACACACGGGGTCAACCTAAATAAACCATAGGACTGTATATTTACACAGTAGATGGGATTTAAGGGATAGTATCTTGTTTTTCATATGAAATCATGATTACTTTTAGATTTGCAAACATAGTTAAATAAGTTGTTGTGTTAGGATAGAAAATAATTAAGATTAGGATAGAAAATAATTAAGATTAGGATCAAAACGTCAATACTGATACATGTTTGTAACACCCAAAGACACCCAAACACAAAGAGAGAACATGCATACTTCAAAACACATCCTCCATATATATATATATATATATATATATATATATATATATATATATATATATATTTCAAAAATGCTTAGGAATTCATCAAATCATAGCTATCAAATCATATGTATTTTTATAAAATTATAATTTCCGTTCATTTGATTTTAGCAAGAAAAAATTATAGGTAACCAATGAGCTTGTTTGTTTCACATGCGTTATAGAAATTAATACAACTGATTGGACAATCATGTTTGGTTCTGGCTCGATGTGACAGAAGGTGTGGGTACCAGACTGATATCTCTCTGTAGAAAGAATCAGTCTGGACCTGCCAGACAAATGGGAAACTACCCCCCTCTAACAACCAGCCACATTACAGTAAAGGAATGAGGAAAGCGGTGATGTGTCTTGCCTAGTGACACAACTTAAGTTAAATTGCTATGGTATGGGTGCTTCCCAGGTAGGCTATATATGCATTTTCCTGCTATTATATTGTAATTAAAATTTTGTGACAAGATCAGACTTCTGTGGACTGTCTGAATGTAACTGAAAAACAGTGATAAAAAATTATGCATGTGGCTACAATGTGTTAGATACATTTATTACCTACTTCCTTCTTTCACAGTTCAAATATCCATTACCCCACCTAGACCTGCAGACCTATTTTGCAAAATATATTGTTCGGAGCTTCCACCATTTACTCACCTAAACTTGTATTTTAAATGTTTTGTGCCTGTTTGACCAATCTTTAATTGCTTATTTTCAAGACACCATTTTGCCGACCAATCCCTCCACTGGTACATGTACCCTGCTCTCTACATCGTTCTCTAATAAAATTTTCTTAATTGGTGTAATTGGTATCGGTGATACTCGTAAGATTCCAGCAGCATCCTGTAGTCATTTTAGTACCAATGAAAAAAAACCCCGCTGCTTTTAAGTGTAATTTACAGCTATCTATAGAGGGGCCGACGGTATGCGGCACTTTGTTGTGATGTTTTGTTTATGGCAACGTCAGCTTCTTAAGACATTTTAGATGAACTGCTATTTAAAATGTGCAAATTATAACATAATGAGCCACAGGTGTCATAGATTATAACTATATAGCAAACACAAGCACAATAGGTCTAATTTAAATTAGTTTAGTAACTACTGGACGAGACACTGATTCTAAATTGTCCATGGTACCACATTTTAGATCTTTATATGATTCTCTTAACTGTAAACCACCCTGCTTTGTGCAGAGCACCTGTCATCCCTCACTCACTCAAAAGAGACAGTCCTTCGTTTTACACTGTATCTGTTTTAGAGACCAATCAAAGTGTCATCACCCTAATGGCCCTACCCTAATGCTACACTAGGCTACAACTAATGCTATGTTAGGCTACAGCTAATGCCAGTGTTTAACCGCAGTCTGGAGAAGGTAGTCATTTTAGCCGGAGCTTCTACACAAATGGTTTAATGAAGTCTGTGTGTGCATGACTCTGGGAATATTGGGTTTATAAAGCGCTAATGGAGGAAAATAAGTTTTTACTCTAGAGGGGAGAGGATGCTGAGAGAGAGAGACAGGGAATCTGCTACAGGACAGATGGTGGCAGAAATAAAGTAAACATTTTTGGTCTGGGAAACCAAAGTGGGGTCCCAAGACATCTGTAATAAACATACTAACTTTCAGCACTTCTGTAGTTATGTATGTAAGTGTTTTAACAAATGTGTCATAAGCATGGACAAAAAAAATTCCATCCATCCATCTTCTTCCGCTTATCTGGAACTGGGTCATGGGGGCAGCAGTCTAAGCAGGGACTCCCAGACACCCCTCACCCCAGATGCATCCTCCAGCTCCTCCAGTGGGACCCCAAGATGTTCCCAGGCCAGCTGAGAGACATAGTCCCTCCAGCATGTCATGGGTCTTTCCCAGGGCCTCCTTCCGGTGGGACATGCCCGGAACAACTCCCGAGGAAGGTGTCCAGGGGGCATCCGGAACAGTTGCCTGAGCCACCTCAACTGGCTCCTCTACACACTGAATCGCAGATAAATGCTTGTTCATTAGGCGCAGGCCCTACAGGGAGTAGGGTCTTTGTTTTCACAATGATGAGAGCATGAATGAACTGTCTTAACAAAGTTTAGCATGGTCCTCGCTGCAGTGACCAAGCACCCTCTTCATGGCATCATAATCAAAAAGTCTGTGGAAACCATATGGTATCTTGCACTGTATTGTCATAGCGATGTGTGAAAGTGCTCATGTTATCCTAATGGGAAAATGTCCTACATTTCCAACATTATTAGTATCATTGAAGATTGTGAAATTTGGCACAGCGACTCATCAGGTCATCCCCATCAAAAAAGTCTCTGGCAAATGTTGTATTATGCACAGAGTTACCAAGGCGATGCCTGAAAGCATTCATGTTATTCCAGTGAGTGATCTCAAAATTATGCTATCATGGACGAATACAAAATTTGGCACAATGATTTTTTGTGTAACTTTTCATGTCATCCCAATCACAAAAGTCAGTGGAACCCATGTCATATTTTGCATGGTGTTGCCTTGCAAATGAAGCGCATCAGTGCTTCCAATGTGTGTTGACTTTGTTTAGTGACGAGCACAGCACAAAGCTGCAGTAATACACAGAGGGAGAAGAAGGTCGGCTGAGTACAGGGTGTGGCCTGTGAGGGCCATTTGATGTCCTTGTGACTAATTTATTTTGTTTTTCTATTTTAAAAAAGTACACAAGTTAAATCTATTTTTAATACATTTAATACATAATACAAAATTCCACAGTACTTTTAATCTAATTCATAACAAACTTATTTACACATTTCTGAATCACAAAAGTGTTAGGACTTGTTGAAGTTCTGTGTCTGTAGTGCAATGTTTACTCTATCTCTCTCTATCTAAGGCTCCAACTAAGGGGAGGGGGGCATCCCATCCCCACACGTTGAGCCGACCAGGTGAACCAGTTTTTTCCAATGCTGGCGGTCTAGGGCCAGCTGCTCTGTGTCCTCTACGGTGACTCCAAGTTGTTGGAGGTCGCCCGTGATGACGTCAAGCCATCGGGTGTGGGGTTTGCCTCGTGGTCGTTTCCAGTCTGCCGCCTTTGGGTCAAACTGGCATTTGCAGTGGCTGGGATGATGGAATCAGCCGGAATGGAGCTGTGCTGCAATGTTTACTGGAATACCTTAATATCTATGATTAAGCTCCACATAAAAGTCTTTCACAGGTAACACAGGTTCATTTAAGGGATATGACTTTACAAGTTTGGCCAATGAAGAATGCTGTTTGTCAAATAGGTTCCAGTGGCAATAGAAGCAACTGAGTATCTCTTGAGCTAATAGTAAAAGTGTAGGCTATTATGTAGTAAAATAAAGGATTAGTAATTAAGTAACTATTATTCAGCAATAGTAATAGCATTACGATAATTATAGTAGTGGTAGTAACCCTACAATAACCATAGTAGTGAGACTTGTAACAAAAGCAGGAGAACTTGTAATATCTTTATTTTCCAAGGACAAGTAATCCTAGCTTTATTTTCCAAGGACAGGTACTCCAGATGCTGGAGTCAGGGCAGGGGGTGACGGGGCACACAACAGACTGCAACAATGAGTGCAGTCTATTGTGGCAGTCATCGTTGCGGAAGCAATAGGCCTCACTTCTTGTGGGGGCTCGGGGCCTAATAAAAATAATAATAATAATATTTTTAGCAAAAACAATATATCCAATAACATTACAAGCAGCACTTCACCTGAGGCACAATTGTTGTTTCTCGTTCGCAAATCATTATTCAAATATTTTATAAAAATGATTAAAACGTCCACATATGAGGACATTTGTTTTACAACACTTTTCTCAGAAACTACATAATGTAAAAAGATAATTCTTTGGGACCTGATGAGTGTAAATACAATCAGCCCAAATAACAAAGAAAAATTAATAAAGCATATCATGCATGAGCTCAGGTCTTAGGAGGTAAAGTTAAGGGTACCATCATTTTTGTCCAGGCCTATTTCGTGAGTTTATTTTTTTTAAATAATTTTGTTGAAGCATGGTTGAAAAGCAATGTCTGACTTTCATTGGTTAAATTTCATAAAATTTGTATTTATTATTACTTTTGTCAGATTCAAGTTATTTCTGTGACCAATTTTGTCCACGTGTTTATATTAATCAATACTAATGTAATAATAGTAGTAATTAGTAACAGTTCGTAATAGTGATATTAGTATGGCCTTTTTTTTTTTTTTTTATCACATAAAGGAATATATACTTAGATTCCAAAAATAAATTGTACATCATAATACAGCTGTATTGATTTAAAAATAATTATTCAACTTTTTTTTTTTTTTTTTAAGATTAAATCTAGTAATTGTACTAAAGAGAAATGAGAACCAGCAAACTCCACTGTACCGAAAACCTTCTAGCTGTGAGGCCAGAATTGTAACTACTACAAAACTAGATTTACCATCTATAGTATTCTATATAAATAAGTAAGTAACAGCAGCTGAAAACAATAATAGAGCTGTGATATAAAGTGATATTTCTGCCCCTTTGTCGTTCATTTTAAGGTTGATCATTTGTGCCATACTTAACCTCAACAAGACATTTACAGGCACATTCCTGATTACATTATATTGTCTAGACATCTCTATTGTTATAATCCCCCAAAATAAGATTTTTGCTCAGGCCCTGTCCAGGTAAGGCAAGAAACTGCAGGTGAAGAAGAACAACTCTTACATTTAAAAATACCAGTTTGTGTAAAAAAAAAAAACACCCTTAAAATCACATATGTGATTGTACTAAAAAAAACAATCTCAGGTTTTAAATTTTACTTCCCGGTTCCAAATTATGACATCATACTAGGAAGGTTCCTATCTGTCACTTAGCAACCATGATGTACACTGTTCCGAAACTCTAATATACACAGGGATTATTATTTCACAAATACAAATATAAGAAAACATTTATTTTGTTGAAATCAAGTTTAAAGTCTCAGGAAAAAATAATAAATAATAATAAAAAATTGTGTAAATTGTGTAAATTGTGCTGAGCTTTTGGATAGAATTCTCCCAGTGTTAGGTTATCAGTGGGATAACATGAGTGTGTTTAGAACTATACTTTATGTAATTTTCAATGTATTTTTCAACCTTTCCTCACAAATTGCTTCTTGTTTGTTGTATGATTTGTATTTAAAACAGGTTTATCCCACCGGATTAAGTCAAAATTAGAGAATCATAATAAACCTGCCATATGCACTTTAAATCTGAAGTGCTCAACTTTTCAACTCTTAAAAGAGTGTATTGTTAAAGCAGAACTCTGTGACAAAAATCAGATCACTGCACACGGTTTTCATCTCAAATCATTTTATTTATTGCAAACTTGAGGCATGTGATGACCCATCTGAGTCACTATTTGTCACTTTGGACTGAGAGCTGATTGACTGTCCAAAGGTGGTCCACTCTGCTTCACTTCTCTGCATGAAAAAGCTGTTCTGAGAGGTTTGTGAGAGCTAGGGATGAGTTAGATTTAAATACTTACTATATACCTACAGGACACCCCACTCAGAGACAGATCCAGGTACATAACCTCTGTATCCTCCAGGCCCTCAGAGCCAAAGACCCCCTCTCCTCTGACTGTAGTCATTCTTCTAGTGGAATTTGTGAACTTGGCTCCACTGTCAGAAACAAGCCTTATACTACACCGACTGGCCCCTGAGGCTTAAGCCGAGCAGTGCTGGAGGTCTGAGGATTGGCTAACACTGACTTTTTAAACTTTTACTCTTACAAAGTCCACCTCCACTTTGTCAATGTCTCTGTAAAGCCAGTGGTCTGCAAAGCCTTTGCAATCTCCCTGTGGTAAATTGCAATGGCTATGGCATATCTCTGTATGTTTAGTATTAATCCGTTTCGCTTTAAGATGTTAAACTTATATATTCCAGATATATAGGGACTTGGATAATGTATTGACCTTATTCTGCCCTGCCTACTTTTGCTGTAAATGCTCTTCAACTGCTTTCTTTGTGGTGGCACTTCCAATTAACAAGAAGATTGGAGATTTTGAGAAAAGTTTGACCGCTAAAATCTGGTATAAAGTACGTTGATTTGTGTCAAATGTTTAACTTGTGTCATGTGACCAACAAGTAAACACCTCACCAGTTCTCTGGAGGCTTTAAAACGGCTCTGTAGTTCCTAAAGAATGTATTTTCTGCCAACAATCATGTCAGCACTCACGGCACCTTCCAGAATAAGGTAGATACACACATGGACAAAATTGTTGGTACCCGTCGGTTAATGAAAGAAAAACTCACAACTGTCACAGAAATAACTTGAATCTGACAAAAGTAATAATAAACAAAAATTCTATGAAATGTAACCAATGAAAGTCAGACATTGCTTTTCAATCCTGCTTCAACAGAATTATCTGTGTAAACTCTCAGTCATCCAGGTCTAATCCATAACTAAAAACAAAGTTAAAATCTGTCATCTTGACAAATCGTTGTAAGAGTGAAGACGTTTCGCTGCTCATGGTTTGAGAGGGGAGTTAAAGAAGCTATTTTTGTTAAGAAAGAGAATCCTTCCTTAAACAGGAATGGGGTGAATAGGGTAGTTCCAGCTGAAACTGGAGACAATAGATGTTTACAGTTTCAGTGTAGTTAGCCCCTCCCTTCAGATAGATAAGGCAGTGGCCACCAGCAATCTGACCAGAACTGAAGAAGCGGCTTGGATGAGCAGCGAAACATCTTAACTCTTACAACAATTTGTCCAGTTGAAAGATTTTAATTTCATGTTTTGCTATTGAACAGAATTATTTAAAAAATAAACTCATGAAACAGGCCTGGACAAAAATGATGGTACCCCAAGAAAAGACAGAAAATAATGTCTAGGGACATGTTAATCCATGGTGTGTCCACTAATTAGCATCACAAGTGTCTACAATCTTGTAATCACCTCCTGGTGGACCCCCAGGCTTGTCAGGGTGAGCGCGATGAAAGTCTTTGACCATTTCAGGGTCCAGAATGCGTATCCTGGGCACCCAGGAGCACTTTTCGGGCCCATACCCAGTCCACCAGATATTGAAGTCCCTCGACCCGCCGGAAGACATTGATGAGCTGCCAGACTGTGAAAGCCGGGTGGCCATCCACGACCCGTATGGGAAGAGACAGAACGGCTGGAAGGCATAGGTAAGTGGAATGAACGGGTTTGAGTTGTGACACAGGGAATGGATGCGGTGGATGCGGAGGGAAGGAGGAAGCTGAAGATGCACTGCTGATGGATTGATGATTTTGGTGATTTTGAAGGGACCCAAAAAGCGAGGAGAGTTTCCTGGAGTGTGGCTTTCATCAAAAAATTTCCTGGTAAAAACAAACTGACTGACCTGGCTGATATTGGGGAGTGGGAGTGCGTTGTCTGTCAGCAGCTACCTTCATCCTGGCCCATATTGGAGAAGGTCTGCCCTAGTTCTTCTCCAGACCCTGCGGCAGCATTGAAAGTGGTGTTGCACATCAGGTCCTTCTTCAATGGAAATAGTGGAGGCTGGTACCCCAGAGAATCTTGAAAAGGGGATAGACTGGTGAGCTCACCAAGGAATTGTGTGAGTATTCAATCCACGGCAGGAAGGTGCTACAGGCATGATTAGGAACAGGCAGTGGGTGGAGCAAGCCACAGGGCATCAAGTGGGAGGCTTTGCTCCTTGAACAACCTTGCACGCCAACACTTACGCCCTAGCATCTTTGTCGATGGTGGGTCACCAGAAATGTTGTTTTAGTAGGGAAAGTGTCCAATTGACCCCCAAGTGGCAGCTGAATCATGAGCAATGAATCCACTCAAGTACCTTGAAGCAAACCGGATCTGGAACAAAAAGAGTACCGGGAGTGCCATTGCCTGGGTCGGGCTGGTTGCGTTGAGCCTCCCGGACCATGTCTTCAGTCTCCCAGTGAACAGCAGCGACCACATATGTAGGTGGGATGATGGGTTCCAGAGAGGTCGGAGTGCTCTCCTGGGAAAATTGGCAAGAAAGTACATCAAGCTTGATATTGCAAGATCGTGGACGATACATGAGAATGAAATTGAATATACTGAAAAAGAGTGATAAACGGGCTTGCCGGGAATTCAAGTGTTTAGCTGACTGTATGTAAGCTAAATTCTTGTGATCAGTCCAAACCAAGAAAGGATGCCCCGCCCCCTCCAAACAGTGATGCCATTCTTCCAGGGCAAGTTTAACTGCCAATAATGCTCTGTTCCCCACATCATTGTTACCCTCTGCTGGTGTGAGGCGACTCGAGAAGAAGGTGCAGGGATATAACCGACCCCTGTGGGTCAAAGCTTTGAGAAAGGACGGCCTGTGTCTAAGGCATCCACCTCTACAATGAACTGGCGAGAGGCATCAGGCTGACATAGAACCGGGGAAGAGGTGAATAGGGCATTTAGTTTTTCGAAGGCAGACTGGGCTTCTGGGTTCCAACAGAACTGCTTGGAGGGAGAGGTGAGTTTAATGAGGGGAGCCACAACACAGTTAAAGTCTCTGATAAAGCGTCGGTAAAAGTTAGCAACCCCAATAAACTGTTGTAACTGTTTTACTGCTGTTGGGTGTAGGCAACTCAATTACCGCCTTAATCTCCTCCAGGTCAGCTTTCACCTGCCTGCACCCCACAATGAACCCCAGAAAACTGACCTTATCTATGTGGAACTCACACTTCTCTGCCTTCACATACATTTTGTTCTCAAGTAGTCTCTAGAGGACCTGGCGCACGTGGTGCTGATGTTCCTGTGGGGACTTAGAAAAAAATCAGAATGTTGTCCAAATACACAAAGACGAAACGACTGAGAAAGTCCCATAGCACATCACTGATGAGAGCTTGAAAGACGGTAGGAGCATTGGTTAATCCGAAAGGCATTACCAGGTATTCAAAGTATCCCAGAGGAGTTTTGAAGGCGGTCTTCCATTCGTCCCCTTCCCTTTTGCGCAACAGGTGATATGCATTTCTAAGGTTGAGCTTAGTAAAGATGTTGGCCCCGTCGATTGGCATGAGAGCAGAATCAGTAAGTGGCAATGGATATTTGTTTTTAACTGTGATATTATTGAGGCCCTTAAAGTCGATGCATGGCTGTAATGTTTTATCCTTTTTGGCGACAAAGAATCCAGGAACCAAGGGTGAAGAGAATAATACCAGGGGCAAGAGAGTCCTGAATATATTGCTCCACAGTCTCCCGTTCCGACTTGGAGAGATTATAGAGGTGACTGGAGGCCAAGGGGGCACCGGACAGGAGGTCAATAGAGCAGTTGTATGGTATGAGGAGAGGAAGAGACAGTGCACGACTTCATTCACCCGGCACCGAAGAGAGGTCTGGCTTGTCCGGAGGGCGACTGCAGTACACGTCGGCACCCCCTGCTGGAGACAGAGCAGATTGTAGGGAGTTTGCATGACAAAAGGGACTCCACTCCGACACCTTCCCCCTAGCCCAGTCAATTATGGGGTTGTGAGTTACCAACCAGGGGTGCACCAGAATGAGCGGCATAGTGGGAGCAGAAATGATGTAGAAGCGTCTGGTTTCGTGGTGATTCCCGGACAAGACTAAAGTAACAGGCTTGGTGATATGTGTAACCCTGGCCAGTAGCCTCCTTTTAAGAGTCAGGGCTATGAGTGGTTGTTTAAGTGGCACGCTTGATAGTGCGGGTTATCGAAAACTAGTTTAACCTGTTACCATTCCGACGGCCTTTACTTTACATCTTTACAGCAATGTACATATATTTCTGCAACACCCACACAGACAACAATCTACACATCAAATGAAAGCTACTGCACTCATCTTTCTGAATATGCAAACCATTTTTAACTGCAATCAACACACTGCTGACAGGAACTGCTGGTTTTACAGAAAAGTAAAAATTGTGGATTTGAACTTATCTTTAAAGGCTCTGGTTCTGTCAAACATCAATATATTCCCACAAAGTTGGCCAAATTCATTCGTTCCATACAGGTCCAGATCTGCTGCAGGAAAGTATTCCAAACGTGAAATCTGCTCTTTCACTTTTTTTGCATTTCTTTTGTCGATTTCAGGCATAATAAACTTCTGACAGCACCAACTTTCTTCCTAAGTGGTAAACAAATATGTTAGCTTGTGACTGACCCCAAGGTTGGCCAATAAGGTGAGGGTTGTGGGTTACTGGAGCCTGTTGTGGAAAAATTACAGTTCTAGATGAAAAGTAATTCATTTGCGAAGCTCGGTGAGTTTTGAAATACAGAAAAAAAGGTTTATTGTTTGTTACAGCAGATACAGACAGGACAGGAAGCCCAGGCATGCCCTGGC
This sequence comes from Periophthalmus magnuspinnatus, assembly GCF_009829125.3. Taxonomy (NCBI): domain Eukaryota; kingdom Metazoa; phylum Chordata; class Actinopteri; order Gobiiformes; family Gobiidae; genus Periophthalmus; species Periophthalmus magnuspinnatus. The sequence goes on from NC_047137.1 coordinate 637,018, forward strand.
CACAGACTGGTAGCCTCCCGGCCTCTCTGCCAGTTCCCCTCTCAGTCTAAGTCCAAGTCTCAACAACCCTGAGCATCTGAGCTCTGACTATTTTATACCAGAATGACAATGCTACATACATTTCAAAGCTGAGTGACTTTTGTTTCACACCCATGAGATAATGAATGTATTACAACATGTATTACAACAACGACTTTCCTGTGGGATGGAGACAGATCCTTCACACATGTTAATGTCTAGTCTGGGTCTGACAGACTAATGTGATCTCACTCATGTGATCAAATGCATTTAAATACTCAAACATGACTATACTTAAATTTCTATCACACTTTCTCCCTTTTGATTATTCTTTAATCATACTTCATTAATAAGCCCCAGACAGCAAGTCAGTGCTACAGATGACTGAAAGTTTACTCACCACTCTCCCGCTTGTAGAATAAACCAGTTACATTACACAGATATAGTGATGTTTTCCCCTTACAGTCAATGAGCAGCAGAACACGACGGTGCCATGCTTTTCCGTAAACAGACGTAATTTGATGCGTGCATAATAGGAGCCGGGTCGATACAGAGATCCGCGCGTATTAGGTGCGTAATTTTACACACTGTTGTTTTGCAGAAACAACAGTGTGTAAAAGACTATGTGTTGACTATGTGTGTAAAAGACTGTCTCTCGGCTGGCCTGGGAACACCTTGGGGTCCCACCGGAGGAGCTGGAGGACGTGTTTTACATTCTAAACATGATGACAAAACAAAGGAAGTACGCAATCCAGGACACTGTGGATTTTTGTAATAATAATAATGGCTTACACTTGTAATGTGCATTTCAAAGCCTCTCAAAACACTACACTATAGTCATTATTCATTCATTCCCACAGTTGATGATGGTAAGCTACCCAGTTGCCCTAGGGCAGGCTGACAGAAGCAAGCTACAAATCTATCGGCCAAGCTTGGTCCGAGCGGGACTCGATCCTCCGAACTTCGGGTTGGGGGCGGGTTCTAACCACTGAGCCACTGTCGCCCCATCACACAAGTTATACTAGAGCATCTTAGACCCAGAGCAGTTTGTGGCAAAGAGTGAAGATAGCGTTTGGACTCAGGAGCAGAAGACCTTATTATTTGATGGATTAGATACTGTTCCTGATCAGTAAGTGTGGTTTATTCTACTATTGACTTAATTGTAGATAAAATGCTAGCCCTATCTGAAACATGGCTTTGGGAAAATGATTATGTTAGACTAAACGAATCTACACCATCAAGTCACATGAACTTTCAGAGTGCCCGGAGCACAGGTCGAGGTGGTGTGGCCGTCATCTCTCATTCCAGTCTAATTCTCAGCCCCAAACCCAACTATACATACCTCTCCTTTGAAAGCCTCGCACTCTCCATTACGTGCCCCAATTGGAAAAACCAAAAAGCTGTTATATTTATAATAATTTATCGACCTCCTGGTCCATATGCTGACTTCCTGACAGAGTTTTCTGATTTCATTTCAAGTTTAGTTTTGAATTGGGAAAGGATTGTTATAGTTGGAGATTTCAACATACATGTTGATAACGGCAGTGATTGCCTCAGTAATGCTTTTGGCGCACTCCTGGATGGGATCGGTTTCACCCAGAGTGTGAATAAGCCGACTTACTGTCACAATCACACTCTAGATCTCGTTCTAACCTATGGTATTGAGATTAATAATCTAATTGTCCTTCCTCAAAACCCTATACTCTCTGACCATTTCTTAATTACCTTTCAATTTATACTAAAAGACTATCCAGCCCCGCAGAAAAAAAATAATGAAAAGAACATTATCAGATAAATCGGTTACAGAGTTTAAAGAAATTATTGAGCCATTACTAAAAGATATGTCATGTGACAATGAAAATAATTTTAATCCAATTGTCACTGATCAATTGGTTGACAGAACAATGCTCACCTTAAAATCTGTTCTCGATGTTGGAGCTCCGCTAAAACAGAAAAGCATTAAACCAAGACCTCCGGCTCCTTGTTATATACGTTACAGCTCAGGACACTCAAACAACATGTAAGACGCACAGAGAAGCTTTGGCGCCGCTCGCGCTCTGAGCAGTCTCTGAAGGCATGGAAGCTCTGCCTGCTCACTTATAAGACCGCTCTGCGGAAAGCCCGAACCAGATACTATTCAAATCTAATAGAGGTAAACAAAAATAACCCCAGATTTCTGTTCAGCACTGTAGCCAGGCTGACAAACTCCCACACTGCTAATGAGTCTCTTATGCCCTCGAACATTAGTTGTGATGACTTTCTTCAATTCTTCGATTACAAAATTACAACCATTAGAGACAAAATCAACAAAGCTACTCCAAAAATCAACTCTGAGCTAATCCAGTCTGTAATACCAATATCCTACATAGATCCTCTAATAATATTAGATAAATTTACTCCTGTTGCTGAGGTGGAGATTACCTCAGCCATCATGTCGTCCAAAACATCAACCTGTATGCTCCACCCTATTCCAATCAGACTCCTCAAAGAAGCCCTCCCCCTAATAATAGATGCCATCCATAACATAATAAATATGTTGTTAGAAAATGGCTACGTTCCTCAGTCCTTTAAGTATGCTGTGATTAAACCCCTTTTGAAAAAACCTAACCTAAATCCTGATGAACTAGTCAACTATAGACCTATCTCTAATCTTCCCTTCCTCTCAAAAATTCTAGAACGAGTGGTGGTGAAACAGCTCTGCCGCCACCTGCAGGACAATAATATATTTGAAAAATTTCAATCTGGATTCAGAGCTCACCACAGCACAGAGACTGCACTGCTTAAAGTAACAAATGACTTACTACTAGCTGCTGATAACGGGCTGGCTTCAGTCCTGGTCCTACTGGAGCGCAGCGTTTGACACCATTGACACCAAGGATTCTCTTTCCTAACAAAAATAGCTTCCTTAACTCCTCTCTCAAACCATTTCTTTACTCTGGCTAAGATCTGAACTTCACTATCTTCAGAGGAGTGGTTAGTGGCTTTAAGATGGAAATGCACGTCCTCTGGACCCCAGTCCGCCGTGCAAACAGAAATGGGGGCCTGAGACATAATCTCTCCCCCATCTACAACTCCATCCTCAGACCCAGAACAATGAGAACAATAGCAGGGTCGTTAAGGGCTGAATAGGGTAGTTTCATCTGAAACTGGAGACAATAGCTGTTTACAGTTTCAGTGTAGTTAGCCCCTCCCCTCAGTTAGATTTAAAGGCAGTGGCCACCAGCATTCTGACCAGAACTGAAGAAGTGGCTTGGATGAGCAGCGAAACGTCTTCACTCCTACAAGATTTGTCCAGTTGACAGATTTAACTTTGTTGTTTGCCCTGAATTTTAGACTGCAAATATTTTCTTTTTGGTTTACCTTCAAGTATTTATGCTTGTCATAACCACTGCAGAATCTATAATATCCAAGCACACTTCAGTTCAATTCAAGTTTATTTAGATAGCACACTTAAAACTTCTTTAGCTGACCAAAGTGCCTCACATAAACCAAATATATAGGTAACTAATACACAGGAAAAGAACAATACAACACCAAGATATCCTGTCTAGCTAGTATTATGAGGAGCACTTATGAGCAGAGACAGCACCAAAGCCTGAATTTAAACTACAGCAGAGGAAGCACTGCCACACAGAGAGTCCAGACCTCAGGAAGAGCCACTATAATAGGAGTTTATGGTACACACGGGAGATTTCTTCAAATAAAGATTGTTTTTGTCAAACAGTGAGTTTGTTTACCCACTTTACATTCAGGGAATACAAAAGAATATGGAATTATGCATGTCATGAGGAATTGTAGAAGAAAGCACGGAAAGTATAAGTACACTGCAAAATAAAAAAATAAAAGTTTGAATTTGGCAAATAGTGTAACTTGATATAAGGGGGTAAAGTGTATTATTTGTATATGTTTTAAAAGTGTCTGTGTAACTTTTCTGGTAGAGGGTCAGCCACCTGCTTGTCTCCGTGCTGTTATTGCTTTAACTGGAATGTTCTACAGTATGGCCTTATCCCCATGGAGACAAGCAGGTCAAGTTACAGGTCAGATCTATGGAGAGGAGACCCCATTCACAGTAAGAATGCATGTGTAATATATTTTTGAGCAATAAAAACTATCGTAATTGATTGGATGCAAAATAGATGGATTAATGCCATATAGTGCAACAATCCAGTCAGCAGAATGCAGAGACTATCAAGTGGGTGACCCTCCACCAAGTTACATAGTGCACCTTTAAAATACTTCTGCTATTAAATGAGCACTACATTTTCGAACAATGTACCGAAGACATTCTGTGTCATATTAATATTTGAAAATGAAAAAAAAAGAATATATATATTTCTCTACAATTGTTGAAAGATTTTGCTTATTAATTGATTAACATGAACAATCTGGCCTCAATGTTAAAAACAATTAAAACATTATAATGCTAACAAAAGCACAAGCTATTTGAGTGGGCTACAGCTAACAAGTCAACCATCACAGCTGTGGCCACCACTGCCCTGGCTTCCACCTTAGCTGACTGGGCTTTCCACTTCACTTCAGATAGCTGGGCTACCACAGCAGCTAACCGGGCTTCCTTCTTTGCTAGCCCCTCGACCTCTGCTAGCTGAGCCTCCACCTCTGCTAGCCCTTGCACCTCTGCTAGCCAGGCCTCCACCTCTGCTAGCTGGGCTTCCACCTCTGCTAACCGGGCCTCCTCCTCTGCTAGCCCCTGTACATCTGCTAGCCAGGTCTCCACCTCTGCTAGCTCCTGCACCTCTGCTAGCTGGGCCTCCACCTCTGCTAACCGGGCCTCCACCTCTGCTAACCGGGCCTCCACCTCTGCTAACCGGGCTTCCACCTCTGCTAGCCCCTGCACATCTGCTAGCCAGGCCTCCACCTCTGCTAGCCAAGCCTCCACCTCTGCTAGCCAGGCCTCCACCTCTGCTAGCCGGGTCTCCACGTCTGCTAGCCAGGCCTCTACCTCGGCTAGCTGGGTCTGCACCTCAACTAGACGAGCGTCAACCTCAGCTTGCCGATGATTTACCACAGGTATCACCACCTAATGCAAATGAAATCTGTGCTCTAATCAAGCTCTCAATGACAATGCAAAAGGCAAAAAAGAAGAAGTTAAAGTAATTGAATCCTGCAATAAGGAAACTAAAGAAAATGCCTTTCTTCCAAACTCTCAATAGTGCAAAAGTTATCTGGGACTCTCAGTCAAAACCAAAAGGAATTTTAATGGGCCATATTAATATTCCTAGTATTGTGAATAAAAAAGAGCAAATTGAACATCTGCTAAGTGACTCAAATATTGACATTCTGGGAATAACAGAAAGTTGGTTGACTCCTTCTTCCCCTGTAACAGTTATGAATATGCCCGGATACAAAGTATTCAGAAAAGTCAGAGAAACAGGTAAAGGAGAAGGGGTATTAATCTATGTCAAAGAACATTTTAAATGTGAGTTAATACAATGGGCCGAGGAAACTGGAATTGAATGTATTGGTCTGAATGTTACACTGCACTCTGCAATGTCTTTCACTGTAATTTGTATGTACAGACCCCCCTCCGCTAAGGATTCCTTTTATGGTCAGATTGAAATTGTTTTAAATCAATGTAACCCCGCAAGATAAATAATTTTAATGGGTTAGCTTAACTTAAATTGGGACAATAAATCATACAGAAAGAAACTGAAACAACTTTCCGACAAACATACTCTGACTCAGATCATCAATGGTGAAACAAGAATAACTAATCTATCCAAAACCACAACTGATCTTATTTATACTAATAAACCAGACCGAATTATGAAGACCTTTAATCTCCTGTCTGGGCTTTCTGATCACAATTTTATCTTCAGTGTGAGAAAATTTAAGAGACAAGTTCCAGTCAGACCAAACAGAGGTATAGCCTACACCTTTATCCCCAAAGGTGTGAAACAACATTTTAAAAAAGAACTTGAACTAAATTGGTCAAATGTTTTGGAAAACAATGCAATTGAGCACAGCTCTATTTATTTTGTTAAACTGGTAACTGAAACATTTGTACGTTTTACAAAGAAAGGAGAAACCAAACAAGTTCGAGAAAATCTTCCATGGCTTAATCATGACCTTAGGAAATTGATGAAGGATGGGGACAGTGCATTAAGGAAATCTCTAAAACTAGACTCACAAGTGACTGCCAGATCTTTACATCACTTAGGAATAAAGTTGTTCCACAGAAGCGTAAAGCAAAAGCACATTTTTTCATTGATTCAATTGATAAGGCAAATGGAAATGGAAAGCTGGTTTGGAAACATATAAATAAACTGAAAAAAGACCAATATGCAAGAGATGTACAGCTCCAGATAAACAGTAGACTAACTGACAATTTGGATGTTATTGTTAATAGTTTTAATAGTTTTTTTATTAACTCAATTGAAGAGCTAACAAGGCACTTAAAATGTTCAGACATTAAATGGAGTCCTGTAAATACTAGTAAACCATTATTTTGTATCCAAGAAATATCAGCCCCTGGGGATTTAAAGATAATATCATCTCTAAAAAGCTCATAAGCCAGAGATACTTTTGGTCTGTCCACTCATCTCTTAAAGTTCCACAAAGATGCTCTTGCCATTCCAATTGCACATTTAATCAATCTGTCCATTAAGCAGGGAATAGTGCCAACATCATGGAAAACAGCCAGGGTAACACCTGTGTTTAAGGCGGGGGACAAAACAAAACCTGAGAACTACCGACCAACAAGTATTTTACCTGGAATATCAAAAATAGCTGAGAAATGGGTTGCCACACAGTTGACTGCACACTTAAATAATGGTCAAATTCCTCTCCATCTAATGCAGTTTGGTTTTAGGAAACATCGTCACCGATACATCCACTTGTTATTTCCTTGAAAATGTGAAATATGTTAGATCAGTGTGGCTTTGTGGGTGCTGTGTTCTTTGACCTGAAACATGCTTTTGATACCATCAACCACAATGTGCTTGCCAAGTTGTCCTCATTTAATTTCACTGAAAGCGCCCTCTGCTGGATGAAATAATATCTGCTCAACAGAAAACAGGCTGTACAGATTGAAAATTCACAGTCTCTGTTTCTAAATTGCTCTGCTGGAGTCCCCCAAAGCTCAATATTGAGGCCAATTTTATTTAGTGTATATATAAATGATCTACCTAATGTATGCAAAAATGCAAAATTACAATTATATGCAGATGATACAGTTTTGTACATCCAGGCAAAAACAAAAGATGAAGCCGCTGCAATTCTTTCTGGAGCCATGGTGCCAGTGTCGCACTAGCTCCAAAACTCCTGCCTGCACCTTAACACACAAAAAAAAAAACAGTCTGCATGTTCTTTTCATGTCAGCCAGCAGGGGGTGAAAAACCATCGGTCCTGGTCAATGGAGAGTGTTTGGCGGTGGTAGAGAAATTTAAATATCGTGGAGTCGTGTTTAACTCAAATTTAACTTTTAAGGACCATGTAAATCTCCAATATCATCAAATTTAACTTGTCAAATTTTAAGCATATAAGGCCTCATTTAACAGTAGAGGCAGCAAAAATGTATTTACATTCAATGATACTTAGTCATATTAACTACTGTCATACCACATGGTCCCAGACTACTGAGAGTGTTTTAAAGCCCCTAAAGTCTCTGTTTAAGAAAACTCTGAAAGCCTTAGATAGAAAGCCTTTAAACTATCATTATTGTACCATTTTGAGGAAGTACAATATCTTAGATTTTGAAAGTTATCAGATGTTCCTGGATGCTTGTCTCATTTTTAAAGTTCTAAATGGGCTTGCTCCTCCACCTTTAAAGGATTTTATAAAAAAAATAAAAATAAAAAAATACTGGGATAAACACCAGAGCATTAACAAGAGGAGACTGCAATATATAAAGGTGCAGAACTAAGTTTTGTCAAACTGTGGCATCTATCAGAGGCTCAAAATTATGGAACACACTACCAGAGCACATTAGAAACTCTGGACACTTCTCAACCTTCAAACAAACCCTTAAGAACTGGTTGAAAACGCAGCAGTCCTGGACCCATAGATGACTGTCCATTTGTCTTGGGCTTTTTATACTGTAGACTGAGGCACTTCTATTGTAAAATAGTGTTATTGTGTTCTCATGCTGTGTGTTTATGTCTGACTGGTGTAATGTCTAAATGTCTGTGTTATCATATTGAATATTTCATGTTTGCACCTGCCTTAGGACAACGGATGAAATTTAGCTCCAGTGCTAACTCCGGCATATTTATGTGGAAACTTTTTTGTAGACACATTGATTAATATGTACTGTCCTAATTCAAATAAAAAATAAATAAATAAATTTAAAATAAATAAATAAATAATAAAAAGTCCAGGGAGGTTCACTACAGTCCCATGGATTTTAAATTTCTAAGTAATATGTGCAACTGTAGTCACAGGAACAAGCTGCTTGGAGATGATCATACCTTTAACATGCTTGTTTATAATTTTATTTCTAATCTCCTGAGACAACATTTTCCTTTGCTTCCTCTGGCACATGTTGAGTGTGGTTACACACCTTGTCACCAAACAGCACAGTGATGACCTGAAGCCCTATATATAGCCCCACTGACTGATTACATGTCCCTTTGGTCACATTATTTTATTTTATTTTTATTTTTTTTAATACTTCTGTTAAAGCATGGTTGAAAAGCAATATCTGACCTTCATTGGTTAAATTTCATAGAATTTTTATTTATTGTTACTTTTGTCAGATTCAAGTTATTTCTGTGACCATTGTGAATTTTTCTTTCATTAACTGAAGGGTACCAACAATTTTGTCCACGTGTGTATATGACAAGAACAGAACAGATAAGAGATTCCCATGGCAAACATAGACTATCCTATATCCATGGGTGAAATATATTGATTTGAAAGCCATGTTTCTACATTTTGCACATTTTTCAAAGCAATCATGGAACGGAAACACACCTAGACACAGAATTTGGGAACTCCAGGGCCTGTAATTGATTTTTTCTTTCACGAAATTAAGTAAAATGTGTCTTGTCCCAGATCAGATATATTGTGAAAGCAGCTGTTGAGGTTAAAATGAATCTGCTGTGTGTTGTCTGCATCTAATTATAGTGTTTTATTGTCTGATAATCACAAAGTTAGTTGTTGTTAGCATTACCATGACAGTAAAACTCCACTCTGGCCTCTGAGAGTTGTGAAAAATGCTTATAAACTCAATAAAAGTGTATCATGAGTTAAAGGTCATGTGTCTCCTCAGCTCGCAATAAAGTGTGGAGTACACAGGGACACTATGGATGAGAGGACATTTTATCTTCATACAGACAGTGAGATAGAGAGAGGGACAGTGGGAGCGAAAGAACGAGGGGGAGTAGAGGAGAAAGACTGATGGATCGTGAGAGAGACAGAGAGGGGGGAGAGATAGAGAGAGAGAGAGTGAGAACAGGGGAGAGAGGCAGGGAGAGAGAAGAATGAAAAAGAGAGGGTGAAGAGAGAGTGAAGAGAGGTGAAAGAAAGAGGGAGAGAAGAGAGAGGGGGAAACAGAGAGCAGAGAGAAAAGAGTGAGGGACAGTAGGGAGAGAAAGTGAGAGAAGAGAATGAGCCAATTTGTCATCATCTCCATACTGTATGTAACACAGAGGCAGCTCCATAGAAACGATAACAATGTTTTATACATAAGGAACGTTCACGACTGAACCTGATCCTTTAACCTTTAGCTTTCAACTGGAGCTTTTAATATTTAAATGAACTGAATTGGTTTTCTTTCTCTTTTTATAGGAAGGAAAGACCTGCGAAACCTCGCTGTGTGAAGGAGAGGTTTCACAGGTCTTTCCTTCCTGCTGCTGTCAGACTGTACAATGAACACTGTTAACACTGAACATGTGTCATTCATCCATACCTATGTGCAATACTTAAGTCACTTTAAGAAGATGTTATATTAGAGTCTATATTTAGTTTATTTTTAAGTATATTTTTTAAAATTATTTCAAACTATTTATCTATTATCTTGTTTTATTGCATGTACCATTTTCCTTCTGTTCTTTAACTGTGCGGTGCAATACTGGAATTTCCCCACTGTGGAACTAATAAAGGCATATCTTATCTTATCTTATACATTTTTAACAGACTTCCAAAGAACATCAGAAACAGTAGTGCTGGAGGAAACAAAATGAAAGCTTTTTGAACTCTAGGGTGCTCTGCATAACCTTTCTGCTTGTCTCGTATGGCTTGCATAAAGATGTTATTGCTTTTACTGTAATGTCTAATGTAGGATGGCATTAAATTTACATACCTAGTTAAAGCTACTACAGATATGTAATTGGAATTCACAGAGAGATTTTTGAGTTTTGTTTTGTTTTTTGTTTTTTTTTTGCAGTGTATGCCTTGCTCCTCACATTCCCAGCCTCTAAGATTCATCGCTGTCCACTTGCAAATTGCCGTATTTCTCCATGTATCAATTATAATCCAATATGCAGTGGTAGCAGACACCAGGTTCATTCCAGATCTAACCACTGGCCTGTGGATGTGAAGAACACTCCACTCCATGGGCTCTCCCTGCGGTTCACTTCTCAAGGTCTGAAAACCACACACTCTGGACCTGGCACTAAACCCAGCCTAATGTTTTGTTCCAGGGAGGATTCATGCAGAGTCACCACTTTAGATAGATCACTGCTCTTACAAAGGGCAACATGAGGAGATAGGGGTTTGAAAGTGAGGAGGTCAAAAATACAAGAAGATAACAAATGATCTGGAGATGGGTGCACTGTGTCACCCACCACTCCTGAGAGGTGACATTGAAGGATGGGTTAAATGCAAAGGATACATTTCCTTATAGGGGCAATAAAATATATATCTCTGCCTTATCTTATCACATACATATGATGTGGATTCTACTTGGTTAAGATTTGCCATGTCATAACTAACCAACTGACACCTTTAAACCGTATTTTTAACAGGCCTTTAAATTAGGGATGAGTGATATATAACTGCAGATATCGGTATAAGTCTGATACTGAAAATTTTGCAGATTTTTGGTATCAATATATTTTCTGCACTGCCCCAGTTTGAATAGATCAAAGAGTGAAAATAGAAATAGAATAGCAATCAGGCTAACAATATGGCTATATGTTTATTATATCCCAGATACATACATTATTTATTTATTTTTATTTTTTTTACAAACGTAATAAGCTAATTTGTGAACTTTAAAATAACTTTATTAACTGCTTTAGCAATGAACTAAATATTCCCTGAAATATTGAGTTGCTTCATAATGATGACTAAGGAAGGCCTGATGTTAGCATACACTTCTGTACAGTCTGAAGCAATGACTAAAGCAAAGTCCAGAACACTCCATTAATTTCTCTTGTCTCACACGCTCTCTGGTGGGAAATGTAATATAACACGATGTGATAGACCTTACTATAATTAACCCTGATAGGTGACTCATAATGGGTCTTAAACTGAGCATGGTCGCACTCTGATGACCTCACCATTGCTGTGGAAACCATAATCATAATCATAATCATAAACAAACATCTGTGCTAGTGCTGCTCACGTGCTGCCGCACTACTTCTAGCGTCTGGTTCCACACTGTGCAGGGGTCAAAGGGTACAATAACTCAGCTTAGTTTCAGTCCCATAGGAATTATAGGCAGCCATATGTTCATTTAATAAGTAACTAATACCTAAGCAGGCGGGGGCAGTACTTAAACATAACTAAAATTTACAATGTGCATCTAGAGGGGAGGGGTAGAGGGTGGGGCTAAAAGGGGTGGGAGTTTGAGTGACAGCTGTTAGACCAATATAATTCAAGAATTTTCATGAATGCAAAATAAAATGTATTTAATGCTTTTAAATTATTGTCATCACCAAGTTTATACATACAAAAATAAGCACAACACATTTTGGGATTAAGGTTACGGTACACCTTAAAGGTCACCATTGAGAAATTTGTCCTCTGTCCTCCTTTAACCCATCTTTCAATTTCATTTCATGTACAGTGGTCCCTTATTTATCGTGGGAGTTACATAACCCACTATAGGTGAAATCCATGAAGTAGTCAGCTTTATTTTACAATTATTATATATGTTTTAAGGCTGTAGAACCCCTCACCACACACAAAATTAACATTTTCTCACATTTCTCTCTTGTTTAAACACTCTCAAAGTTCAAACCTCTGTATATTAAATCCCCCTTCCTCGATGATCGCTTTAAATTTATAGTTTATAGTCAAAATTTGTCGGTGCAGAACGCTTCATTTTCATTGTTAGTTTTGTACAGGACTGTAGTACTATACAGGAGACACAGCAAGGAGGAGACTGATTGATAATGATCTACAGTGCCTTAGCCTATCAGGACACAGAACACAATGTGCATTCATATGCTGTAAAAAAACAAAACAAAAAACATGCAAAATTGCACAAAAAAATAAAAAATAAATCTGCGAAACAGCGAGGCTGTGAAAAGTGAACCGTGATATAGCGAGGGACCACTGTATCTTTATTTTTACAGGGAGAACCGAATGAGAGCACCAGATCTTAATTGCTCCGTTAAAATACAGAACAATACAAACAAACAAAAATAACTGCAAACTAACCAAAAGCGTTTTCTCCCATTTCAGTTCTAATGCAGCCAGTTTTTAGACAATCATGAGATCTTGTATTAAAGGTTACTGCATAAAAGTTCAAAAAAACAAGAGAGATATTCAGGCAGTCTATCAAGTAGTCCCTTATACGCTGCCTGACCAAAAACAAAGTCGCCACCTGGATTTAACTAAGCAAATGAGTACGAGCCTATAGGTACGAGTCAGGTCTAGGTTCAGCAACAGTATGTGCTGAAAGAATGAGGTCAGCTGACTACCTGAATATACTGAATGACCAGGTTATTCCATCAATGGCTTTTTTCTTCCCTGATGGCACGGGCATATTCCAAGATAACAATGCCAGGATTCATCGGACTCAAACTGAGAAAGAGTTGTTGCTGTAATTCAAAGTGCTTTACAGAATAAGAAAGGCATTAAGATCACAATACAACAAATGTAAACATAAATAATTACAAATAATTATCATAAAATTAACATTAATGGAGGAAAGTGCAGAATAAAAACCTTTCAGTCACATGCACAGCTAAACAGAACTGTTTTGAACCTGGATTTAATCATTGTCTAAGTAGAGGCCTGTCTCACATCTTCAGGAAGATTGTTCCAGATTTTAGCTGCATAAAACTTAAATGCTGATTTCCCCCCATCTTTAGTCCTGACTCTGGGCACGAGCAGGATGCCGGTCTCTGAAGTCCTCAGAGTGTGAGATGGTTCATATGGCACAAACATATCGGAGATGTACTTTGGTGCTAGGCCACGGAGAGACTTGTACACAAGCAAGAAAAGCTGAACTGAATTTCTTTTCTGTAATTTAATGGGATGCAAGATTTGTTTCTATAATAAAATTTTCATTTTTATTTTAAACTGTTTTGAGGTATGTTTTTTAAAGGGTATCATCAAGGGTATTCATCAAGGCAAATCCAAAGATATTTATAGGTGGTGACTCTTTCAATCACTGTACCATTTAGTGTATACACATTTGTAGCTTGCACATGACCTAAACTTTTTTTTTTAAATTTGTATTATTATTATTTATATAGATTGTATAGATTATATAAATCCAAAACTCCCTCAAAAATCTGAAATTATTATTGAATGCAAAAAACTAAATATATATATATATATATATATATATATATATATATATATATATATATATATATATATATATATATATATATATATATATATATATATATATATATATATATACACACACAACTGCCTAGGTTCAATTTGAAAGATAATTTTGGAACCAATCAGTGATGTTGGGGCAATGTAACCATCTCCAGATCTTGAGCTCATCTTAGGCAGGACTACCCTAGCTGCCAATTGTGATAAATAATGTGACATGATTCAAAACAGTTCTATTGTTTTTGTTGCACAATGTCTAATACAGCAACATATTACAATGTACTGGTTTGATCCCAGTTTAATCCTGATGTACATATTGTTTGGTCCTGTTACTCCTGGTTTTAGTCCTGGACTGGTCTAGTTCTTCTACTTATTTTGACCTCAAGAGCTATTTATACGATGTATCTGTATTGGGGCAAGACACATTTTGCTCAAATACATGGGGGGGGGGGTGTCAGGTACAGGTCATTTAACAAACTGTGCAAGCTAAAATATCCAGTTATATTTACTGGCTGGTCAGGAATGAGTCTGTGGTCTCTGCTCTGTTCCTTCACTGTATCAGTGGTCAAAACCTATTAGCTCCGTATAAGAAAGACTGATGTTCACTGGCAATCTAACTTCTCCTTTGGCTCCTTCTGATAGCTCTGTTGCACAAAATTTACACCACAGCCTTCATCCTCCTACAAAGTTCACAACCCTTTCATTTTGTGGACAAAAATTTCTTTGAGTTACAACTAATTCAACAAGCTTTCACTGTTGAAGCAAGCTTCTATGTCGGCTTTTCTTTCTACTGTTATTCCAATGGTATTATTACAACACAACACATACTTAACTTGTCAAAATTACAACTCCCTCTTGGTAACTATTATGTTGCCATTCATAAAAAATAGCCTGCCACTTGTGTGTAGTTTCGTTGAAATTGAGGAAAATCTCCCTGGATAATTTATAGAAGCACATTGCTGTCAGAAAGGTGAATGGGTGCATTCAAATTAAGTTATTTTCTTTGGTTTTGGTGGCCACAGGGATTATTTGGACTTTAGCCGAGGAGATGGAAGACCAGGCTAACAACCGCTAATGGGTAAAGCTAGGTTGTTTAGCGCTGACTCCTTTCCTGTCTGTGTATGTGGATATGTATTTTGCTTGTGTTTGTTTGTGTTTCTGGGCGTTTTTGAGACGTGAGGTTTGGGAGAGCTTTCAAAGACAGATTGAGGACATGCTGATGAAAATGTTATAGGAAGACATAATTTTCCATGAACGCATATTGCTTAGTCTGGGTTTCAGACAATATTGTTTATAGCATTATTTACATTGTGTTTAAATGTCTCTGAACCTTATAACCTTATAAGGTTTCAAGTTCTGCCATCAGATGTTATTGCTTGGCTTAAAATGCTCTACAATATAGCATTAAACATACATTACAGGTGTGTTTTTAGTAAAAAAAAAAAAAAAACTTGACCTGGTTGTGTCACTTGTTCTCTTCACAGAGATTGATAAGTAAATGCTACATTGTGGAACATCAGTAATCTACATGGAGAAGAGTAGCCAGAAAAGTTATAAAGTGCACCATTAACAAAACTACTTATTAAATCTAAATCAATGTGCAGATTTGTGAACTCAACTTATTGTGAATGTATTTTATTTCCTATATATATTAACAGCAATGCATATTTTGTGCTTGAATACTTGTATATGCATTTTATCCTCTTTGAGACATGACAGGAATAGCAGACGAAATGGTACAATGTTTTATTAAAACATGTAGATGTTAATTGAATGGTTATTTGTTTGAATCTCTTAAGTGGGTCTGTGGATTGTAATGATGGTGGGCTTAACACTGAGCCTTGAGGGACTCCCATAATGCCGTACTCAACTCTTTGGATACCTGCACTGTGATTTATTATTGTCAGGTGAATTAAAGAGTCCCTTCCCAAGTAGGTTTCCAACCAGTGGAGTGATGTGATCAGTAGACACTTAATCACATCAATGAGGCTATTCTTGTCATGAAATAACAAAGTACTAGCCAAAAATTGTACTCAAGTAAGAATAGTGTTACTTCAAAATGATGTTACACAAGTAGAAGTACAAAGTACTAGTAAAATAAATTACTCATGTAAGTGTAAAAAAGTATCTGAAAAACTACTGCTCAAGTAAGAGTAACTTAAAGAGTAATTTTTAGAAAAACAATATATCTGAAGAAGCAGTGCAATAAACACAAATGTTCAAATCATTTCATATTGTTAATTAATTAATTAATATTTTGTCACTCGCAGACTTACTCACAGTGGGAAGAGAAACCACAATTTTTACTCAAGTAAGAGTACTGTTACTTCAATTTAAAAAAAATGACTCGGGTAGAAGTATGCTGCTAGAAAAGTACTCTGAAAAGTACAATTGCTTTAAGAAGTTACTCAAGTAAATTTAACCGAGTAAATGTAACTGAGGGCTGCCCACCTCGGATGAAGGGATATTTGGGTTTGGACCAAAGACCTGAAGAGTACACAAATAAAATAGCTTGGGGACAATAGTCTATTGCACAAAATATGTGCTAAACATTGACAGAAGCTATAGCTAACCATAAACACTGAGAGAAGCTATAGCTAACCGTGTGGTATTTAGACTTGGAATACTGTTGCTAACATTTGTATTTAACAGAAAGAGCATTGACCTGTCATTTAGCCCAGCCCTCCCTCTCTGTCCTCCTATCTGTGCGGATGCATTGGACCGGAGCGGCGAGTGACAGACTGGGCGCTCACATAGGGTGCTGGCTAAGGTTTAGTCTCCGCTGGTGCCAATCTGGGCCCGTGCAGACACCGGCTCAGAGCAGGAGGCTGGTACTACAGAGCACAGATGGTATGCTACTACAGCACTGACACTGTGGGTATAAACTGGGTGACTCATGCTGCTGACCTCCTCTGATATTTACAAGAGACCAGGAAATGGGCAATAATTATGGCAAAGGTGAGCACAGATACAGGCCAGCTATTTGAGCTACTGTGTGTATTCTATTAGGAGTGGCAATGCTCAATATTAATCAAAGTATAAATGGATGGGCTTTTCGTGGTAACAAGTATATGATCAGAAAATGGTAGTACTTGTTTCAGATAATTTTGTGCATTAGCAAGTTATGTAACATTTATTTATTTTTTGGAATGTCATCACAATGCCCATGTTTCTGGTATGGAACAGCCCAGTTTAAGCACTGAAATAACAAATATTAAAATGATAGAAATTCCAATGGGAAGACATTGCATCAGTTAGTCAATTAGTCTATTGATAATAATGCAGTAATGGACTTGCAGTATACCTTAAGCATTTACAGTGTCTTATTCATTCACTTGTCATTCACATTAGTTGTTGATAACTCACATTTGTATCCACAACAGAAACTGTATCTATGATCAATCACACAATCTCGCTTTCATAATCAAATGAATTATGTTTTAAGTGTTGTGTTTTGCCCAAGGACACAATACCATCACACACACCATCAATTACCTATTCATTTTTGCAATTTAAGATTTGAACCAAATAACACAATTAAATAAAATCTTTATAGTATTATGCAAACTCAACTTTTCAAATCACCCCTTGGAGCCTTTCTACCATGCTATAACATTGTTCCCTAATCAAAAACATGCCTGAAGTGGTTTTACTGTACATATCATCCATGCATGAGTAACCTAGTGATCTCTTCTGGGCCCTATGTGAACGGTCCTTGTGGTTAGCAGTACAATTCTGTCAATTCTGTTCTGCTTAGCCCACAAGACAGTCACTAGGCAATTCTCCATAAATATACAAATGCATGATACAAAACAATACACTCCAACTTCATAAACCTGATGCGGTGTGCAAGTAGTTTCAAGCATGCTGATTATGTTATAATACAGCTCTGAAGGAGGGCGAATATAACTTTTCAAAACAATAAAAGTTAAAATGGTAATCTACTGTAAATACGTAATGTGCTAACAATAAATACCTCATAGAAGTAAAATAACACTTATTTAAATAATACTCAAAAAACATATCACAAAGTACTATTCCTCACATGTATATGTTGATTTTTCTGTTGTCAAGGCTACTACCCTGAACAGTAGTGGTCCCATTACACTGCCCACTCTAAACTGTGTCGTATTATTTTACATGAAGGAGGCAGCATTCTGGGTATTATGCTGACAGAGACATAGTCAGGCAGCATTATGGGCATTATGTTGACAGAGACGGGATTTATGCCCCCTACTATCAAGACTGGCCCAAAGCGATAGACTGCGATTGTTTCATTTAAGCCTTATTTCATTACACCTTATTTATGACTGTTTGCCCCAACAGCCACAGCCGACCTGGGGCAGTCTGCATATTTTCCCTGAGCCCATTCAAAAGCCCCATTAAAGCTGTGGCAGGTGAAATATGGACCTGCCAGTAAATGTGGTCGCCCATAGAGGTACAGTGCACTCTACAGTTAAATTGGACATTATATTTAAGTGAATGTAACTGTATATGGGGTATTAAGTTTCCATAGAAGCACAGTACTGCTTGAGGATACTCATAAATTCATCTAGTCCAGAGACCTATTTCATTTAGTGACACTGGATTTAAAACTGCTGTACCAGATTTTTACTGTCTTAACCTGAAAAACTAGACCATTTGCAGTGGTTAAAGTCATTCCTTAGGCATTCTGAGCATCGTAATTATTTACTACTGTGAGTTTCTAAGTGCTTTTCACAACTGCTAACAGAGACTAGCACACTAACAGTGCATTTCCTGGTTCTTAGAGGTATACTGCTTTATAATGAAAGCGTTAATTAGACCTTAAAGGTGCTATACCTAATTTTTACTGTCTTAAAAATCTGAAAAACAGAAATAGTTGATATAAAACATTTTGCATTGCTCCAAATTTATTCCTTGCTTACCTTATGCATTCAGAGCATCCTAATTATTCATCCTATGTTTATGCAATAAATATGGGACAGTGCACATTAATCAACATGTGTTAGTACAACATATAAATGTGCCAGAGTTAGCCATGTAGGCTAATTTTCATCCGTAGTCATTGGTAGGTTGACAGCAAAACAGAAAACAGGACATAGACACCTTAATGAGTTTGCCATCACGGTAATGCTAACAATAACTAACAGTGCACTACCTTATTCTCACCTTTTATAATTAGATGCAAACAGTACATCATAAATTTATTTTGACCTCAAGAGTTACTTGAACAATATATCTGTACTGGGGCAAAATGTATTTTAATACATGGACAAAAATCTGGTAAATGCCCTTTCAGTGAATGTAACTGTATATGGAGTATTATGTTGACAGAGTTTCCATGGAGACACAATAGTGATCACGTATGCTCATAATTCATTCAGTGTGGAGAGCCATTGCATTTGGGCTCAGGGTAACATTGGATTTAAAGACATGCAAGACCATTTGATATCTATTTGAGTATGGGTTTTTAGTCCAAGGAGCTATTCATATTTTTCTCTTGTTTCATGCAAAGAATCAGTTACTATGTGGTTGGCATTTTGGTGAATGGTAGTCTTTGTTTAAAGAGCCACATCACACTATCAATCTAGATCAGTGGTTCTTAACCTGGGTTTGATCGAACCCTAGTGGTTCGGTGAGTCAGTCAAATGCACCCTTCGATGTGCCTATCGAAGTACCTGCCCAACTTAATTGTGCCGTTCTTTGGTGTATTGAGACACAGCATGCGACAAGGCCAGAGTGATGCCCCAGCGTTGACTGGGAGGATCCCGACGACAATTGCGCTCTGATTGGACATCTTCGAGGGACCACGAAAGCACATTACCGTGATGACAGTAACGTATTTAAAGAGCCTCATGCCTCTGCCTTGACATGCCGTTTGAATATACATGACAGCACAATTGGTTGCAGAGTTACGGTGTGTTATAAAAATGTTAAAAATAATAAATAACATAAATACAATAAGTTCATTATTATAATATGTTAAAAATTAAAATCACTTCAGTGTGGTAGTATTAAAAAAGGTCATGTCTTTGTGAAAAGATATGTATGTAATTTGTTGTGAGTTCATGCACTGTACTGGTTTTATTGTTTGAACACAGTGATGTTAATGCACGGTTCATTTTGTGCACCAGTAAAACATACATGTGTCTTGAATTTTAAAAAAATATATCATATTTTATTTTTCAATAAAGAAGGGTTCGTTGAATGTGCATATGAAACTGGTGGGGTTCAGTACCTCCAACAAGGTTAAGAACCATTGGTCTATATATACTTATTGATGAAATAGAAATGTATTGGGTTTGTTTCTGCAGTGTACTATTAGCTATTGAGTGATTTCTGAAGCAAAGAAATTCTTTGGATGAAGGTTCAATGAGTATAAAAAAAGGGGTATGAACAGTGCCAACTTAACTGCGTAAAAATATGAACATTTACACGTTATAAAAGGTAGAAATAGCACGATCAACATAGCATTTCAGCCTCACAGCAAGAGGTTAAATTCCCAGACTCAATAGGGGCTTTCAGCTGGAATATGTACACACAACAAAATTGTTGGTACCCTTCGATTAATAAAAGAAAAACTCACAATGGGCACCGAAATAACTTGAATCTGACAAAAGTAATAATTAAATAAAATTAAAGCTGTAAGCGGCATCGAACGCCCCTCGCGGACCACGCTTTGCACTTGGCCGACCCAGCACTCCTTAAGGCGCCGCTTGCCTCTGTTTTCTGCACTTGGCACTAAACAAAGTCAAAAGATATTAGAAGCACTGATGTGCAAAAACATTTGCTTTTCCAGGCAACACCATGGAAAATACAAACTTGGCCCCACAGACTTTTTTGACAAGGACGACCTGAAGAGTAACTGTGCTAAATTTCACATTCCTTAATGAATGTAAGAAGTTATTATAAGACTTTGAAATGTTCAAAAATTTGGAAATTTTTCCAACATTTTGTGCATCCCCATGGCAACCCAGTGAAAGATATGACGAGGGCCTCATTGACTTTTTTGATCAAGATGACATGAAGAATCATGGTGCCACACTGAAACTAATATTTCTCTGGTAAATGGGAAAATGTGGGTGCATTCCCATTGGGATAACATTGGCAGTTTGGCACAACGCCATTGCAACACGGTGCAAAAAACAACATGGGTCTGATTGATTTTATTGAATGGGATGAGCTAATCGAATTTTGTGTCAAATTTGGTAACATTTTAGAAAACAAAATTTTCAGCCCTCCATACAAATGTATTTGATATTCTGTAGGGGGTGCAATCACACCAGTTTTATTTCTTTCATAAAGAATAGAATTTGGCAAGAAAGTTTTACAACTTATTTGAATTTTAGCCCAATCGGACTTTGTGTGCGCAAATGGGAGCAAATTTTGACATTAGAAAATTTCAAAAATTCCGATGGAATTTTGTGGCTTGATAGCGTGATAACCATTGTCATAAATTGGAAAACTTTTGATGCCCAACTTGTCTAGATGATGTACAGTAATTTTCAGCCCTGCCGGTGAAGCCCCCTCAGAGGAGTTGATTAAAATGTGACGTCAGCGAAAATGCTGAAAATGCATTTTGGAATTTTCAATTCAAGATTTCAATCCAAGATGGCCAATGAAAGATATGACATTGGTCAAATCAGGATGGCACGAAGAGTCATGGTGCCAAATTTGACATTATTCCATAGAACTAATATTTTTTCTGATGATTGGGAAATTTTGGGAGTATTCCCATTAGGATAACATTGGCAGTTTAGTGCATCGCCATGGCAACACAGTGCTAAAAACAACATGGTTCTGATTTACTTTATTGACTGGAATGAAATAGTGGAGTTTCATGTCAAATTTGGTAACATTTGGGAAAACTAAATTTTGGGACGTCCATACAAAATTATTTGTTATTCTGTAGGGGGCACTATTACACCAATTTAGTTTCATTTATAATGAGTAGGTTTAGGCCAGAAGGTTTTACCACTGATTTGAATTTGAGCAAAATCAGACTTTGCACACACAAACGGGAGCAAATTTTGACATTTGAAAAGTGCAAAAATTCCAATGGTATTTTGCAGCTTTGCGGCATGGAAATCGTGATAGGTATCAACATAAATTGGATAACTTTTGATGCCCCATTTGTCTATATGATGTACAGGGATTTTCAGCCCTGCCGGCGAAGCCTCCTCAGAGGAGTTGATTAAAATGCGACGTAAGTGAAAACGCTGACTTTGCATTTCAATCCAACATGGCCAACTTCCGGTGTGTCAGAGGGTGTGGCCATGGTAATATTTTTTGTTTGGCATCACTTGATGAATGCATGTACCCAATTTCATGGCTCTACAGCAAAGTTGACATCAGGACATCTCTCATTGAAGAAATGTGTTTTGACTTTTGCAGGAGGCACTGTCGTGCCATTTGTTAAGCCCAAATATGCACCATATATAAAAAAAAAAAAAAAAAAAAAAAAAAAAAAAAAAAAATTGGGCAAAATTTGCTGTGTGTTTGAATATGTTCAGGGGGTCAAATTGCTCCTAAAAGAGCAGAAGAAAGAAGAAAAATGAAAGCCGCAAGCGGCATCGAACAGCCCTCGCGGGCCGTGCTTTGCACTTTGCCAACCCGGCACTCCCTAAGGTTGGCGCTGACACTCCACTTGCCCCTGTTTCATTGTGCCGTTGGGCTGCACTTGTCATCAAACAAAGTCAAAAGACATTGCGCTGATACACAAAATGCAAAAAGAAATTGTTTTCTCCAGGCATCGTCATGGCAAAACCATGCAAAATGCAAAGTTGGCCCCTCAGACTTTTGTGACGGGAACGCCTTGAAGAGTCACTGTGCCAAATTTCACATTCCTCAATGAAGTTGTTATAAGACTTTGAAATTAACAAAAATTGGGAAATTTTCCTATTAGGATAACATGAGCTGTTTCGGGCATCACCATGGCAACGCAGCGAACGTTATGACATGGTTCCAAATGACTTTTTTGATCATGATGACATGAAGAGTCATTGTGCCAAATTTGACATTATTCCATGAAACTAATATTGTTCTCATGAATGGGAAAAATTGAGAGGTTTCACATTAGGATAACATTGGCTATTGTAAAACTTACTTAAAACTAATTCTACTGTTTGAGAACAGTAGATTTAGGCTTTGTACATTTCAAAGTCTTACAACAACTCAATCGCTTCATTGAGTAATGTAAAATTTGACACAGTGACTCTGTGTCACATCATTCCTGTCACAAAAGTCCAAGGGGCCAACTTTGTATTTTGCATGGTGTTGCCATGGCGATGCCTAGAATTACCCATGTTTTTGCATTTTTTACATCAATGCTTCCAGTGTCTATTGACTTTGTTTGGTGACAAGTTAAGCCAAAAGCCGCAATGAAACAGGGGCAAGGGGCACGTCAGCGCCACCCTTAGGGAGTGCCGGTTCGGCCGAGTGCAAAGCACGGCCCGCGAGGGCCGTTCGATGCCGCTTGCGGCTTTTATTTTTATTTAGTTTTACTGTCAGATTC
Organism: Periophthalmus magnuspinnatus; assembly: GCF_009829125.3. Taxonomy (NCBI): domain Eukaryota; kingdom Metazoa; phylum Chordata; class Actinopteri; order Gobiiformes; family Gobiidae; genus Periophthalmus; species Periophthalmus magnuspinnatus. The sequence continues at coordinate 660,236 of NC_047137.1, forward strand.
AAGTTATTTCTGTGATCATTGTGAGTTTTTCTTTCATTAAGGGTACCAACAATTTTGTCCACGTGTGTATGTTCTCCCTGTGTATTGCAAGGCCAAGTTAAAGGTTGGATCTGTGGAGAGGCTCTCCCATTCACATTAAGAACATGTTATTCAAGGTAACCAAGAAAATAATAACGTGAGTAAATGTAAGTTAGGCAAGGCCAAAGTATTACATCTTCCTGTAATAATTTTGCATCGCAAAATAGTGTATGTGTAGACACAAGTATCCACTCTTGGGTCTCTATTGAGCCACGCCCTCTGTGTCCTTATATGGCCGTTCCTCCTGTATATGCACTATCCATCATAATCTCATATTCACTAACATAGAGGAATCAGAGGCCATGACCCCCCTGCACCTTCCTGCCCTACCCCAGACGGGAGCATGTGTTCTGGGCTGACATTTATATCCCAAACTGGCTTCTGGAGTTCAGGCTTAATTAAAAGGTCTTGTCAGTCACATCCATGTTAAATCAATCATTTTTAATATATGTACTGGGAGGGAGTTATAGGTGACAGCGGCTTTTATGAACAATTACAGGAGGGTAATGGAGAATTTCTTTATTATCTTATTTACCAAGTGATATTCAACGGAAAGAATATCTGAAATAGAAAGCAACCAACAACCAAAACAGCCTCAGTACAAACTACTGAGGAGTGATTTTCAAACATCAATGCAACCAACTCACAAAATATCTGAAGTTCTCAATATATAAAAATGTACTAATTTAGTATTCAAGCGATTCTCCACCTAAACTTTAAACCCCGCCATGAGCTCGGCCTCTCTTCGTATGAGATTCAGTTGCACAGTGTGAGTTTGAGAATAACTTGAAACATCTTAAAATAAAGTCTAGGTAATGCTAACTGTGCATTTCCTGGTACTCATATTGCTTTAAAATTCGATGTAGACAGTACACAGCGGCCTCTATAGAGATGCTTTTACAATATTGTACTTTGCTCAGCTACATGGAGCAAAATCCGGCAGGGGTTCTGGGCATGTCCCACCAGGAGAAGGCCGCAGGGAAGACCCAGGAAAGGCTGGAGGGACTATGTCTCTTGGCTGACCTGGGAATGCCGTGGAGTTCTACCGGAGGAGCAGGAGAAATTATCTGGGGTGAGGGAAATCTGGGAGACCCAGCTTAGACTGGTGAAAATGGATGGATGGATACATTCAGACCACTCGTGAGGTCAAGGACTATATCTGAAGTCAATATTATGTTGTTTTTTTCATTGTGGCATCAACATAAGTATCAAGCCTTTTCCTTACTATCAAAGTTGCATTTGAATTTGAATTATTACATCAAAACTAGTCTAGTACATGACAAATGATATGATAAAATTTCATCATTCACATTTAAAAAAAAAAAAAATGTTATTCCAGACTTCCAAAACTGCGAGGATAAAGGGTCTACATTCTACATAAATCCATTTGTCACAACAAAAGTCTGCTACAAATAAGGCCTCAGACATGAAAGCAGGAATGATGGTTGAAAACTATTATGGTAATGCTTCGAAAATTAGGTCAGATCAAAGAAAGGTATTTCACATTAAAAGCAGATGAATCATGAGCAACAAACAATATGAAATGTTAATACAAAAGAGAAATAATATATTTTCCCAGCAAATCTGTCTAACACTAACTATAAATACTTCCGAACGTGGCCCTATGGCTCAATGTCTGTACTTTTCTCAAATTCTCCATTGAAATAAATAGGATTCCCGCTTAACCAGATGCTCAAACTATACTTCGAAATATTCTCCAAGGAGATTTTTTTTTTTTATGCCATACTGTATAACATTATAGCCAAAAGAACATTCCATGGAAACAAGCAGAAGGAGGCCCTACTTCAAGCCAAGTATGAGTAAGGTTTGTGGAGATGCAAGCTTGCTCAGAATAAGGACATGTTTTGCCATGCAATAAACAGACAAAATGAAAGATTAAAAACATGCATTTGTTTTAGTGTAAAAAGGTTACATATTATAGCTTTAAAATCTGATATGGCACCTTAACTCTAAAACTTTACTTGTCAGTCTAAACTTGACTGGTGGCTTGTAATGTTAAATTTATTGGACGTAAATAGGTGACCAGAGAGAGGAGTCAGTTTCACTTGAGTGCAGTCTGTTCAGATTGGGAGAGACAAGACAAGAACAAGGAGATGAAAACTGACCTGTCAAAAACATTCAAACTCAAATCAAAGTGTAGAGGGGAGTAAATCAACTGCAATCCATAGAGACAAGAACGTACCACCAGGCTAAGTTACGGGTCTGATCTGTGGAGACGCCACACTTCACATGGTAAAAATGCATTTTTTAAATATATTTTTATTTTGTAACGACTGACAGGGGACCAAAGATACAGAACTTGGGGAACAGTTTAACAGTGTTTAGTTACAGCTTGAAATGTGCAAATGAACACATGAGAACAGTGCGATTGGTATTCATGTGTTTTTAATCAGAAACAACTGTAATCAGGGCAATCTTGTGTGATGTCACCAGCTACCTGAAATTGCAGTGGAGCCAGGGCACACCCATTTTTGTAAATTTTTGACCAGAAAGCTAATGTACCTTGTTTGCACCAAAATTAATAGGAACAGTAGATAGTGTTGACATGATCACCGTTTAGTTTTGTTCCACATTAAATTCCAAACATGTTTTAGTATAGTTCTTATACCAGAAGTGGAAGAAGATGTTAAACTGTGAAGGCCTTTGATATTTTACATTTATGTATCTGGGTTAAAACCATTTCAAAACTATAGGACACACCTGACTTACTTAGATCCTTGACACAGTGCTAATCGTTTGTAGCTTGGTGTTTTGGTACCAGGAGACATGGATCGCACACAGTTGGAGGAGTTAGTATGTCAAATGTTTTTTTGTGCAGGGTTCATGCAGAGGTTAGCTGTGTTTGGTGAAGTGAAGGCATCGTATAGTGGCAAAGTTGCCGCAGGCATGTGCACAAGTGGCGGGGAGCTTTCGTCATGTTGAAGCAAGAAGCAATTTCAACAAAAATAGTGTCATTTGGGTGTCACTGCAGCTACGCTGGGCTTCTGAGGAGCTGGAGTTAGCTTGGGTTGAAAAAAAAAAAAGGCATGCTCAGAAATAGAGGAAAATTGTCATAGAATTTTGTTCATATTTTTTTTAGGTCAAACTATACTACTTGATACCTATAATCTTTTCATGAGCATAAGCTAAAGATCTTTCAAACACTGGCAGATGAATGAAATAGTTCTTATTATTGTATTAATACATAGCAGAGACTGGTAGAGTTATCCATTTTGAAATCAGAAACGGTTTATTGAAATGCATGTTAAAGCTTTCCAAAGTAACTGGGAAAAAAAGGATGTTACTGGCATAAAACATGCATTTCAGTGAAAAATGAGATTAATGGTTTTAACTTTCTATTTCCATGGAATTATGTAGGTGACATGCCTCCAGAAAATTACACAATGTTGCTTTAAATGGGGATGTTCAGGTGTTAGAAACATTCCAATATTTACAGTGTTCTGCTCCAGTGGTGTAAAGTGTAATATGTGTTCAATATGCATATGATCAATTGCCAAATGAGTTATTACAGAATAATATCATTGTTTTGCTTGTACTAGTGTCAGTTCTCTTAAAACAATGTACAGTACAGTAAGTATCGGCACATATCATTGTGTGTCATAATGTTTTATATTATGCAACTCATCACCTATTCCTAGTCCATACACACCCCTTTTCATTAATAGGCTGTATGTACAGCAGCACACTTGCTAGCTCACTGTGTCTCAAAGCTAACTGGCACTTTTATTAAAGTCAGAAAAAATAAACAGCCTATCAAAATTCACATTAATTAAAAGAAAGACTACCCAAGCATTTTTATGTGTAGAATACTTTGTGGTGTTGTTTCAATATTTATTATCCCTCAGCTTATAAACTCATTGCAGTGAGCAATTAAGATGCTCAGAATGCATAAGGTAAGTAAGAATTAACTTTGGACCATTGCAAACTGTTTAAATCTGTTTAAATCTAATCTAAAGCGCCTTTGATATAAAAAATTTACATATTGTCATGCAGGTAGTAAACTGGACTCGCATGCAACACAAAGAACACAGCCAAACTCCTTGTCTCGGTGAATACAACAGGTTTATTTGGAATACAGTGCCTCAGTGTCTTCTAGATAAATGAAATTAACAAATGACAATCCAGAAACACAACCTGAAAAGAGGGAGAACATATAGGCCACTCACCTGATTAGTAATGGATAGCAGGTGTAGGGAAAACAGGGAGGCAGTAAACAAAGGACTAGAACAGGCTGGGAAACAAAGCTGGACTGGGGATAAATAAGAAAACAGGCTCCTCTGTGACAGACAAGGGACGGCTCCTGATGTCCCAAAATCAAAACCCTAGAGTCGGGCAGGGCGATGAGCAGGGTGAGGAGTAGGGTGAGGAGCAGGGCAAGGGTCAGAACTCTCTGGCAGGGCGAAGAGCAGGGTGAGGGTCAGAACTCTCTGGCAGGGGGAGGAGCAGGGCAGGCAGGCTGATAGATAGGTCAGTAGTGTAGTGATATTGTTCTTTTCCTATGTATCATGTTATCTGTGTTTTTGCTTTTTGTTAGCTTTCACATGCAGCGCTTTGGTTAGCTGAAGTTGTTTTAAATGTGCTATAGAAATAAACTTGAACTGAAGTGAATTGAATTATAGTTCTCTAGCTCAATGGGAGGACTTCAATGTGTTTTAAAATATGAACTTCCCTTGGACCAGTGGTGGAAAGTAACGAAGTACAATAATAAAAGTATGTAATTTAATTTTTAGGTATCTGTACTTTACTTATGTAAATTTTACAGTAGATACTTTTTACTTCTACTTCACTTTGAGAGCAGGTATCTGTACTTTCCAGTACATTTTTGTACTGAAAAGTGAAAAGTACTTTTCATATGATTTGAGGGTTATTTTGACCATTTTTGTGATAACATCCTGACTAAGGTTTTTGAGCTCAAGTTTCAGCTTTGAGTAAACAAACAGAAATACACAAATATCATGAAAAAAAACAGAAATTTGTAGTGTTAATGTTAACCAAAATATGTATCATTTTGAATCAATATTACTACATTTACACTGTAACAAATCAACACTTGTGTGAAATACTTTTACTTTTTACTAAGAACATTTTCATGTGATACTTTTACTTGAGTAACCTTTTAACTATGTACTGTATTTTTACTTAAGTAAAACAAAATGGAGCACTGCATCCGTCACTGCTTTGGACGACTCAAACACTGGCCATCTCAATCACCTGTTCACAGTGAGGAGGTGCTCCGAGTGCAGAATGAAAAACACGCAAATGAAGGGTTTCAAGAGAACGTCCAGGTGGATCAGCGAGGGCAGCTAAAGTGCGCATTGATTCATGGACACATGTAATAGTGAAAATATCTGAATGTCTTTAATCACCATGACTGAGTAACAGTGGAATACACACACCACATCCTCTCCTCACAAAATACACAAAAGTCCTGTGCTTGGGAGGATGCAGTCCAAAAGAGCTAGCCTATGTGGAGTGGACATTATCCCTATGCTGCACAAATCTTCAGCATTTTGTACAATGTGGTAGCACACTCCATTCAGTGTAGTGAAAAGCGCAACATTGGAGAAACTAAACAGCCACTCCATGAGAGAATGTACGTACCAACACTGTTGCAAGAGCTCCTCTGGACTCCAGTCTGCCATACATCTCCATCTCAGGCCTAACCACTCCTTTGAAAATAGTGAGGTACAGACCTTAGTCAGAGAAAAGAAATGGTTCGAGAGTGGAGTTAAAGAATCATTTTGTTAGGAAAGACAGTCCTTCCTTGAACAGGAATGGGGATGTCAGACATCATTTATCCCCTATCTATAACTTCATTCTCAGACCCAAAGCAAAACAAAGATTAAAGCCGCAAGCAGCATCGAACGGCCCTAGCAGGCGTGCTTTGCACTCGGCCAACCTGGCACTCCCTAAGGGTGGTGCTGACGTGCCACTTGCCTCTGTTTTATTGGGGCTTTTGGCTGCACTTGTCACCAAAGTCAAAAGACAATGGAAGCGCTCCTGCACATAATGCAGAAACATGTTTTTTTCCAGGCATCGCCATGGCAACACCGTGCAAAAAAACTAACTTGGCCCCCCAGATTTTTTGAAAGGGACGACCTGAAGAATAACTGCCAAATTTCACGTTCTTCATTGAAGGTAATAACTTGTTATAAGACTTTGAAATGTACGAAAATTAGGACATTTTTCCATTAGGATAACATGGGCTGTTTTGCACATCGCCATGGCAACCCTGTGAAAAATATGACATGGTTCCAATTTTTTTACTTTTTGATCAGGATGACATGAAGAGTCATTGTGCCAATTTTCACAATATCCCATGAAACTAATATTTTTTTCTGATGAATGGGAAAATGTGGGAGCATTCCCATTAGAATAACATTGGCAGTTTGGTGCATCGCCATGGCAACACGGTGCAAAAAAACACTTGGGTCTGTTTGACTTTACTGATTGGGTTGACCCAATGGAATTTTGTGTCAAATTTGGTAACATTTTAGAAAAAACAAAATTTTCGGCCCTCCATACAAATATATCAGATATTCTGTGGGGGGCACTATGGCAGCATTTTAGTTTCTTTCATAATGAGTAGGTTTAGGCCAGAAAGTTTTATAACTGATTCAAATTTGAGCAAAATCAGATTTCGAATGCATAAATGGGAGCAAATTTTGACATTTGAAAATTTGAAAAATTCCGATGCCCCCTCAAAGAAGTTGATTAAAATGTGAAATGAGCAAAAATGCTGAAATTGCATTTTGGAATTTTCAATCCAAGAAGGCTGACTTCCAGTCAGTGTCAGGGGGTGGGCCATAATAATATGCCTGCAGCATGGGTGCTTGGAAGGGTTTCAATGCCAGTAGTGTGTTTGGGGACATGAGCGCTTCGCACTGCCTTTGTCAACATTGAGTCAATGTTGACGCTGACATGTTAGCAAGAACAAATATGCATAACCAGGTTGGTAGGATAGTGGACCCAGGGCAGGGGCGATGTTGGGCACGAACTTCGTGAAAACAGACTGCAACGCCCATGCACTCATCGTTGTGGAAGCAATAGGCCCTACGCCTGTAGGGGCTCGGGCCTAAAAACTCAGAGACAAAAAATCACTCATTAGCGTCTTGAGTGACTATGCTAAGTAGGACTCAGGCACAGTGCACACTTAGAGTAGCACAATAGACCTAGACTACAAACAGAAGCCCGTCATTTAAGGTAGATATAAAGCAGTGTCCACCAGTAATCTGACCACAAGTAAAGAAATGTCTTGAGCAGTTTGTTGACATATTTTATTTTACTTTTGTATTGTTCTGTAATGCTGATTGACAACCATTAAGTGACATAGGTGAGGTGAAAATGAAAACAAAAGACTATGACAGTTATTTCTGAACAGTTAAAATGATAAATTCCAACTACTTTTTAAGAAAATTAATCATGTTTGCTACTAGAGATTGACTGATATACGTTTTTTCATGGCCAATGCCGATACAAATTGTTCAGAACCCAGAGTTACTGATGGCCAATAAGGTCTGCTGATATTTTTGGGCCAATATACAGGTCAGATTTTGATTATTTTGTTATTTTTTTATTAAATTTAAATTTACTACAAACTTCCTCCAAGCCATTATTTACCATAAACCTTTAAAAGAGCTGTGTAGTCATGTTGCTTGCAGCTATCTAACGTGATAAAATAAACATTTGCATTTATTCTTTAGGCAGCAGGTCTACCTAAACAAAATATCGGCCTCTGCTGGAGATTTGAGGCCTATAGCCGAAAAAGGGCCCAATATATTGGCCCAATATATCGGCCAACAGATATATCAATTCAATTCAATTCAAGTTTATTTATATAGCACATTTAAAAACAACCTCAGCTGACCAAAGTGCTTCACATAAAACAACTAAACACATAAAACACAATGAGTAATAATTACATTATACAAATCAGGGATATCAGTCTATCCCTATTTGCTACTATTAAAATTAAAAGCATGTATTCATCTTTAACATTTCACATTAAATGATAAGGACTCAGGTGTCAGTATCAAATATCTCAAATACAGCAGAACTAACCACTCTGCCATCACCCCTTCCACTGATGCAAACTATTAAACAGTATTAAAACACTATCAAAAATAGCATTAAAACTTTGAACATGTGATTAATGAGATTTAAGTTGCATCATTTTTATCAAATCTAATCTCACATTCAGTATGCATGTAGTATTGGAGATGGTATTTTAATGTTGTATGTTTCAAAATTGTCCTATTCAAAATTACAACCTCACCATAACAGGTTGTCGTGGTCTTTGGTTGCCCTCACACAAACTGTCTAATGTAGAGAGGAAATAACCAGCTCTCAATTTGATCTGCAGCACACAGCTTGGAGGCAGCCCAGTTTAAACCAGCCTGAATCTATCCCTGTATGACAAAAACCAACAATATCCATGCACTAAACCCTCATAGCTAATAAAGGGCTAGCGGACGAGAGTGTTACGAGGTGTGGAGGCTACGTCTTTGGACAATTGCCAATTAGTATCTGAGCTGAGAGTTGGCGATAACAACCATTCTCACTCCTCCTAGGGGCAATTTAAACTCTCCTAATAATGTAGGCCAGGATAAGCATGGTGCAAGCTTGCAGAAACCACACTGATAAAACTGCATTGGAAAGTTTTATGGAGACTAGACTTTATGCAGGTACAGGCAATTTTCAAAACCAGAATCACCTCACATTTTGGCAAAGTTAAATTATTTTATTTTATTTTTTATTTTATTTTTTTAAGCTCTTGGCACGTTTGCACTTGAAGAGGGGATATTTTACTTCTATGGGTATTAACTGCGAACACATAACCTATTTAGATCACCATGTTATCTTTGATGGTTTTGAAAATGCTATATTCACCAAAAAGAATGAATGTATTAACATGTTTTGCTTGTTAATACATGCAAACCTCCCGAAGGGTGGCGCTGACACACCACTTGCTTCTGTTTTTGTCATGATGCCTGCATTATCTGTCTCCCTGTGTGCTCTCCCCCTCCCCTCACCTGCCTGAGCCTGGAGCTGGGCGGAGTTCCTGGCTCCGCCCAGCTCCAGGAGCGCATCAGCACAATTACCTCCACCTGCTGCGGAGCATAAGTGGAGCCAGGACCAGACACTCGGTGCGAGATCGTCTGCGTATCAACATCCTGTTCGGTGCTGGATCATACGCTTGTCTTCATCCTGCTTGCTGGACCGTTCCTGCTCCGACCCTGCTTCTACCCTGCTTCCCAGCCCTGGTACTGTCTTGTCTTATCTCTGCACTCCACGTCACTGGACCCTGGCTTGCACTCTGCTCCCTGCCCTGGTGCTGCCCGCATCATTGTCTCCGCTGCACTCCACGCTCCTGGATTCTGGCCCGCACCTGGCCTCCTGCTCACCACCAGATCAACCCTCGTTTCTGTAATATTATTTCACAAACTGTAAATAAACACTGTAAAATTGCCCCGAGTCTGCATTCCTTGGTCCGCTCCTGCACCTGCCGTTACGACAGTTTTATTGCAGCTTTGGACAGCACCCATTAGGATAACATGGGCAGTTTGGCGAATCGCCATGGCAACACGGTGCAAAAAACCCCACATGGGATTGATTGGAATGACCCAATGGAATTTTGTGTCAAATTTTAGAAAATTTAGAAAAACTAAATGATGGAAGCAATATGCCCTATGCCCTGTAGGGGCTCGGGCCTAATAATTAAAGCCGCAGGCAGAATTGAACGGCCCTCACGGGCCATGCGTCGCACTCGGTCAACCCAGCACTCCCTGTGGGTGGTGCTGACGCGCCACTTGCCTCTGTTTTATGGCAGCTTTAGACTGCACTTACCATCAAACAAAGTCAAAAGACACTGGAAGCGCTCATGCAGAACATGCAATAATGTATATTTCCAGGCACCGCCATGACAACACCATGCAAAATACAAACTTGGCTCCTTGGAATTTTGTGACGGGGACGACCTGAAGAGTCATTGTGCCAAATTTGATGTTCCTCAATGAAGCCAATAAGTTCTTATGAGACTTTGAAATGTACAAGAATTTGTACATTTTCCCATTAAGATGAATGAGAAGTTTTGGGATGACTCCCGTTAGGATAACATGGGCTCTTTCGTGAATCTCCATTGCAACCCAGTGAAAAATATGACATCGTTCCAATTGACGTTTTTGCTTGGGATGACATGAAGAGTCAGTGTGCCAAATTTGACATTGGCATTGGGGTATTCCATGAAACTAATATTTTTCAGATGAATGGGAAAATTTGGGTGCATTTCCCATTAGGATAACATTGGCACTTTGGTGCATTGCCATGGCAACTCGGTGCAAAAAACAAAGTCGACTTTCCCCACATCACCATGGGGTCAATGGCAAATGACAGGCACGTCCATTGACTTCCAATTGATTTCCATTAAATTTTAGCAGTAATAAATCTGGCCTATGCCTGCGCCATGGGTGCTTGGATAGGGTTCGATGCCAGGAGTGTGTTTGGGGACATGAGCGCTTTGCGCTGCCTTGACATGATGCTAGGATACTGGAGTGAGGGCAGGGGTTTTTGCACGCAACTTCGTGAAATGGACTGCATCGTTGCAGAAACAATAGGCCCTACGCCCTGTAGGGGCGTGGGCCTAATAAGTCTCACATTCTTTTTTGACGCTCTGAGTCAAAAGTCACACCCCTTGACAGCGCTACCACATTACAATCAGTGTGCATTCCATTGATGAAATTACTGCACATCCTATCAGGTTTATCAAGTTGTAGTGTTTTGTTTTGTATCATGTTTTGTATATTTATGGAGAATTTCATGTGGGTGCATGGGTCAAATCTTACAGGTAAGGGCAAGGAAGGTTTGAATAGGGAACAACATTGTAACATGGTAGAAAGATCCAAAAAGTCAATTTTGCATAATAGCCCCTCTTTCAGTCTTTAAACGATCTATAGTTGACATAGGAAAATTGTGCACCAACATTTCACTTTAATGTGCACTGGTGGAGGCGGCAGCATCTCTCTCCATTTAGATGTTATAGTTTTGGCTGGAATATTCCAAAGTATTGCATTAATTTAATCTATATTTTATTTATTCAATATCTCCATGTAGTTATGCTAGTAATGCTATATTGTGGAACATTCCCGACAAAGCAAAACAAAGTTACACATTGCACCTTTTAAAATGTGATAAACATATAATAATTATTTCAACTGTGTACCGTTGACAATCTTCATAGCAACAAATAAGCAACAACTGTTCTGAGGAAGGGGTACATTTATCAATCCATGTGCTACCATTGGGAAATTAGGAAGGCACTTTTAGTTCTTGTGATCTTAAATTTGTGCATCTTACAATATAGCTGTGTAATCTCTCAGTCATCCAGGTCTGATCCATAGTCAAAAATAGTCAAAGACAAAGTTAAATCTGTCAACTGAACAAAAAGAGGGAAGACGTTTCACTGATCATCCAAGTCACTTCTGGTCAGATTGCTGGTGGACACTGCATTACATCTATCTGAACAGAGGAGCTAACTATATGGAAACAAGAAACAGCTCTTGTTTACAGTTTCTGTGTGTAGGCTGGGTCTATTGAGCTACAATAAATGTGCACTGTGCCTGAGACACACTTAGCATATTCATACAACTCTAAATGGGTGTTCTCACTGTCTAGCTCTATTGTTCTCTTTGATTCCTTTGTTTGCTTTGGGTTTGAGGATGGAGTTATAGATGGTGGATAGATGACGTCTAAGGGTTGTCTTTCCTAACAAAAATTGCTTCTTTAACCCCCCTCTCAAACCATTTACTTTCTTTGGTTAAAATCTGTACCTCAATATCTTCAAAGGGGTGGTTAGTGGCTTTGAGATGAAGATGTACAGGAAACCACTCATCCATTCACATACGAATTTATACACATTTATTTATGGAGACAATGAGGGTGATGTGGGTGTGTCTAGTCCAAAGACACAATGACAGCATGCATCTGTGGGAGGTGGAATTGCGCTGCCAAACTAAGAGTCACTTATGTCCTACCATCCATCCATTTTCTTCCACTTATTCGGGGCCGGATTGTGGGGGCAGCAGTCTAAGCAGGGACTCCCAGACTTCCCTCACTCCAGACACATCCTCCAGCTCCTCTGGTGGAACCCCAAGGCATTCCCAGGTTAGCCGAGAGACATAATCCCTCCTGGGTCTTCCCCGGGGCATCAAGGAGGCATGATGTTCTACCAGTGATATTTTTGTCAAGAGCGGGATTTGAACCACCAACCTTCAGATCAGAGGAGAAACACTCTATTAACTGAACTAGCGTCTCCCCTACTGAGCTACTTCACTTTCATTTAGCACTAGGGCAAAACTTCAATAAATAGACCTACAAATCGCTGCACAATCAAATCTCAGCAAATAAAACACCACATTAAATGAATGCTGTGATCCAAGTCCTGTATAACCTGTTGGGTACTTACTCATCTGTAGAAGGCCAAGACCACATTAAAGCTGCCCTTTGTAACTTTAGCGCTCTGCCAGCCAACTCTGACAGCCAAAATTTGTCTCAAAACGTGCTCCGAAATCTAACCACCGCAGTTTATCACCGTTCTCAACTTTTTACACAACATTGTGAAGATCTTATGGAGAAATACAGGGCCACTTTGGCCACACTCTGTGTGGTTCGCTGGGGCCACTGCCATGGACAGACAGAGACTGCAGCGCATTGTGCGCTCTGCTGAGAAGGTGATTGGCTGCAGCCTTCCATCACTACAGGACCTGTACGTCTCCAGGACTCGGGGGCGAGCAGGCCGTATAGCAGCTGACACCTCTCACCCTGGACATGGACTATTTGAGCCACTTCCCTCTGGCAGGAGGTTACAGTCCATTGGGACCAGAACCTCTCATCGTAAGAACAGTTTCTTCCCCTCTGCCATTTGTCTCATGAACACTTTATAATATTTGCACAAAACTGGACACTTTATAACACCGGTCACTTTAATAAGTCATGTTTGCACTGTTGTTCTGATGCTGCTGTTGTATATATTTTCTACCTTTAAGTATTTTATTTGATTTTTAAGCATATCTTCATATCTTTTTTTAACTTCGTGCATGCCCTTATTTGTATTTGTATTTATTCTGTGTGTTTTATGTTTTATGTTGCACTTTATCGCCAAAATAAGTTCCTAGTTTGTGAACTGTGTTCACAAACGATGGCAATAAAAGGATTCTGATTCTGATTCACTTGTGTTGGGCAAGGTCAAACTCACTCCATATCTCCGTACAGCTGCTTCACTCGGTATTATCATGCATTATTAAACAACGGGAGTCAAAGCGCTGTGTCCCCCAGGCCATTGTTCTGTGCATGTAACAGAGCTAAGATAAGCACTTTTCTTGTTCCTATAGGGCCAGTGGGATCATGTACAGAAAGGTTGAGTGAACTTACAATCAGCTAAAACTTCATAATCACTAACGAGTTCAAGGGGATATCAAACATTATTTATTTATGTTTTTTTTATTGCAGAAGTTGGGAATTTTTCAAATGTGATTTAGAAAAATTTGACATTGGTATAGTCAGTAACTACCACTTGTGCTTTCAACATGTTAGACCTGGTTTAGTCCTGAGTTAGTCCTGGGTTAGGCATGGTTTAGTCCTGGGTTAGTCCCGGTTCACTTCTCGGTTATTAAGTACTGTGTAAAATATCCCCTAATCACTACAGAATAAGTGGTCTTCATTCCCCTCACGTTCTGTATGGAGGGTGTGGACAGCAGCCAAAAAGAGCATTTCACCTCTTGTGTCGGAGGTTGAGCCATAAAACCACAGAGTTATGCCCTGACAAGAACTTTAAGGACAGAGCTGAATTAGCTTAAGTTCCATGGGGATGTATGTCCATGCTCCATCTGCCCCTCCAACCAACACCAGCACTCGCACCCACACACCACATTCATACAAGGCAATGTGGGTGAAGTCGTTTCAGCCGCTTCTTCATTTCTGGTGAAGCGGCTTGGATGAGCAGCAAAACATCTTCACTCCTACAACTTTTTGTCCAGTCAATAGATTTGACTTCGGCTTTTACAACGGACCACACCTGGACCACTGAGGGATTACACAGACACCTTTATTGTTTTGAAATGCTATATTCCCCTAAAACAACGTATTAGCATGGTTAATAAGTTTCACTTTTATTTTCAACACTTTGAATCACTTGTCCTTCAGAGCACTATCACAGCACAATAAGTGTGCATCATGCTAAAGAAACTACTGCATATTGCATCAGGTTTGTGAAGTTGTAGTGTATTGTTTTGTATCCTGCTTTTGTATATTTATATAAAAATGTACATAGGCTTGTGGGCTGAAAATTGGAATCATACTGCTAACTGTAAGGATGGTTTGAATAGGGCCTGGGAAAGGTCTCTTACCCAAACATGCATGAATGATATCTAAAACCTTGTCAGGCATGTTTATGATGAGGCAACAATGTTATAACATGGTAGAAAGCTCCAATTTTGTATAATACCTACTCTTTAAAGTTGAACATAACTGTGTGTCCTATAACCATCCTACCCCAGCTGAATGCTCTAGAATCTGCTGTCTTCTGGGTCCCTGTAGAACTGGCTCTGCTTGATCAGCATTCAGTGCTTCTGGAGCAGCTCCTCTCAGCAGTAGCTCTGGCTCTTCATATCGGCTCTAATTAAAGTAGTGAAGCCTGGCAGGTGTCCATGTAATGATCAACCAAACAGCACTACCTCCTCTGAGCTGGGGAGGTCTCTATTCAGCTTCTGCAGTTTAATGGCACATTTTAGTCTGTAGTTCAGTGGCATAAAATAAAGAATCTTTGGTTTACACACATGAACAGAACAGAAGTCATTTAGCAGGATTATTGTGAGAAGAAACGGTTTTATGCTTTATCATTATTGGTACTTCACTTGTTTATATTGTAATGCCCCGTAGCCACAGGTAAGAAGCACACACCTTGTTCCTTGCAAACGGGTTTATTGTGTAACGAGATGGCTCTCAAAACGAGCTGCTTTTCAGCCACAGCTCACGCTAACTCTCAAAACACAGAACAGAACTCGACCCTCCTCTAAGACCCTTCTTCTTAAAAACACAACACATTCATCAAAAACCCCACAGCGCCCCCCTCCTGATGCAACAGGGATAAAACAGTAACACATCGCAACACAGAGCTATTACAATATTATGGTGCATAAAGAGGCCTACTTATTATTTCCTTAAATAAGCAAGCAATGTGTTTTGTGTTTCTTATTGCACTATACATTAGAGTATCTAAGAGTAACTAAGTATAGCAAAGTACTAGTACAATCTCAGTATCATAATTCATGTATGTGCCCAGAGTCAAACATTTCAATTTAAAAGTTGAAGAGAGTGGTATACCATTTAAGTTCTTCTGTACAACTGTTTCAAAGCTCTATCCCTTTAACAGATACCAAACATGGCTGTTCCTCTCAGCTCATACTGGCCATCTGGATTTTACACATATTCTATAATGATTTTGACAGGACATTATTTTTTACTTTGAACATAAAAATGAAAAATCTACTCAAATCAATAAAAAAAAGTCTTAATTACAGCTATTAAGCTTTAAGTCTTTCCAACCAGAGTGGCCTTTCAGGAACTAAGATTCATCAAAGAGCTTCTAAGCACTGCAACATTTGACATACAATGGGCTTCATATATTTTTCTTTTGCTCCATGATCTAACATTAGACCTTTAAAACAAAATTGTTTTAAATGGTTTAAATGGCTTTTATTCAAGTATTGTTGTGTTTCAGCTTCCTGTTATGTAATACATTTTGAGGATTCTTATCATTCAAAGGATTCACAAAAGAATGTCACTATGGCAACAGTCCATCATTGTGAAGCCCATAGATTGTTGCTAAAACTCTAAAGATTATTGTTCAAAGTGTGTTGTTTGTAATCAGAGTTCATAGTGGAACTGAGAACACCGAGCATGTCTCGATGAAGAACAAGACGGCTCTGTGGAGGATGATCTACGGAGCTTAGCATTAGTCTGCAGGTGGAAGAAATGAGAGAGACAGATAGAAAGAGAGAGAGAGAGAGGACAGAGAGAGGAGAGAGAGGGTGAGGGAGATGGAGGAAGAGAGAGATTTGTGGGGAGGGAGAGAAAGAGAAGAAAGAGGGGGAGAGAGGAGAAAGAGACAGAGCGGAGAAGAGAGGGAGAGAGAGAGATGAAGAAAGGGGGAAGAAAGAGCGAGCAAGAGGAAGGGAGAGGGGGAAAGAGGAGAGTGAGAAAGAGGGAGAGAAAAGGAAAGAAAAGGAGAGTGAGAGGTAAAGAGAAAGACAAAGGGTGAGAAGGGGCGCAGGAAGGGAGAGAGGAGAAAGAGAGTGAGATGGAGTGAGAGATAGGAGAGAAACAGAGACAGGGCAGGGAAGAGAGACAGCGAGGAGAGTTAGAGATGCTAATGGAACTGAACAAGAGTTGAGCAGGGCTTTAACAGCAGCGGGCGAGCGAGCGGAGGAGAGAAAAAGAGAATGACAGCTCATTCACACAGGCATTTCCTCTACTGTCAGTCTGAGAAGGAGACAGCAGGAGAGAGAGGGAGAGAGTCACACAAACTCATATCAGAGGACCACACAAAAGTTCCCCATTTAAAACTACTTCACTTTTGGGGTATTTTCCATTTTGGAGTTAAGGTGAATATGACAAGCTGGACTGCTCATTTCACTGTAAGATAATAATTTTACTAAAAATGTACTATCCTTCGACAATTTTTGTGTATAACTTTATTTAACCTCTGATTGAACATGGAAATGAACAGCTGTTGAACACAATAGTTGAGATTTGACAAACATTAATATATGACAACACCCTTATTTCCTTGAATACATTTGTCAGAAAAAATGTATCTTTGTATTAGTGTTGTCACGATACTAAAATTTCAAACTCGATTTCGATACAAGTAGACTTGAATAGACTTGATACTCCATATCAATTCCAATACCACGACGATAAAAAATACTTTTTTCTTTAGACAACAGACTGTGATTTTCAGCATAAAATGGTAGTATTTTCATTCATATTATCATGTGGCCTTAAATCTGTGTAATACCTCAGTCATTCAGGTAGGTTCCATAGCGGTCCATGGGTATATACTAGTCTGTATGGTCTTATACTACTGCAGGTACAGCTCAAGATAATTCTAAAGCTATTCAGGTTCATTTCTGTCCTGTGAATGAGACTTTTTTAGTATCAATACAAGTTTTAGTATTTATTAGTGTCTGATTTCCTACACTTTTGACATCCCTACCTTGTGTGTTTAAATCATCTCTGAATTCTTTGGTGGGATTTTGTGTAATTATTTACACTAGAGGGATTCTTTCACAGAACTCAGCGATACTTCCTGTATTTTTTGTCTTTTTAAACTTTTCTTCACAAACAACCCACTGCCACATGTTAAACTCAGCTTAGTATGGCTTCACTCATGTAGGCAAGATAAGTGTTTTGCCTAAGGACACAACAACTTTCAGAGGAGGAATATCTGCAGTTTAAATGAGCTTCTATACATTTCCCATCACAAATACAAAATAAAACACACAGCTGTTTAGTCTTTTCAGCTGTGGCAGTGGAATGAGCCCTGGACCACATTAAAGACCTATTCTCACATGAAATGCATTAGCCTATTTACATGTAGACAACACCTGTTCGGACCACAAACCAATAAAGATTCACTGAGATGTTTTGTTTTTTTTTTCCCCATGGCTGATACTGATGCCGATACTGATATGTTAGCACCACTGTCTCCCCGTACAATACCACACCTAATACAAGGTCCTCCACATCACCTACCAGTCCCTCCATAACTTGGCCCCTTCACCTCTCTCACAGACCTCCATCAGCACCTGCTACCTCAGATTAGCCGGCACCAACTTCCTCACTTTCCTCATCACCTTTCCACTCCCCTCATCAGGACACAGCACCTCCTCACTCCCCTCATTAGGACACAGCACCTCCTCACATCTCTCATAACCTTCCCACTTCTCTCATCAGGACACAGCACCTCATCACTCCCCTCATCAGGACAAAGCACAACCTCACTCCCCTCCTCAGAAAGCAGCACCTCACTCCACCCTCACAACACAGCACCTCCTCACTGTCTCAAAATGAATTAAATATACCCATGATAGCTTTAAACAAATGCAAATATGCCGCATTATAACTGCCAAGCTAATTCACATCTGCAGATCCTGGTAGGCAACAAAAAATAGGTTAGTACAACACAAGGAAATGTTAAAAAGTAAGTTTTTGTCTAATGGTCCAAGACTGAAAACAATTATAACACAGTTGAAAGTCAATTTTGCAGAATGACTCCTTTAAACTTTGGCCTCCTGCTCCTCATTCAGAAACTTGTTCTGCATTCTGTTTGTGTCCTTTTGCAGTTTGTTTTAATTTGTCTTGAGCAGCCACTCTCACGTTGCGTGTACTTTTCCCAAAATCTGTGTTACATCTGCTCTTCACAAACTCTTTCAAATGCAGCCAATCTCTGCTTCAACATATGGCCAGAAAATTGGTCCCATTGTTCAGGATTGTCACACAATGGTTTACAAAACAGATGATTATTAAGTCCTGTTGGAATCATTAAAAACATTTGCTTGGACTGGTCCTATTGTAATTATAAACAGCTAAGGGGATCTTTTGTGGTTTTTAGTCCTTTTAAGTTAATACTACTTCCATACATGAGTTACAGAGAGTTCTGGGTAGGTGCTTGTATCCACTGAACAAATCAATATGGTTAACTGACAAAATGTGCACTGGGACTGACTTTTTCCCAATGAATTCTCCTCTTTGGATTTACGTATTTAATATCCGTTTGTACATATCCAATAGGGTTGTGCATGTGTGGGGGGTTTCTAATGGTCAGTGATCAGCTTTGTTGTTTTTAATGGCCAATCTTCAGTCTGTAAAAGCATGTACAACCCCAGTCCCAATGAAGTTGGGATGCTGTGCAAAACTTAAAAAAATAAAATAAAATAAAATACAGAATAAAATAATTTGCAAATCCTTTTCAACCTATACTGAACTGAATAAACTACAAAGACATAATATTTAATGTTCAAACTGATAAACTTTTAACAACAATCAATAAGTATTTGGGAACTAAGGACACTAACTGTTGAAGCTTTGCAGGAGGAATCCTTTCCCATTCTTGCTGAATGTACAACTTCAGTTGCTCAGAAGTTGTTGTATTTTGCACTTCATAACGCGCCACACATTATTAATGGGAGACAGGTCTGGACTGCAGGCAGGCCAGTTTAGTACCGACACTTGTTTACTATGAAGCCACGTTGTTGTAGCATGTGCAGAATGTGGCTTGGCATTGTCTTGCTGAAATAAGCAGGGACATCCCTGAAAAAAACTTTGCTTGGATGACAGCAAATGTTGCTCCAAAAATTGCATGTCCCTTTCAGAATTAATGGTGCCTTCACAGATATGCAAGTTACCCCTGCTATGGGCACTAACATACCCCCATATCATCACAGAACTTTTGAACTTTGCGCTGATAACAATCCGGATAGTTCTTTTCCTCTTTGGCCCGCAGGACACAGCATCCATTATTTCCAAAAACAATTTGAATTAAAGCCACAAGCAGCATTGAATGGCCCCAGTTTTGTCCATGTTATTGCAGCTTTGGGCTGTACTTGTCAGTAAACAAAGTCTACACACAATGGAAAGGCTGATGTACAAAATGCAAAAACATGGGTTTTTCCAGACATCGCCATGGCAACACCGTGCAACATACAAACTTGGCCCCTTGGACTTTTATGACGGGGACGACCTGAAAAGTCCATCCATCCATCCATTTTCTTCCGCTTATCCGGGGCCGGGCAGCAGTCTAAGCAGGGACTCCCAGACTTCCCTCACCCCGGACACGTCCTCCAGCTCCTCCGGTGGGACCCCAAGGCGTTCCCAGGCCAGCCGAGAGACATAGTCCCTCCAGCGTGTCCTGGGTCTTCCCCGGGGCCTCCTCCCGGTGGGACATGCCCAGAACACCTCCCTAGGGAGGCGTCCAGGAGGCATCCTGAGCAGATGCCCGAGCCACCTCAGCTGGTTCCTCTCAACGTGTAGGAGCAGCGGCTCTACTCCGAGCTCCTCCCGTGTGACCGAGCTCCTCACCCTATCCCTAAGGGTGCGCCCGGCCACTCTGCGGAGGAAGCCCATTTCAGCCGCTTGTATCCGCGATCTTGTCCTTTCGGTCATTACCCAAAGCTCATGACCATAGGTGAGGGTAGGAACGTAGATTGACCGGTAAATCGAGAACTTCGCCTTCCGGCTCAGCTCCTTCTTTACCACAACGGACCGATACAGCGACCGCATCACTGCAGACGCTGCACCGATCCGCCTGTCAATCTCACGCTCCATCCTTCCCTCACTCGTGAACAAGACCCCGAGATACTTGAACTCCTCCACTTGGGGCAGAGACTCACCACCCACCCGGAGAGAGCAAACCACCTTTTTCCGGTCGAGAACCATGGCCTCGGATTTGGAGGAGCTGATTCTCATCCCAGCCGCTTCACACTCGGCTGCAAACCGCCCCAGTGCCTGCTGCAGGTCCTGGCTCGAAGAAGCCATCAGGACAACATCATCTGCAAACAGCAGAGATGAAATCCTGTGGTTCCCAAACCAGGCCCCCTCCGGCCCCTGGCTGCGCCTAGAAATTCTGTCCATAAATATAATGAACAGAACCGGTGACAAAGGGCAGCCCTGGCGGAGTCCAACATGCACTGGGAACAGGTCTGACTTACTGCCGGCAATGCGAACACAGCTCCTGCTCCGGTCATACAGGGACCTGACAGCCCTTAGCAAAGAGCCCCGGACCCCATACTCCCAGAGCACCCCCCAAAGGACACCACGAGGGACACGGTCGAATGCCTTCTCCAGATCCACAAAACACATGTGGACTGGTTGGGCATACTCCCATGAGCCCTCGAGGACCCGATGGAGAGTATAGAGCTGGTCCAGTGTTCCACGACCAGGGCGAAAACCACACTGCTCCTCCTGAATCCGAGGTTCGACTATCGGTCGGATTCTCCTCTCCAGCACCCTGGAATAGACCTTACCGGGAAGGCTGAGGAGTGTGATTCCCCTGTAATTGGAACACACCCTCCGGTCCCCCTACTTATACAGAGGGACCACCACCCCGGTCTGCCATTCCACAGGTACTGTCCCCGACCGCCACGTGATGTTGCAGAGACGTGTCAGCCAAGACAGTCCCACAACATCCAGAGACTTGAGGTACTCAGGACGGATCTCATCCACCCCCGGAGCCTTGCCACCGAGGAGCTTGCCAACCACCTCAGTGACTTCAGCCAGGGTGATGGACGAGTCCGCCCCTGGGTCCCCAGTTTCTGCTTCCTCCTCGGAAGACGTGACAGTGGGATTGAGGAGATCCTCAAAGTATTCCTTCCACCGCCCGACAACATCCCCAGTCGAGGTCAGCAGCTCTCCACCCGCACTGTAAACAGTGTTGGTGAAGCACTGCTTTCCCCTCCTGAGGCGTCGGACGGTTTGCCAGAATCTCTTTGAGGCCGTCCGATAGTCCTCCTCCATGGCCTCCCCGAACTCCTCCCAACCCCGAGTTTTTGCCTCTGTGACTGCCCGAGCCGCGGCACGCTTGGCCCGCCGGTACTCATCAGCTGCCTCGGGAGTCCCACGAGCCAACAAGGCTCGATAGGACTCCTTCTTCAGCTTGACGGCATCCCTTACTTCCGGTGTCCACCACCGGGTTCGGGGATTGCCGCCGCGACAAGCACCACAGACCTTACGACCACAGCTACGAGCAGCCGCATCAACAATAGAGGTGGAGAACATGGCCCACTCGGAGTTCATGTCTCCAACCTCCCCCGGGATCAGGGAGAAGCTCTCCCGGAGGTGGGAGTTGAAGACCCCCCTGACAGAGGGCTCCGCCAGACGTTCCCAGCAGACCCTCACAATACGCTTGGGCCTGCCAGGTCTGTCCGGCTTCCTCCTCCGCCAGCGGATCCAACTCACCACCAGGTGGTGATCAGTTGACAGCTCAGCCCCTCTCTTCACCCGAGTGTCCAAGACACGCGGTCGGAGGTCAGATGACACAACAACAAAGTCGATCATCGACCTCCGACCTAGAGTGTCCTGGTGCCATGTGCACCGATGGACACCCTTGTGCTCGAACATGGTGTTTGTTATGGACAAGCTGTGACTAGCACAGAAGTCCAATAACAAAACACCGCTCGGGTTCAGATCGGGGAGGCCGTTCCTCCCAATCACGCCCCTCCAAGTGTCACTGTCGTTACCCACATGGGCGTTGAAGTCCCCCAGGAGAACAACGGAGTCCCCGGTTGGTGCACTGTCTAGTACCCCTCCCAGGGACTCCAAGAAGGCCGGGTACTCTGCACTGCTGTTTGGCCCGTAGGCCGACACAACAGTGAGAGACCTGTCCCCGACCCGAAGGCGCAGGGACGCGACCCTCTCGTTCACCGGAGTGAACCCCAACACGCAGCGGCTGAGCTGTGGGGCCTGTCCCCTCCCCGAACCGCCACCTTAACGTGGTGGAGGGGTTTGAGCACCCGAATGATCCTGGGAGCTATGTTGTCGGGGGCTTCATGCCCCTGGTAGGGTCACCCATGGCAAACAGGTCCTGGGAGACGGGTCTGACTAAGAGCGGTTCAGAAGCCCATCATGGAAAGCAAAAGATCAAGGCCAGTTACGTCGCCCGGACTGGCGTTACCGGGGCCCCACCCTGGAGCCAGACCTGGGGTGGGTGCTCGGCAGCGAGCGCCTGGTGGCCGGGCCTTTCCCCACGGGGCCCGGTCGGGCCCAGCCCGAAGAAACGACGTGGGGCCGTCCTCCCGTGGACCCACCACCTGCGGGAGGAGCCATGAGCGGCGGGTGCTAGTCTCCATGTCCGGATCTCCGGACATGGAGACTAGCTCTGGGGACATGGAATGTCACCTCGCTGGGGGGGAAGGAGCCTGAGCTTGTGCGGGAGGTTGAGCGTTACCGGCTAGATATAGTCGGCCTCACCTCCACGCACAGCTTGGGCTCTGGAACCCAACTTCTTGAGAGGGGTTGGACTCTCCATTTCTCTGACCTGAAAAGTCACTGTGCCAAATTTCACAGTATTCAAAGAAGCTAATACATTGTTATAAGACATTGAAATGTACAAAAATTTGGAAATTTTCCCATTAAGATAACATGGGCTCTTTCACGCATTGCCATGGCAATTCAGTGAAAAATATGACATAGTTCTACTTGATTTTTTTGATTGGGATGACATGAAGAGTCATTGTGCCAATTTTCACAATATTCCATGAAACTAATATTTTTCTGATGGATGAGAAAATGTGGGAGCATTCCAATTAGGATAATATTGGCAGTTTGGCACATCGCCATGGCAACACGGTGCAAAACACCACATGGGTCTGTTTGACTTTATTATATATATATATATATATATATATATATATATATATATATATATATATATATATATATATATATATATATATATATATATATATATATATATATATATCCCAGTGGGGTAAATTCTTGCAAAAAATAAAAAAATAAAAAAAATAATATTTTTAGCAAAAACAATATACCCAATAACAAAATAATGACACACCAATGGGGTGAATGACGGGCGCGGGGTCACCCATTGACCTCCCATTAATTTCCATTCATTTTAGCAGTAATAATAAAGTAGTAATAAATATGGCCTATGCCTGCGGCATGGGTGCTTGGATAAGGCTCAATGCCAGGAGTGTGTTATGGAATATGAGCGCCTCGCGCTGCCTTTGTCAACATTGAGTCAATGGGCTTTGCGGGGATAGACAATAGATGCCAACGGATATTTTCCGGGAACTCGCTCCTTGAATGAAGGGCAACGCAGCTGCAATCACGCTTTGATCACTCAAAATATATCTCTGAATAAATGTACGATTATAGAAACCCATTACAACATGGTTATAGGCTTGTAAAAATAAATTAACAAAATATCTCACCAGTAGCTTATTGGACTGTCCATAACAGAATGGTCTCTTTGTGAAATCAGAAAAAAAAATCTTACCCATTGCAGTGACAATTGCTATTAAAATGCATGTCTGATCCATATTCCATTTGAATTGTAATCTCCAGACACAGGACAGATCTTGGTCACATTAAGCACACACAAGTCACAATGAGAGTGCTCCCATGAGTGAAGTCACCAGATCATTCAGTCATGTGCAGGGTGTTAACTGTCTGAACTGGGAACTCCGAATGGCCCTTTACACCTAATTAATCACATGTTTATTCATTGGCTGCAGAGAAAATGAATGTAAAGGACACTGAAGGTTGAGTGTGAGAGTTTATCAAGACATGAGCAGAAGGGCAGAGGAGAAAGGTAGAGGAGAGAGGCAGAGGAGAGAGGCAGGAAAGTGGGGCAGAGGAGAGGGACTCAGACTCCTCAAAGAAGCCCAGCCCTAATAATAGATTCCATCCATAACATAATAAATATGTCGTTAGAAAATGGCTACATTCCTCAGTCCTTTAAGTATGCTGTGATTAAACCCCTTTTGAAAAAACCTAACCTAAATCCTGATGAACTAGTCAACTATAGACCTATCTCTAATCTTCCCTTCCTCTCAAAAATTCTAGAACGAGTGGTGGTGAAACAGCTCTGCCGCCACCTGCAGGACAATAATATATTTGAAAAATTTCAATCTGGATTCAGAGCTCACCACAGCACAGAGACTGCACTGCTTAAAGTAACAAATGATTTACTACTAGCTGCTGATAACGGGCTGGCTTCAGTCCTGGTCCTACTGGACCTCAGTGCAGCGTTTGACACCATTGATCACAACATTCTACTGCAGAGGCTAGAATGTGACATTGGAATCAGAGGGACCGCCCTCAAATGGTTTAAATCCTATCTATCAGATAGGTACCAGTTTGTTAGTATAAATCAGAGCACCTCTCCCTGTTCTAAAGTAGCCTGTGGTGTTCCACAAGGATCTGTGCTTGGTCCAATCCTATTTACTCTGTATATGTTGCCATTGGGTAACATTATCAGAAAACATGGCATTAATTTTCACTGCTATGCTGATGACACTCAGCTGTACTTATCAATGAAACCAAATCAGACTGATCAAATAGATAAACTCAGTGCCTGTGTGAAGGACATCAAAACCTGGATGACCTTTGGATGACCTTGAATTACCTCTTACCTCTACTCTTAAATCCTGAAAAAACAGAGGTCATTGTCGTTGGTCCCAAAGGTCAAAGAGATTCTCTGTCGGACCAGATAATCTCACTCGACAATGTGAGTATAGCTTCTAGCCCTACTGTAAAAAATCTTGGAGTCCTATTTGATCAAAATCTCTCATTCACAGCACATATAAACCTAGCTTGTAAAACCGCATACTTTCACCTGCGAAATATAACTAAAATTAGAAATATTTTACCTAAAAACGATGCTGTAAAACTCATCCATGCATTTGTAACTTCCAGACTTGAATACTGTAATTCTCTGCTCGCCGCCTGCCCCAAAAGTACTATAAGCAGCCTCCAGTTGGTCCAAAATGCAGCGGCCAGAGTCCTAACAGGAACCGAAAGAAGAGACCACATCAGTCCTGTACTAAAATATCTGCACTGGCTTCCTGTCGAGCTTAGAATCAAATTCAAAGTCCTCCTCCTGACATACAAAGCCCCAAACGGTATGGCCCCATCCTATCTGCAAGATGCTATTGTCCCGTACCAGCCAAACAGATCACTCCGCTCTCAGAATGCAGGACTATTAGTGGTTCCTAGAGTGTCCAAAAGTACAGTGGGAGGGAAAGCATTCAGTTACCAAGCTCCTGTGCTATGGAATCAACTCCCTGCTGATGTTAAACAGGCCCCCACAGTCTCTGTATTTAAGACCAGGCTTAAAACTTTCCTCTTCGGCATAGCTTATGACCAGGTTACATAGTGAGGGAGTTAGGGACATTAAAACCCGGGATAAGACAGGCTGCAGTAGGAGATAACTAGCTGGGGGAAGTATGGCAACCTGAGCACTATCCTCTGCTTTGTCCTATTTTCTCATCAGCAATGCTATTCACATGTTGTCCCCTGTCCCACTCCCCCTGTGGAGTGTAACTCTTTCAGATGCCCAGCTGGACACTCTCCTCCTCCTCGTCTGGTCTTCCTCCTCCTCGCCTGGCTGATTTTTCTTGTTTTGTCTGATTTTTCCTGTTGTTTTGTTTTTGTGTGTAGGCAGCACGGTGGCTGAGTGGCAACACTCATGCCTCACAGCAAGAGGGTTTGGTTCGATACCCAGGTCGCCAGGCCTTTCTTTGTGGAGTTTTTCATGTTTCTCCCCGTGCCTGGATGGGTTTCCTCCGGGTACTCCGGTTTCCCCCATCAACCAAAACATGAACCCCCTTCGAGACAACTGTTGTTGTGACTTGGGCGTTACAAAAATAAATGAATTGAATTGAATTGGGGGGCATAGAAGAGAGGCAGAGCAGAGGGACTCAAATGTATAAAAAATCAGATACTAATAAATACTAAAACTAGTATCAAAACTTGATACTTATTTGAACAAGTACTGATACTAACTAAGTAGGGGATGATATTGAAATTGGGTGTCATGATTATCATGGCCAAAATAACTGCGATTAACGATTTATATTATGATAATGATTAAAGTTGTTATAGATATGAATAATTATAATTTTAATTGTATTAAAATATTATGAATAGACTCCATATTAAAACAACTGTCATAGTCATGTACTATACACTACTAAGTGAAAACCACACTGATTTAGAAGAGATTGTTATGGATAAGTAGATTTTTCCTGCACATTCTGGTTACAGTGGTGATTATCTTTGTTGGCAATTATCACGATTATATAAAATACCCCATGAATGATTAATGTCAACCCTTTTTATCACAATAAACCATATTATTGTTTATTGTCCAATCCCCATTACTAACATGCACAGGACAGAAATTAACTTTTCCTGAATAGCTTTAAAGCAAGGCAAGGCAAGTTTATTTGTACTGTATAGCACAATTTGTACACAAAGTAAATCAAAGTGCTATACAGAATAAGAAGGACATTAAAATCACACAAATCAAAACATAAATAATCACAAATAATCATAAAATGTGTAGAAAAAAAAACCTTTCATTCATATGCACAGCCAAACAGAACTGTTTTGAGCTTGGATTTAAACATTGTCAAAGTAGAGGCCTGTCCCACATCTTCAGGAAGACTGTTCCAGGTTGTAGATGCATAAAACTTAAATGCTGATTCCCCCATGTTTAGTCCTGACTCTGGGCAACAGCAGGAGACCGAGTGTGTCTTTCTCAAGGACACAACAGTAGCATTCATCTGTGGAACCTGTGAGTTGTTAATAGTTGGATGATCTTCCTTGTACCATAGGTTTGAACTGATGGTTCACACCTATGGTGCTTAACTAATAGCTGATACTCCTTAATGTAGGATGTATTAGTTTTAGTGTACTTAGCTTCTCCCTTCAGACAGATATGACAGAACCCTGTCACAACTGAAGAAGCTACTTGAGTTACTTTGTCCAGTTAATAAATAAAGGTTGCATTTTGCTCAGTAACACACCTTAACAACTCTCCCTAATGGATACAAATATCAGAAAACATTTAAAAAAAATATATTGAAATTGATCTTATTCCAGCCCGCCCACTTTAGCCTCTAAATGCCCCTACACTCATTTCAATGGAGAATTTAAGAATGTTTTGCAGCTAAAATATGATATAAAGTAGGTTGATTTGTATAAATTGTTAGCCCCATGCAAAATAATACAACCCAAATGACAAAGGCGCCATCTTTTTTCTGGAAGTTGCAGTGGAAGATACAAACAAAAAGGTTTTCTTTGTTTTAAATTCCCTATTGAGATGATTGTCTCCAGGAGTATTCCTTTACTCCTCTGCCTGCCTCCCAATCGCCTGACACTTGGTTGCGGCAGACGCTGTGACAGGTGCTGAGTGTACAGGTCTGTCAGAGCAGAGGTGCATGCTGGGAGGAGGTGTCTTTCTCACTTTCTTGCCCACACATTCTCCCTGCTCTGTCTTTAGCGTGAATGATGAGCCACAGGACTGTCACACTGTCACAAAGCTGAGGTTTACTATTGTTACCTCTCACTCACAGCAAGGGGATTTTAAATTCAAATACTGTGACCGACACTGATGGCTAAAAATTTAAAGGTTAACATGAACGGTTGGACCTGAATGTCATTTAAAAAATAAATAATAATAAATCTTTTTTCATTTTAAAGGGTTTGCAGTGATCCAGAGCTCACTTACCTTATGCATTCCGAGCATCCTAAGTATTCACCGCAATGAGTTTATAAGTGCTTTTCACTACATTCAAAGGAGAAAATTTGGGAGATTTGGGGTACTTTTGCTGTAATAAAATAAAATTTGAGCTGTGAAGGGGTAAATTAATCCCTTTTATGGCTATGAATTATTGGTACATTCTGTTTTTTGTTGCAGTTCATGCCTTCTAATGGAACGGTCTGTTTAAAAATAGCTGTGCATTGCATTATTATTATTATCTTGCATTATTTAAATCTGAATTAGTGGCATAAAGTCATTTCAGTCATTTCATTATTACATAACTTTAAAATTATATTGTATTATTCATTATATTATTATTTTATATGTTCATTCACTTCATTGTTCCTCTTACTGCTTAATAAAAAAGACCTTTGAAAGAAAGATTTACCTTTTGCAAGAGGATCTCAGAGTTACTGGAGTTAGAAAGTCCACAATGTGCATAGACATAGCGCATGGACACCTTCACCAAACTGTAGCTCTTGACTTCATTTATGTAAATGGTGGAAGAGAAAAGAACCACTGAGGCATATTGCTCAATATATGAAAGCTGGAATAATATTTTTGGGGGATCAGTATTTATCGTGTGCACATTTTCTTTGCGTTACTGGGACATTTTTGGTTATTTTTTAGCTATATGATGAGATTTAAGACATAAAAGGTTGAATTAATAACTCCCATGGCTAACTGCACATGCAAACTAAGTACTAAAGTGTTTCATTCTGCTATGTATTCATTGCAGCTCATGTTTTTGAATATTTTTTGTGGTTTAAATTTACTCTTGGGTTATTGTGTCAGTGGCATGAATTAGTTTAAATATTATCTTTTATCATCTATGTCTACTTCAGCAATATATCACATTTCAACATTTGTTATCGTGACAGGCCTATTGTGACATGGTTATAATTATCAGGTTTTAATGCAGATCAAATATGAGTAATATCTGATTTCTGTTCCTTTAAAATGACTTAAATCAGGGGTTATCAAATTGTTTGAGCCTTTGGACCCCTGCCTCTCCATAAAGGCATCATAGTCAAATTCCGAAGATTAAACTATGTTTATAATCACATTTAGATTAATTAGTTTATTGGTGTAGTTGTTTGCATCAAAAACATTATATGATTGGGATTGTATTTCAAGAAATTTCACAAGTTCACAATTTTAAAGGGAGTCCCACCACATAGGACACACTTTGAGAACCACTGGCTTAAATGACATGCAAAATGCAAAAGCTGATGTCAGTTACCAGAGGGACCATAAACAGAAAGAGATTACTCACCTTAGAGTTTAATGTTTACATGTCATTTTCATAATGTTCGAATGCTCCCTCACAGCACACTTCATATACATGTAGTCGTTCAGGGGGTGCCCACTGGCCCAGTTTGTGAAGGTACTGGGGCTTGTAGACCTGAGTCAATCCAGACAAGTTCTAAGAAGGAGGCCAGGCCTGGCAGCCAAGTCACACCCAGGTTTGAGACTGTGGCTAGGTCTGCATTATGCTCCCTACAGAACATTTGAGCTTCAGTCCAAATCAGACTTATATTCACAAAGTGAAAATGATGAGTGAACTGAACACATGCCACCACACAACTCTGAGGACACCAATAGAGAATTTACACAAAAAATGCAAGATCAGACAACTTCAATCTCTAAAAAATAAAGTTTCTCTAAATCGGCCTGTTACTATATCAAATTTTGAAGTATAATATATTGCTGAAGAAAATATAGACGATAAACAATAATTTTGAAACAAATTTATGCCACTGACAAAATAACCCTTAAGCAGAACTATCCTCAAAACCTATTCTAAAGGTATAATATGGTTAAAAACACTAACTGCAATAAATAAACTCCAGAATGAAACACTTAGGTAGTTACTTTGTCTATATATCAATAATGAGTCATAGAAGTTATTTATTTAGCCGTCAACACTGACCCCCAAAATGACTGTTCCATCTATCATGTACTGAACAATAAGTTGATATAGTATTTATCGTGACAGGACTCTAAATATGTCTAAAATATGAAACTTGCCAGAGTAGAAAACTGAGAAGCACTTTATAGTTAATTTTGGCTCCACTTTTAAAATAACATTCAACAGAACTGTGAACGCAAGCTTGAGCTGCAGATCATTCTCTGGCATGATGTGAAATGCCTATGATAAAATATATAATATCTAAGCAGATTTAGACTTTAGACTTTTAAACTTTTACAGCCATGACACTGGGGCTCAGCAGAGCATTGACAGATACACAAATGCAATAATCATGTAAAAACAATTCAACATTAAAATTTGAGATAGTTTAGCAATATTCATGTTTAAATAATACATGCATGTTGACTATACATATCATATGCATAAATCACAAGCCTAATCCGTTACGTTCTTTGATATCCGTGTTTCAGTGTATGAGACTAAGCTGTTTGCGTCGATCTGAAAACTGCCCATCGGCTCCATCGAAACTCTATTAGAGAAATCTGAGCAATCAGATCCTCACGTCTGTGTGTCCAATGCATTTCAGTGCCATGCGTGAGTTGGGTCAGTCAACAGCCCATAGTGAACGCGTTATTACGGCTCAGCACAGCAGCAGCCCAACTCCCACTGTAAACACATGTGGAGAATCCCCAAAACCCTCACACTTAGCTTCACAGTCACACGACACACGAGTCTACAAGACACACGGAGAGCCTCACACTTACACCTGACAGCATGAGAAAATAATTTGTGCACAGGAAGAGGTTTGACAACAACAGGAGGTTTGATTGTAAGCAAGAAGAGGTCTGATGATGAGAGGCAAAAGCTAGCACAGTTTAGCTTTGCTGTTGTAGCATCACTTACAAGCTTATCTAATTCCCTGTTCATTATACAGGCCAGGAGATTCTGTGCTGGAACATGAAATTTATGACAGAGGAAATAAAGATTACGCAAACACGGATGCATTTGAACAACAACGTGATGCTAACGCTGCCGAGACACCCATTGATTCATCCTCCAAAACTCCAGATTTCATAAATCCAGGGTGCACAGGCCATGAGGAGACAGACCAGGAGTATTCTCTCTGACCCGACACATGTGTTGTACCCTGAATATGAACTATTGAGTTCAGGGAGGAGGTACAGGGTACCACTGTGTAGATATAATAGATATAAACATTCATTTGTACCTGTTTCAGTGAAACTGTTAATTGATAAATGATGTAGAAATGAGTGATGGTGGGTTGAGAGAGATGTACTGCACTGTATGGTTTTGTTTGTTTTTTTGTGGTGTGAGCAGCCCATTGGTCCAAGAAAAATTTCTCCTAAGGGAGACAAATAAAGAAATCTTGAATCTTGATCTTGAAATCAGCAAATACATAAATACAACTGTACTATACGCTGTTGGAAAGTGTTATTTTCCTACAGCACAAATGCTGATTTCATAGTGTTCAAATGCAATGCTTCTTACCTCTGGTCCTGTTCCTTTTGGTCCAAAACAGACACATTCAGTCCTTATGAACAGGGCAGCTTTTTCACTCTTGCCTCAGTGAACGTTTCTTGTTACAATAATATCCTACTAATATTTTTTTAGATAATAACAAAGAAATTCTTGCAAAACATATTTTCTGATCAATAATCATATCATTTTTTTTTCATAATAGAAAAACTTATGTTTCACCTCCTTAAAAATATTGCTGAAATTGAACATTTTCTAGTTTGAATTATGTTAATGACATTTTTACAGAAATAAATAAATGAGCCATAGGGCAGACAAATATTATTTTTGGTGTAAAATGGTCAGGCACCATTTATGTGAAATATGCTTGTTCCATGTGATAGAGAAGGTCCTCAGGTCTATTGTGTGTCCCAAGTATTAGGACCAAGCAGAACGAGGCAACGTTTACTTATACTCCTCATCTGTGGAACACATTTCCCCAACACTTAAGATCATCTCTGGTTGGTTTGACCTTAAAACATTATTGTTTGTGTCAGCATATACAAGAAATTATAAGACGTTGTATTTAAAGGTATTTATTCTATTTTGATCTGTTTATTGTCTTGCATCATGAACGATTTGTCATTTATTCTCTCATCCTCATTGTTCAAGTATTTCTTTATGAAGCACTTTGGGTTGCTTGCGTGTGAATTGTGCTTTATATTCTTTTATTTATGTGCTTTATTGCTTTGCCTTCTGTTCTGACTCTTCAAAGCCACTTCAGGTCTTTCCAAATACTTTCTATACTTCACAAAAATATATGAGTATCATATCGAATAACTCATTTGTGCATGTTGGACATCGACAGGGTGGTCCGGTGTCACCAATTTTCTTTATTCACTTAATGGATAGAATTTCAAGCACAGATAGTCCAAGATTTACCTCAGCGCTTTAGAGTTGGTAATAGCGGACTGTCTAGAGCAGGAGTCATCAACCTTTTTAAAACTTAGAGCTACTTCATGGGCACTGAGTCATACGAAGGGCTACCAGTTTGACGCAAAAAACGCAAATAACGCATTTACTCAGTTTGCCTTTAGTTCTACATTATTAGTAATGATAAATGCTAATCATCTATGTGGAAACACTGATCACGTTAATGATTTCTTACAATTGTTAACAATGAGCAAGGTGGGAAACAGATACCACTTTAACTTTACTAATCTTAGTTGTTAAATTTTCAGATGATCACTTATATCACTATATCTCTTAGGAAAAATGGGAAAATGCCTAATTTTCACTCACCACTGACAACCCTTTTTAACAAAACATAAACTTTGTGTCATGATCCACGCATTTCTGTCTCCCTTTTTGTCTCCCTGTGTGCTCTTCCCCCTCCCTCACCTGCTTGTACCTGGAGCTGGGCGGAGCTCCCGGCTCCTCCCGCGCGCACCTGCTTCTCATCAGGGCAATCATCACCACCTGCCATGGATAAGAGGAGCTGAGAGAAGGCACTCGGTGCCAGATCGTCCGCGTGTCAAATGCGACTATTCTAGCTCTGTTTTTGTACTCTTGTAGATTACCTTTTCGATGCTAATGGGAGTTTGCTGCCTCCCAGGTTCCGGTTCTTCTGACCTTCCCAGCTTCAGGTCTCTGGTTCTGCTCCTGACTCCACACTCCTGCTCCGGTACAGTCTACTCCTTACCTTCACCTCCTTGTCTCGTCCTGGGCTAAATAAACATTGTAAATCTGCCCCAAGTTCTGCACTTCTTTAGTCCACCCAACACTGGCATTACGACACTATGTTGCACCATCTTTCAAAAAGTTAGCAATTACGTAATGTTAAAGAAAAATCAACTGACATATTTTTAAATACATCTCGGCTGATTTGTGTGACATTTTCGCCTGTCTCATGAAAAAAGACTGTTGCTTACCCAAAGCTGCCTTTATCTCAGGGCTTTTTCTGCCCGTAGTGCTCGTCCTGGTGGGTAGTTAGCATGGAGCTTTTGTGACACATAGTGAAGCATCTCTCCACATTGTGTCGCTTTGCCATCGTCACAGTCGCTCCGCAGATGAGACACATGCAGGTTTCTTTTATAGTTGTAAAATTCGTTGTGAAAGTGATCTTTTTTTCTGCCATGTTTTTGGGGTAAGAAACTGCATTCAGCGTGCATCTCCACAGCGCTCGCTAGCAGAGCACTGGTTTTGTTTAAATCTATATAAATCTATATAAATGCAAGGGTGATTAAAAAAAAGGAACAGAATACAATTTTTATTTTAGATGCAACTCATTAGTGAGTTGTGCCATTTTTAGAACCGGTTTGTGGATGACTCATGTAGTCTTTGGGAGCAACCTGGTGCCCAGGGGTACTGTGTTGGTGACCCCTGGTCTTAAGAATCCATCTTGCTAATCAAGGTTATTTGACAGGTGCATTGTTCTTGGTATTGTCATAGTGATTCAACATTAATGAACACATACTATGCAAAATTTACTTTTTAAGCATTTGAAAAGCCACAAAAGATGTACCTCCTCTCTCATCTGCTGGTCTTTGTTTTTTGAGAGCTCTGCACCCTTCAGTTTACTGCCATGCAATTCAACATCATGTACTACCTCTTGCACATGCCACAGTAATATGAAGTGCAGAAAGGGAAAAGCAGTTTTTGAAATTTTTTGTTAGTTAAAAAGAAAAAATATTTTCAAAATTTTCTTTCTTTGGTCAAGTTTCTCTGTGGAGTTTTCATGTTCTCCTTGTGTCTGGATGGGTTTCCAGTGGGTGCTTCACTTTCCCCCGTCAACCCATGCTGAGACGGCCTGTGACACGCTGCACTCCTGTACTAGCACACTTCAAACAAAGCACCTACAGACTCTCTTCCTGATCTCTGGAGACTTCAACCATGCATCGCCTGTACCTGTTCTGCCCACATACACTCAGTATGTCACCTGCCCCACAAGAGACAATAAAACATTGGATTTATTTTTGGCCAACATCAGGGAGGCTTATTCTTCATCCCCACTGCCTCCCCTGGGTAGAGCTGACCACAACATTCTCTATCTTGAGCCTGTGTACCAGCCCACTGTGCACAGACAGCCTGTGGTGTCCCGTGTGGTGAAGTGGACTGCTGAGAGTGAGGAGACTCTGAGAGACTGCTTTGACACCACAGTGTGGACAGAGCTCTGGGGCCCACATGGAGAGGACATCAATGCAATGACTGATTGCATCACGGACTACATAAACTTCTGTTTTGAAATCATCGTCCCCTCCCAGGCGGTGCAGTGTTTTCCTAACAACAAGCCATGGATTAACCCTGACATAAAAGCTCTGCTGAAGGAGAATAAGAGAGCTTTTAGGTCAGGGACCAAGGAGGAGCTGAAGGCTGTACAGAAGGAGCTGAGGAGGAAAATCAGGACGAGCCAAGCCAGCCATAAGAGAAGGATGAAGCGACAGCTACAGGAGAAGAACATCCAGGGGGTGTGGAGAAGTCTCAACACTATCTCAGGCTTCAAAGCACCTCCTGCCCAGAGGGGGACCTGCTGTGGGTGAACGACCTCAATTCTCACTTCCTGAGATTTGATCAATCACCCACCCCTCCCCCCACCCAGCTGCCCGCTCTCCCCTCCCCGGCTGGACAATGGGGAACTCCTGCATCTCTTCACACCTCTGCCTCTGCTCTTCAGCCCACCACTACACATGGACTCACCCATCCCCCCAGCCTGCCACTGTCATTTTCTACAGCCCAGGTGAGACTGGAGCTCAAGAAGATCAGACCCAGGAAGGCAGCAGGACCGGACGGCATCAGCTCAAGGCTCCTTAAGTCCTGTGCAGATGAACTGTGCGGAGTTATAGAGCATGTCTTCAACATGGGCTTAAAGCTGCGGGTGGTACCACAACTCTGGATGACCTCATGCGTGGTACCGGTGCCCAAGACGCCACAGACCAAGGAGCTCAGCAGCTTCAAGCTGATGGCTCTAACATCTCACCTGATGAAGACACTGAAGAGACTGGTTCTTCAAGGATGACGACGATATGGAGTACAGAGGACTAACACAGGACTTTGTGGACTGGTGTCAGCAGAACCACCTCATCATCAATGCAGGGAAAACCAAGAGAGCAACTTCAGTGACAGACTGATTCACCCTACCTGTGTGAAGGAGAGGTTTCGCAGGTCTTTCCTTCCTGCTGCTGTCAGACTGTACAACGAACACTGTTAACACTCAACATGTGTCATTCAACTATACCCATATGCAATACTGAATCCCATATAAATCCACTAAAGTCACTTTACTGAGATTTATTCTGTTCATATGCTGCACTGCACTGTCACTCTTATTGTACATAATAGTTTTTGTTGGTATTTTATATTTTGCTCTTAGAGTCTATTTTTAGTTTATTTTTTCAGTCTATTTTTAAATTATTTAAGCTATTACATATTATCTTGTTTTATTGCACGTTACCATGTTCCTGCTGTTCTTGAACTGTGTGGTGCAATACTGGAATTTCCCCACTGTGGAACTAATAAAGGCATATCTTATCTTAAAATGGGTCAAATTCTCAAGCTAAGGCCGTCCTGACCAAGACTAGCTCAAGATCTGGATTGACAGTCCTCACTCCATTTAGGATAGCCCCCCTTTGGATCCCCCGCTGTGGTGTAATCCTGTTAACAATAAATGTGCATCCAGGGGTCCATGAATGCACCATGCAGCAACATAATATCCAGGTTGATACTTTGATCTATTTTTGCTGTATCATATTGCTGTTGTGCCTTTGAGCTTGACACTTCAGTAGAATTTATTTAAGAGACTTGGATGCATGGATGGATGTGTTTGGAAAGCCCAATAAACTTCTCATAGCCACCTTAGCAAAAATAGAACCATTTTATTAGTTATAACAGTGGTGTGTTAGGGTTGTCAAAAGTATAGAAAATCAAATATTAAATGATACTAAATCTAGTACTGATACTAAAGTAAAATTCTCAGAACAGAAATTAACCTTTCCTCAATAGAATAGAATGATCTTGAGCTGTATCAAATACTGATGATTCACTGATATGCGGCATTCACAACCCCCACTCTTCTCGAGATTTTCCCCTTCTGGACTCCCCTGTTATCTGCCATTAAAGGTGCATCTGGGGTCCATGAACGCATCACACAGCCACATTACATCCTCCATGCTCTCTGCCCTGCACACCATCTCACTTCTGTATAATCCTGTTGCACCTGAAAGCATCAGTGGTTCAGTTCATTGTTATCAGTGACAGTCTGCTTCTACCTGCTCCACGGCTCCCATCATTACATGGCAACACGAACCCACCAAGCTCAATGCATAATGTATGAAGCACCTGCAACCTGTGCAGTGGCAACCAGAACAATGCAAATTCACTCAAATCACATTATCAGCTAAAAGGAAGAGGAGCAGCCAGGGTTAGAGCTTTAATTCTAACAGGAGAGGTGCAGTTTTTGTATGCAGATTCTCTCAGGATTAGACAGAAAAATAGTTTAGACATGTTCACTGGGAGAAATAAACAAGAGGGCAAGTTGTCAGGTAATGTTCTAGTTCTTCATAAGAAGAACTGATTTGATTTGATCTTTTGAATAATTTTTGCATTGGAAGTTCCACCATCTGCTTGTCTCCATGGAAATGCTAAACTTAAAATTAAAACATAACACTACTAGACTACACTACCCCTAAAGTACAAATGCATTCTTTTGATTTTTAGATTTTCTTTTAAAGGTATTTTCTGATCTATGTTCTAATATTGTTTCCTCATCACAAACATACCTGGAGTTGTGTTTTTCTTCACAAATATGTTCAAATATGTTTAACACACAGACCCTGCATATTTAGCCTGAGTTCTTCTCTAAAAAATAGAACACTAGAACACTCTGTTTCACCTTGTGTCATGTGGTAATAAAGGAAGTGCTCCACTGTGTTTTTAAACTTCATATACTTTCACTAGAATCATTTGGATTCAACTCTGGAATTTCCAATCTCTACTAAACAAAAGCTAAAAGGCTCACAAGGTTGAACAGGGCATTTTGAGCATTGGAGATGTAGACACATGAATAATTAAACATATGTGAAATGACAAAACACCACTCTGGTTCTGTTTTTTGGTGAGGTAACAATATTCTAACATGGATTAAAGTCTATTCTGCATAATATAGAACTTATAAACTATCTTTGCTTCAATCTGACTATGCACTTCTACCCTTCCCCTCACTGCTCCTGTGTCATTACCATTTATATAGCCCGGAGCATCAGTTACACCCCCCCCCCCCCCCCACCCCCCCCCCCGCGCGCCACTGTAATAGGATTCATTTGAACACCTTGCTCTGTTTTGTTGCCCTGTGCTGTTTTACGAGTAGGGATATTTCATTCATGTAACTGTTTTATACCACGGACACATTTACATGCAGCATGACAAACTGTCTGGAGGTAAGAAAAGGGGGGTTTGGTCTGAAGTCTAGCCCCATCATGGTAGTTTGTCCTGGGTCCTGAGACAAGGCCAGGCCCTAGTAAACATAATGCTGTTAATCTGTCAGAGTGGCTGAGTCAATGCAGGTTTACTGTGCCATGAGCTGCTCACTGTAAGGTCTTATGGAACAAGAGGCTTCCCACTTTACTTTGGCCAATGCAAGGATAAGTAAGGGGGTGCAATCATAGTTATATTGACGTAAGGTTTACCCAAAGGATAAAACTCCAATTCACAAAACTGAATAAATAAATATTGTTAGACTTCATCATTTGAAAATATCTGAACTTTCACCCCCCTGTACATCAGGGCAAATACTGTCCTCTAGCTCTTTTCAGCGACACTATAAACTGCATGTCTTGCATTTCCTTAACAACCCACACAACCTTGCACCCCCATACCCACAAGCCATTCTGTTTAACTATAGAGCAGCAACAACAGCCATAACCTTACATTCATATGCACATGTGTACAGCAATGCACCAAGTTAATTATTCACTTACAGCATATGTTCTCTCAAATGCTACGAATCCACGGCAACATTACACCACTATACTATACCCAATGCATGCCCTGTACAGTTCTATAGTTTATTCAATTATTCAGGCATTTTGCAGAAACCAGACCCTCTGAGTCTGAGACAGCCCACCAGATATGTGTAGATCCATAAGGGGCAAGCCAGCAGAATCTGACAGAATTAGAAGAGCTCTCAGTGGAATGGCTTTTAATGTTTGGTTAATGAAGGAATAGATAGGCACAAAATATTTCAGGGACCGATGGTCCAAGTGGTTTAAGAAGATAATTCTAAAATGGCAGATTTCAGTGGAAAAAAAAAACAAATGAGTAATTTGAACAGTGTCCGATGTTTATGAAAGTATTTGGCCATTTGTCATCACAGTTCATCAACATTTGATCCCAAGCCACAAAAGCTGCTTTAAACCAGGTCAAACCCAGGACTAAGACAGGTCTAAACCAGGATTAAACCAGTACTACACCAGGTCTAATTGAGGACAAAATCATGTCTAAACGAGAATTAAACAGGACTAGACCAGGAGTAAATCAAGTCTAACTGAGGACTAAACCATGTCTACACCAAGAATTAACTAGGTCTAAACCAGGAATAAACGGGAGTAAACCAGGACTAAACCATGTTTAAACCAGGACTAAACCATGTTTAAACCAGGACTAAACCATGTTTAAACCAGGACTAAAGCAGGTCTAGTCAAGGACTAAACCAACACAAAACTAAAGTAGGTCCAACTCAGGGTTAAACCAGGTTTAGCAACAGCATTCAGACCACTATCAACTTATAACACCCCTCAAGTCTCCATCTACACCAAGACTAAACCACTGAACCAGAACTAAAGGAGGTCTAAAGCACCTCAGATATACTGACTACTGCGGCCTGGGAATATTCCGCAAGAATGGGACTAAAAGAGGACTAAATCAGGACTAAATCACAACTAAACCAGGTCTACTCTGTCCTTTTAAATAAAAAATAAAAAAAATACATGAATGTGTCAATGTGCAGTTACATTAAAAAGATGGCTGCACCAGATTTAGCATAATGCTACTTTCCATCTGTAGTCCTAAAGCAACAATTAACCATGTAGCCATCACAGTCTGTTCTTTTCTTGCTGGATTGTATACCTGATCAGGCTAGCAACATACATGTACAGTAAATGATGTTGCACCCCATATTTTCACTTTCTGTATACAACTTTGAGTTGTTAACTTTGAGTTGTTATCTCTGTAAAGTCTGGTAGAGAATTCAGTAGAATTCTCAAAATCCACCCATGAACAAAGTTTATTAGAGCAGATATTTTAGAGTTAGTGTTCTGAACACTGCTATCCATATGTCCAGGCACACTTTGTTTTCAAATGAAAGTTATTTATTTTTATTTTTTTAACAAGAAACTTAAAGCAACACCGTGTAACTTTCTGCAGCTGGCACATCACTTGCACATCAAATGGAAAGTTAAAACCTTTTATGGAGATAAATACCTTTTATGTCATACTGTGGAATATTATCGCAAATGTAACACTATTTCAGTGAAAACAAGCAGGAGGAAGCAGGCTCATTCACAGTAAGGATGTAGAACAAAATTAACAAAAGTCGTAAGTGTAAAACAAGATGAAGCCAATCTGAGCTATACCACTGAGGATACGCAAACGATCTGGAGTTGAGCGTCAGGTCCTCGGTCTCTTTGTCCTCCCCAGGTATGGCTTGGTTACTGATGGGTTGCAGGTGTGCATGGGAGGAGCCGAATCCCTGCCCAGCTCCAGGCTCCGACAGGGAGGGGGGAAAAATAGCACCAAAATACAGAGCAGACTGGGGTCATGTTTTTATTTGTTTTTCAGTGCAAAAAACAAAACAAAACAAAACAAAAAAATCCAAAATGATATTATTTGAGGCTGAAAAGTTACATGGCGGGGCATTAAGATCTCCTCCCAAATCCAATCTTCTACCTGAAAAACAATATAAAATTGCAACCCTATGGAAAGACATTATTCAAAGCACAAAACACAAAATTATGAATGACTGCAGTTTTGTTTTGCTCTCATCTCTGTCCACAAGGGGGCAGAGTTTGCATGATGCCTATAGGAAAGTAAGTCAATCCAAACTTTTATCCCTAAAATTCACAATTCCCAAACTAAAAGATTTCACCCACTGCCGGCAACTTCCCCTCATATCCAGAGTTTATCGGGTGTCTCCAATCACACTTATTATCGCCCAAACAGCTCCAAATCTGTTCCCAGAGGACATGAATATTTGATTGGGTTTCTCACCTGCAGCCTGCATACATACATTTCAAAATAGTGTTATTTTCGGGGCTCAGAGCAGGTCTTTAAAAGAATGTTGCTTGGCAGAAAAGTTGAAAAAACCATAAGATTTATGCACATTCAGAAATCAGAGGCTGAAAATAAAGGAACAATCATCTATTTGTGCAATTATCTATTTGTGCATTGTACGTGTCCTGATTAATGAAACAAAAAGCAAAGCAAAAGAAACTAAAGATATATATATATATATATATATATATATATATATATATATATTTTTTTTTTTTTTTTTTTTTTTTATTTATATATTAGTATTAAATGCCAGGGAGAAAAGTCGGCTTATCAACTTAAAGACTGAGAGGATCTGACAGGCAGAGAAAGGCTGTTCCATAGTCTGGGCACTGCCACAGAAAAGTCTTTCTCACCTCTGGACTTCAGTCTGGCTTTGGGCACAGCCAGCAGGATGGGCAGCTGACCTCAGAACTTTGGGTGGAGTATAGGGCTGCAGTAACTCCCTCAGATAAAGAGGACCCAGAGAATGCACACATTGAAACACAATCAAACAATCAATAATCTGAATTTCACCCGAGATGAAATAGGTGCCAGTGCAGGCTCCAGAGCAGAGGCCTGATGTGCTCTCAAGTTGGCGTCAGTTTGGTCAATGCTTTAAAGCCTAAAGCTCTCATTTATAGGAAGATGTATTTATTTAATTTAAAATGTTATAAAACAATAGGGCTGAATGCATAAAAGCATAAACTGCAATTAGATTATGTTCAAAGTTCATATTTTAAACACGTCCAGGAGAACTGACTGAACTGGAAATTAACTGAAAAGCTACTACATTAAACTATGCATGTTTGTACACCAGAGTTTGCAGTTTTATGATTAAGGCAGAATATTTTGTTCATGGAAGAAATTATGATACTTAGAAGACTGTAAGATTTGCTAATTGCTTCCATTCAAATTGTGATCAATCTTGCAGCCCTAAATACAAGATTAACTACTATAAAAAGTTGAATGATGGAAGGAACTGTGAGAGCGATATAGTCTTGGTTCATGCAAAAACAGCAACCAAAGATTTGTTCTCAGTCTATTGAGTTTTCTATTTTTGGCATACCCCTAATTTGGATTGTTAGAACTAATCAATACTAAAACTAGTATCAAAACTAGATAATGATTTGAGCAACTATCAATACTAAAAAAGTCCCATTCACAGGACAGAAATTCATCTTTCCTGAATAACTTTAGAATGATCTTAAGCTGTATCAGAACAAGTATAAGACCACATAGACTAGTATATGCCCATTGACCACTATGGAACCTACTTGGACGACTCAGGGATTACACAGATATAAGGCCACATGGTAATATAAGAAAGTAGTACCATTTAATATTGAAAATCCCATTCTATTGTCTAAAGAAAGAGTGTTTTTATTATCATTGTGGTATCGGAATCTGTAGAGTATCGAGTCTGTTCCTTAGTATCAAAATCGAGTTTGACATTTTAGTATTGTAACAACACTAACCGTAACTCTAAAGCCTTGTTGCAGAGACTGTCAGTTGAAAAAACAGGACGGTTCCCAGGTGGCCACAGGGCTAAAAGGAGAGGGATATAACAGTGGGATTATGGTTTTATTATTAGAGCCGCAGAGCTACAAACATCAGCCTGATGGATTACTGTGCTAGCTCCGATGTTCACTGCGCTAAAAGCTAACGTAGCATCATCACTCTCATCAGCACTTCATTAGAGGAATCAGGTCACACAACCAGGACTCTGATATTTATCTCAGAGAAACAGAGAAATCTATATCTACTGTTGAATGTGCTGTACCTGATTTTTACTGTCTTAAAAACGTGAAAAAAAGAACTAGTTCATTTTAAACGGTTGCAGTGGTCCAAAGTTATTCCTCACTTAACTTATAAATTCATGGTGGTGAATAATTAGAATGCATAAGTACTCTTCACAACTTTCAGAGAACAGAGTGGAATTTAGCTATTATATATAAAGCTAACAACAACTAGCATGCTA
The DNA here is from genome assembly GCF_009829125.3 of Periophthalmus magnuspinnatus. Taxonomy (NCBI): domain Eukaryota; kingdom Metazoa; phylum Chordata; class Actinopteri; order Gobiiformes; family Gobiidae; genus Periophthalmus; species Periophthalmus magnuspinnatus. The sequence continues at coordinate 703,364 of NC_047137.1, forward strand.
ACATGCACTTCCTGATAATCAAACAATAAAATACTTTCTTAGATGCAGACCATAGACTGTATATATATACAGTCTATGGTATACATAGAACTTGTGCAACTACAACAGTGTTTCATACATTGTGGGTGCTTCTCAAGACATGTGCAGGTGCAGACGGGAATGGACTAGTACCTTCAGTAACCTTGCCAAATATTCCTCCCTCCTCCTGGTGGGACATGAACACCTGCCCAGGGAGGAGTCCAGGAGGCCCCCAAAACAGATGCCCGAGCCATCTTAGCTGGCTCCTCTTGACATGGCTCTTCTCATTTGCTGTTATAGCAATTGTTCAATTATTCAAATCTAAATATTAGATCTTTTGATTGGGGAAAGGTCTTGACCAAATCCTTAAAATCAGGAAGTAATAATTAGCCTGAAACCCATGAATACCATTTAGGCATGATTGAATCCAGATTAAGGCCAATATTTTAGCCCTGTGTTAGACTAGCCTTTTTGGTACTTGGAAAGCCAAATATTTAACAAGGTGCTAATTGGCTTTAAAGACTGAGTAATTTCTCTAGGCCAGAATAGACCACAGAGTTTTTGAGGAAGTCATGGTTAAAGGGGGTATTATGCAAAATAGATTTTTGGGAGCTTTCTACCTGGTTATAATGTTGTTTCCTCATCAAAAACATGCCTGACAAGGTTTTAGATGTCATCCATTCACATTTCAGTAATTTAGCAATCTCTCCCAGGCCCTATTCAAACCCTCATTAGAGTTAGGTGTAAGATTCTGTCCAATGCTCAGCCCATAAGCCTACGTCACCCATGCTCCCACACAACAATCCTCCATAAATATACAAAAGCATGATACAAAACTGTACACAGCAATTTGACAACCCTGATGTAATGTGCAGCAGTTTCATTAGTGGGATGCACGCTGATTTTGTTGTGATAGTGCTCTAAAGGGGGAGTGACTGGGGGAGCATGGGGAGCAAAGGGAGGGGGGACTCAGAACGTCAAAAACAAAAGTGAAACTTATAAAATGTGTTACTTTGTTGTTTTGGGTGGATATAGCATTTTAAAAATAATAAAAGATAATATGGTGATCTAAATATGTTATGTGTTAGCAGTTAATAATCCAGAGAAGTAAAATACCCCCGTCTTTAAGGTGTAGCAGGAAGGTTTAAAATGAGTCACTCTTTCAAACTTAGTCCAGTTCACAAATTGTAGCCTTTGTGCCATGGACCAAACCTACCCATCAGACATTGAGGGGACCAGTTAAGTCTGCTAGATTTCTGTTGTGCTGTTTGCTATGTGTAATGAGCTTATTTTTTAAATGGACCAGATAGCACATTTAACATGTCCTACAGGCAATGCAGCAGAAAGGGAGCGGTGTTGTGACGAATTATGCACCACCAAAACTACTGATGATTCCAGTGTCTCTATTGATTGTTTAGACAGAGCATGGTGCTGACCTGAGAGCAGACACTGAACCCACGCAGAGGTCAGAGAGATGTATTACTGTGTAAATAAACTACAATACATTAAACAGGCCAAGTCAATGCATTCTGGGCAATGTCACAGTCCAGTCAATATTCACTCCCTAACCCGTTCAGATTCATTTATCCACAATACACCAAATGTTTCATTATATCACTGCACACTATTCTCACTATTGAATAAGACTTAAATAACATTTGACAAAAAATATAACAAATATGAGCTTACAATCTTCCATCAAATGAGAACAGAAGAAACCTAATGTAAGCCTATGTAACTTTTCTAGTGGAGGTCTACCACATGTTACCAGACACTATTACAGGCCCATGCATGTTTTTTTTTTATTTTTCTTTCTTTAAAAAAAAAAAAAAAAAAAAAAAAAAAAAAAAAAATCTGCACTTGAATAAATTAATGTTTCTCCACAGAGACAGCTAGAAAAGTTACAAAGTGCACCTTTAAATCTATTAAAGTCAATGTTGTACACACACACACACACACACACACACACACACACACACACACACACACACCCACACACACACACACACACACATATAATAATAATACAAGGACATGTGAAAAACATGTAAAATACTACAAGATTTGCACCCATGACTAGACCTGTCACAATAATACATTTTGAAGTGCAATATACTGAGGGAGTAAATATAGACAATAAATGATAATATTGACTTGAATTATGCTACTGAAAAATATTCTAAATCTACAATATTGTTAAAAGTCATGAGCTGCAATAGGTAAATATCAGAATGAAACACTTCAAGTTCTTACTTTGCATGTGTAATTAGTCATAAAAGTGATTAATTCAAACTTATTTTATCGAACTTATCATATAACCAAAAAATGTACAAACGATAAAAAAATGGTTCCTGCTTTCACGTACTGAACAATAAGTCGATATAGTAATTATCGAGACAGGCCTAGCAAATACAGAACCAGTCTATTTATAGTTACTACGCCTCCTCTGGTAACAACAATCTATTAGAGCAAAAGACCTGCTTAACACAACCACTATTCGTCTCATTTGAAGGCAGCATTATCCCTGTATTCCCATAGAGCCACATAAAAGCACCACCTTAACAACAATAAGTACATATTCTCTGGAGACGAAACCAAGCCATTCCCAATGGCTGAAACTGCAAAATATGTCTATAAACCTTCATTTAGAAATACACTGCAAAAAACACATTTCTAGAATGAATTAAAATGAGTTAAATTCAAGATATTTGAGTTGCTTTGACCCAATTTATTCACTTATATGACCTAGATATGTCATTATCTTATCTCAAAGTTCAAGTTTAATGCCATATTGTGGAACATTACAGGTTAAGCAACATCTCCTTGGTAATAAGCAGCTGGCAGATCATCCACTGCAAATGTTACATAGTTAATTTTTAACTCTACTTAAAGGCGCTGTACCTGATTTTTACTGTCCTAAAAATGTAAAACTATGTGAAACTGAACAAGTTTATTTGAAATATTTTGCAGTGGTCCAAAGTTATTGCTCAGTTGCATTTATTGCTCAATTACTTTTACCCATTCAGAGCAATTACTCACCACTTTACATAACTCTCAGAGGCCAGTGAGTAGTTTTGTCATGACGGTAAAGCTAAACAACAACTAGCATGCTAACATGCACTTCCAGAACATTTGACAAAAAATACTTTCTAATTAAATGCAAACAGTACATAACGGATTTATTTTGACCTCAGGAGCTGTTGTATAATATATCTGTTCTGTGGCAAGTATGGCATATATGGGGAAAAAACAGGTACAGGACTAATCTAAATTTAAATCATTTTAACTAAACTAGATAATTGTTTTTGGCAGTGCATTATATAGAACAAAGGAGTAATTCAAATAAAAATCTAAAGTAGCAATTAGTTTAAGTTATTTGTTTACATATTTTTTATAGATGAACAATGGTAAACAAGAAACATCAACATTATGGCAATAAAAACAGCTCTGTAACTAGCAGCAAAGACTTTAAAATGGCTCCTACCTTTTTCTGATCCTCCAGCTTCTGACTAGTGGACTTCTTGCCATGCTTGCTGCCTTCCGGTACATCCATTACTGATTCCAATCTTGATATAAATCCACAAACGCAAAACACGCTGGTGAGTAGAAAAAAACTATCCGAAATGGCTACATTTTGCCAACAAAAGCACGCGTCCGACTAGTGACGTTAGCCGGACACAGGCCATCCATGGTGCAGCAGCTTTTTTTTTTTTTATTAAAGTTTTAAAAAATTTGATTTGGTCAGTTTCTTCGTTGCCTTAGTTCATCCAAAAAGTGCTAAGATGACGTGATCATCTTTGTTCAATTTCAGATAAAAAGTAGTCCTCCATTAGCTGAATGTGACCCGTCCTTGGTCGTCACAGTGTTGTCCACATTGGATGTTTAAGCTGGATGTCTGGCCTCCATACCTGAGAAGCATAAGGTCATTTTCATTCACATTTTCAAAACAAAAAACAGAAAAGAATGTACGCCCATGACTAAACCATTTCAAAAGATAAATTATCATTATCCTTCAAACATTGTAAATCATAAAAATCAAGCTTTTAGAGCAATATTTTTGATTAATTTAAACTATTTGGCACTGCTGTATTGAAAAGAAATAAGTTTTTTTTGAAGGGTCCGCCTCCTGACCTATCTTTCTATAGGACACAAGCAGGTGACCAGACAATAAGTTGGAGATCAGATCTGTGGAGAGGCACGAGACACCTGAGGTTGAATAAATACACAATAAATTAGTTAAATGGCCTACTGTAGAACATTATAAGAACAGGAATAATCTCTAATAAAACAACCTGAACACTCACCAGAAAAGTCACATAATGCACCTTTAAAGCTACAGTATGTAACATTCTGGAGGAGGCACTTCGAGTCGATGGGAACAGAAAGTTAAAACCATACTTCGGAGCGTTAAAAACAACCAAAATGAAAAAAAAAAACATGATTTTATTTTAATAATTCATATCACATTTGCAGCTCTGATAAGTCGCAGTTTAAAAAGCAATCCAAACACTTCCCACTCAATAATCAATATACACCATTTGCTGATACCATGATTTTATATGCAGTGATTCGCACATTGATCCAGCTTTTCCACCCAAATGTACTTGTGATGCAACCTACTCCAGCTTTCACTTTACATTTGACCTGCACATTATAAACATATTCAAAACATTCTGAAGACTGAAACTCATTTCCCATGCATTTCAGAACATGTTTATAGCGGCTTGAACTACAGGGTTAGCAGTTTTTATAGAGAATATGACAGGAGATTTTGTTGTTTACAGTTTGCCAATTCTGACCATCAAAATTACATTTTTGATTCAATTGAGATTAAGTTTGCAGTCCTACTAAATACACCCCATGTTGTTGAAGAACTTATAGTATAGTAAAATATATCATGAAAAAGAAATTCTGCATTGGATTTAATGCAGACAGCTCTCCCCAAAGTCAATATTCCCCTTGATGATACAGAGACATGGGATCTGCATATCAAAGTGCTGTTGCCATGGCGCTGCAGAGACACGAGCAGCGAGTGTGTTTTGTTTCACACTACTTTTGATCTTTTTTTTTTTTTTTACTATTTGAAGAAAACAAAAAAGAAAGGGAAAGCTGGAAGATACTGCAAGGCTTTGTGTAAAATGTTTGTCTACATTAATAATAGAGGCTTATAACATGCAAGAACAATGGTAGAAAGTAGGATTGTCAAACATATCGAAAATCTGAATACTAATTGATAGTAAAATTACTATCAAAACTAAATCCTCAACTGAGTAAATATCAATACTAAAAAAGTTACATTCACAGGACAGAAATTAACCTTTCCTGAATAGCTTTAGAATGATCTTGAGATGTATCAGAAAAAGTATGACATATAGACTAGTATACACCCATGGACCACTATGGAACCTACCTGAACGACTGAGGGATTAAACAGATATAAGGTCACCTGATAGGATAAATTAAAGTACTAACATTTAATGTTGAAAATCATATCCTATTGTCTAAATAATGCAGGTGAAGTCTGTATCTTCTGGCCAGTGGAAAAAAAAAAATGTATCATGGGATTTTTGCAGTACAATCTAATAAATATGGTGTGGCAGTTTCATACATTTCACACAGAATACAAGAGACAGACAGACAGAGAGACAGACAGAGAGACAGACAGAGAGACAGACAGAGAGACAGACAGAGAGACAGACAGAGAGACAGACAGAGAGACAGACAGAGAGACAGACAGAGAGACAGACAGAGAGACAGACAGAGAGACAGACAGAGAGACAGACAGAGAGACAGACACGGACAGAGACGGACAGAGACGGACAGAGACGGACAGAGACGGACAGAGACGGACAGAGACGGACAGAGACGGACAGAGACGGACAGAGACGGACAGAGACGGACAGAGACGGACAGAGACGGACAGAGACGGACAGAGACGGACAGAGACGGACAGAGACGGACAGAGACGGACAGAGACGGACAGAGACGGACAGAGACGGACAGAGACGGACAGAGACGGACAGAGACGGACAGAGACGGACAGAGACGGACAGAGACGGACAGAGACGGACAGAGACGGACAGAGACGGACAGAGACGGACAGAGACGGACAGAGACGGACAGAGACAGACAGAGACAGACAGAGACAGACAGAGACAGACAGAGACAGACAGAGACAGACAGAGACAGACAGAGACAGACAGAGACAGACAGAGACAGACAGAGACAGACAGAGACAGACAGAGACAGACAGAGACAGACAGAGACAGACAGAGACAGACAGAGACAGACAGAGACAGACAGAGACTGAAATCAATACTAAAACTGGTATTGAAATTAGATAGTCATTTGAACTTGTATCGATATTGGAAAGGTAAGAAAATCACACAAATACAACATAATTGGACACTTTTTGAATATATTTAAAATGGTCTGGAACTGTGTTGTGTTGAAAATTACATTATATAGTATTAAGAAAAACAAAACTGAGAGTCCTCCCCCACCCCTTCAAATTTACATTTCACTGTAGCAGATTTGTATTTCCATGTTTAATAAGTGACATTTTTCAACCTTACATATATCACCTGGAGTCTGAATGTTTTTAATATGGATGAATTAATCAAAATTCAACATACTTAAAAGTGCAAGTCAATTTTACATAAATGTGAGTCTGGTCACTGGTGAGTTCTCCCTGAGATGGGCATGATTGGCAGGTGGATTAGCAAATCAGGAACACGCATGGTCCGTGGGTATCAAAACAAATATAAATAGCTGCTCATAAGAATAAATAAAAATATCACAGGAGAATAAAAAAACATGGCGGATTTCTGCAGAATCAATTAGCTAAATCCTATCCGTCTGAGGTGAAAGAAATGTCATTTTGTTTGTAAATGACAGATGACCAATGAGCTCCTTCATTTCATATGCATCCCTGACATAATCTGATTGTACACTCATGCTTGGTTCTGGCTTGTTACATGTTCCATGTGTGGTTAAACTAGTCAGCCTGGAGCTCTGGAAACAGCACAGAGGAAAGTAGGTCAATACTATAACCACCAATACACACATCTTCAGTTTGATGTAATGTGCTGACACAAACTATCTCCTTCTATAAGCCACAGCCCTGAACAGGTCTCCACAAACCTGATTACTGTGTCACAGTAATTGATGCGAGCACCCACACTGTGGTTATGATACACAAAGAGCATCTGACACTAACATTATACGTAGAACAGTGTTAAGCTATCAGAAGTCATGGTTGTGCAGTGTAAAAACAAATACATAATTATTGAAATATGAATTTTGAATTGGGTTTCACTTGTTGTGGATAATTTATCTTGGAGAGAAATAAAAAAAAAAAAAAGTATACATTTAAAAAGAGCTGAAAAAATATAATTCCACTTCCACATTTTTCAGTTAAGAGTATGGGTTTTTTCATAGCCAATGCCAATACCGAATGTTTAGAATACAGAGCAATCGATGGCCGATAAGCTCTGCCAACATTTTCAGGATGATAAATAGGGTAAATTTTAATTACTTTCCCTAAGCTATCTAATTCAAATGTACTAAAAACCCGCTCAAAGCCCCCTTTTACTATAAACCTTTAAGAGAGCTTTGTAGTGACATTTTTTTGTAGTGATCTCTGTTGAGAAGGCCAATTGGTGGAACTAATTTTACTGTTAAAATGTCTTGTTCCTTGGTTTATAAATCATTTTCATATTTTGTATTATATTTGTATACATACTCAATAATGCAGTGTTTTTATGTTTCATATAGCTTATTTCAATAATATACTATGTTTCATAAGTAGTTAACTTAAAATTTCCAATCTTGTATAAGTCTTTGTAAAAGCTGGAAATAATATACATATAGGTTATATAACCACAAGGCAAAATTGACTCGTGGCCCTAATAGGCCATTCACCTTCAAAACATGCTGAGCTTTGCATCCAACCGGACACTGTGGGAGCCCGTGGATTCATTTCACGCTTCACCTGGAAAGATTGTCTTATTGTGGTCTGTCCGATTTAGAAAAGAAGAGAGACAATACCTCCTGATCACCACGTCAGCCACCTACAACAGAATGTTGGCAACTGTACAGAAGACCTGCATCACAGCCAAAAAAAAAGTCCTGGGCTAAAAAGGTTCTTGGACTCACCTCACTTGCTAAAGAGAATGCCACCTCCATACTTTGCTCATGCTTTCTAAACTGTCAGTAAAACTGTAAACCTTCTTTCTTTGTATACAATAAATCTCTGTTCGGCCTCTTCATAGTATGGTATTCAATGGGTCCAGATTTAGAGGTAACGTTGATGTGCTCATCTCACTGGGACTAGAGTCTCAGGTGAACTCAAGGCGTAGTAAGTTACAAAGTGATCCTAAGGAATTACCTTTGACTTATCAATGCCAGAACTGACCTTGAAGAGAGATCACTGTTGTAAGTGAGAGGAGATACATATACAGAGGCCCTTAGAAAATGTGCACCTAAGGGAACTGGTTCGGTTCCGACCGATAGTCGAACCACGGATCCGGGAGGAGGAGTGTGGTTTTCATCCTTGTCGCTGAACACTGGACCAGCTCTATACTCTCCATCAGGTCCTCGAGGGCTCATGGGAGTTAGCCCAGCCAGTCCACATGTGCTTTGTGCAATTTGCTAAGGGCTGTCCTGTCACGGACTGGAGCATGAGCTGTGTTCGCATTGTTGGCAGTAAGTCAGACTTGTTCCTGATGCATGTTGGACTCCACCAGGGCTGCCCTTTGTCACCGGTTCTGTTCATTGTTTTTATGGACAGAATTTGTAGGTGCAGTCAGGGGCTGAGGGGTCCAGTTCAGGGATCACAGGATCTCATCTCTGCTGTTTGCAGATGATGTTGTACTGATGGCTTCTTTGAGCCAGGACCTACAGCAGGCACTGGGGCAGTTTGCAGCCGAGTGGCTGAGATGAAAATCAGCACCTCCAAATCTGAGGCCATGGTTCTCAACCGAAAAAGGTGGCTTGCCCTCTCCAGGTGGGTGGAGAGTCCTTGCCTCAAGTGGAGGAATTCAAGTATCTCAGGCTTTGTTCACGAGTGAGAGCTGGACGGAGCACGGAGAGAGCTGAGTTGGCTTGGGCATCTATTCCGGATGCCTCTTGGATGCCTCCCTAGGGAGGTGTTCCGAGCATGCCCCAACAGGAGGAGGCCCTGAGAAAGACCCAGGACATGCTGGAGGGACTATGTCTCTTGGCTGGCCTGGAAACATCTCCCGGAAGAGCTGGAAGAAGTGTGTGTGTGTGTGTGTGTGTGTGTGTGTGTGGAGAGGGAAGTCTGGGCCTCCCTGCTGAAACTGCTGTGTCCTTGACCCGGCCCTGGATAAAGTGGAAGAAAATGGATACTTAAACATTTTACTTAAAGGTCATATATTAATGCAAAACTAACTCTTGTGTTTTGTTCCATTCACACCTGTTTGAATAACCCTTCTTTATTAATATGTCTACATGTCCAAAGCTCAAAAAGCTCTGTTCCACCATGTGTCATGTAGTGCTATTTTTCAAGTTAACAGCTACCTTTTACCTTTAGTTCAATAGAGGGCTGAAATCATCCAATTGATTCCATTCAAGGTGTATGGAATACTTCTTGTATTACCACATGAAATCACAAGGTGGAACAGAGTGTTTTCTGTTTGAGAAAAGAACAGAGTCTAAATATGCAAGATTTGTGTGTTAAATATGTGTGAATGAAAGAAAACACAACAAGGTATGTTTGTGACGAGGAATAACATACATCAGAAAAAAAAAAAAAAAAAAAAAAAAATATATATATATATATATATATATATATATATGTATATATATATGTATATATATATGTATATATATATATGTATATATGTATATATATATGTATATATATATATATGTATATATGTATATATATGTATATATATATATATATGTATATATGTATATATGTATATATGTATATGTATATATATATATATATATATGTATATATATATATGTATATATATATATATATGTATATATATGTATGTGTGTATGTATGTGTATATATGTATGTGTGTGGGTGTGTATGTATGTATGTATATGTGTATGTATGTATGTATATGTATGTATGTATATGTGTATGTATGTGTATATATGTATGTATGTGTATATATGTATGTGTATATATGTATGTATGGGTATATATGTATGTATGGGTATATATGTATGTATGGGTATATATGTATGTATGGGTATATATGTATGTATGGGTATATATGTATGTATGTGTATATATGTACGTATATACTATTGTTTCCAGTTTCAGCTGAGACTACCCTATTCAGCCTATTTGTTCTCATTGTTCTGGGTCTGAGGATGGAGTTGTAGATGAGGGAGAGATTATGCCTCAGGCCCCCATTCCTGTTTAAGGAAGGAGCAGTAGCCTCCTCTTCGCTGCCTCCACTGACACTGATGTGGTGATACAAGTGACGGGAGAGGTCACATCAAATGAAACCATGGTCATCCGGATCAAACTGGAGATGTTTGATTTTGCTCATAAATTCTGCTGTGTTCTCAATATGGTGCTCCGTGTTGTGCTCCTTTAAGTACAGTACTTTTATTATTGTACCACTGCTTATGACTATAATAATCAAATTTTGAGAGCATATGAAAGCAGCCTCTAACATATTTTGCAGTGACTCCCCTTTGAAAAAACAGTGTAGTTTCTCAGAGCACAGCTGCATTCCCCAGACTCAGGATATTAGCGCTCAGCTCATGCATTCTTCATGAACGCTAATTCCACTATTTTTTTCTCTTTGCATATTTAACAGAAACAATGAAAGCTCACAGGGACCTGAGCTGTACACCTTCAGACAGGAGTAGACTGCTGTAAGTAACAGGGGAGGCCACCGGCGCAGGTCCAGGGTTCAATTCCCTGAGACAGTTAATAGCTTGTACAGGACAAAAGTGACAAGAGCGCTAGGGATTGCAGTGTGAACAGATGCTAAGTGGTACGTGCTATTGCAGTGAAAATATATGTGCATTGCTAATATATGAGACATCAGCACAATTTTACTAATGCTTTGAATGCTTCCAGTGCCAGGATGTGCAGATGTGACTATCAGAGCTTTGGGTGTAACTGCAATGTAATTTTGCATTAATTTGACAAGGGCGCGGTCTTTGGTCTTACAGGAGTGACAATCTTCATATTTTGATTGCAATTTATTGGTTGATGTTTTAGTAATAAGGTGCATCATATAAGTTTTCTGTTAGATTGTCTGACACCTGGCTCCATAAATATTACTATTTGCCTGTAATGTTCCACAGTATGGCATTGCACTTATAAATCTCCATGGACACAAACTGCACCAGCCTAAGTTACAGGCCATATTTGTAGAGAGGCATGTCTGCTAATAGAAAGAATCAATATTTTTTTCTAGTTTAATGTAATTTTGTGGAACATTTGAGGCAAAGTATTAACTAATCCAAACTCCGTTCACTTCTTTCGGGTCATGTCTGGGTCTGGGCGAAAGAAGTCTGCTAAACTCTTGATTTCTGTTATAAATAATGATCAACTCCAACTGGCAAAAGTATTTATGGACTAACAATAATTATACAAGTGTTTGGAGGATCTAATGTAAACGGATTGAATTTCACCAGCTCAAGCGATGGTAAGTGGCTAACTTTACACAGCAACGGAGTGTTTTAGTCATAATCAGGCTCAACAGTGTGATAAACCAGCACTTCTGTCTGTTTCATACAGTCGTGTTGGGTCTAGCTAAAGACCTGTCCACTTTTGTTTTTTCAACTCTTATAATGCATTGTGTTCTATATTGACCTGTCTAGTGATCAGCAGTGGACACTACTTTTCAGGTGCATTGTGGGAAATGTTTAGTGCACTACGTTTTCACCAACTGGACCAACTGTAACCCCTAAATAGTGCCCTGACTATGGAATAGTGTGGATCAGTAAAATTGATTCAAGAAAATACAACTCTGTGCCAACTGCAAAAAAAAAACAACAACAAAAAAACAACAACAACTCAGCATTACTTCACACTAATGACCTTAATGTCATTCTATAGAGAGACAATGCACCTGCTACATTGAGTACACCGAGTACACATGTGTTTAGGAGGTAATTACACAGTAAGAAACAGGTGAATACATTAGAATCACTGTGTCATCAGTTACAGTGGTGGTAGAGACATTCCTTTATGTTGGCTAATCTGTCAACTTGTCTTGTTTACTTACTTGTTTACTACTAAGTATCAGACATTAATAAAGTTTAAATGCAGTAAAAACACCTGTATGTGGAGGTAACGCTAACTAGAGGCAGTGCTCTAGCTGAAGCTCTGTTACTCAAGTTGTTTAACAAGGTCTTCCCAAATAACATTACACTCAAAAGTAAAAACTGTTGTTCATTCATCACGCCAATATGATCTCTGGGACATATTGTATATGGTGCATTCAGAGCATCCTAATTATTCGCTGTGATGAGTATGAATTTTCCACTTTCACAACCACGCTAACACGCACTCCCTGATTATTGGACAATAAAATGCTTTAGATACAGCAGAACTTAGTAGACTTATTTTGTCCTCCAGCACTGCTAATACGATATATCTGTACTGGGGCAAGACACATTTTGCTCAAATACATAAGACAAATCTGATACTTGGTCTTTAAAATGACAAACATGAATCATAGCATTGGATCTGTTTTGTTTGTTTTTAATAGCATGTTAAACTATTCACAAATCCAAAGTTATTAAAGCAGTGGTTGATTAAGAGTTACCTTATGGAATGCTCCCCTCTTTCCTCAGGGATAGTAGGCAAGTTAGTGAAAGAAGACTTGTGCTTGTATGTGCTATATAGTTATAATTTATAATACCCATGACTCATTATGTTATATTTTGGACATTTTAAATGGCAATAAAGTTCCCTGATTTCTGGGTTGGAAAATTGTGAAGCCCAATGGGAGCCAATTCCTATCTGCCCCTTTATAGTACTTTGCCCTAAACATCATCATGACAAAATACCACTCTGCTGGATGTGTGTACCGTTCATAGTGAAAACAGGGGTAGATCACAGCCATGACGGCGTGAACACAAGAGGAGAATAAAGATTTCTCAACACGACCATGAAAGGCTAAATGAGAAGGAAAATAACTATAACATGGTTAAACGTTGATTTTCCAGAATAGGTCCGCTTTAAATCTTCATATCCATGATCAGGACCATCAGCTATCATCATGTTTTTATTGTTATTTATCCCACTATGTAACTTTTCTATACATTTCCACTGTAGCAATGTGTCCCCAGCCTCTGTGTTCCCTGGGTGTGCCTGAATGTGTGCAAATCTTGGACACATTCAATAAAGTCAGACTCCACCATTTTGACTTAGCCCATGAAAATGATCGGACCAGATCCGGCAGAAGATTTCCTTTGGGACAGGAACATGGGGCAGCTACAGTGAATCACCGCCCCCACAGGTCAAAGGTCAAGCATACAGAAGAGCTGTGGCACTTTAAAATACTATAAAGGCCTGATGCTGTTTATTTAAAGTGGGATTTATTGGCTAAATGGGAACAGGAAAAGATCTGGTTGGATGGTGTTAGTATAAAGAACACAAACAAAATATATAAACATAATATAATATCACAGACTAAATGGTGAGAATGGTTGTCTATGAGGAGGAGCTGCTTCAAATTTGCTTTTATGACTAAGAACGAATAAGCTGTACTAAACATAAGCAATATAGACTTTTAAAAATGTATAGTTGCATTTCTAGCTCCAAAATTTGATTAATTGCTTAGTTTATGTTCAAGGAAACCAGAAAAAACAATAAAGCAGAGGTCATTTCACAAAAGCAAATAAAAGTTAAAAGAGTGAGTAGAATTTTCATGTGGAAATTATTAATTAAAATGTATGTTTTCAATTAATGTTATATTCAGACAATTGGGCCAAATGGTAAATGGTCACATTTTGATATAGTGCTTTTCCACCTTGAATGCACTTAAAGTGTTTTACATCAAGGAACCACTCACCCACTCACACACCCAGATCTAACCCAGGTAATTAATATAGGTTAAACCAGGTCTAAAAATGTCTTAACTTGGAGTGAATCATAACTAATCCAGGTCAGGACCAAGTCCAAACCAGGTTTAAAACCAGGTTTTACTTTGCCCATGTTATGTGTATAAGTTTACAGTTAAATTTTCAAACCTTTTGTAAATTTGAAATTCAATATTACATTTGTGGTATTAAAATTAAACTGAATATGTTTGTAAAGTGCATAATGTTTTGTACAAATGTGTAAACATTTCAAATAGGAATACATATATGGACACTGGCTATCTGCAACAGTTAGGCTGTAATAAATGACTTGAATCCTCTAGTATATAGGCTTAATACAATATTTTCACTTACCTTTTTATGTGTTATTAATATGGTGGTTAAATCTAGAGGAGCAGACTAAAGGTACACTGTGTCAGTGACTGTAGAGATGTGGAATAATTCTGTAATGAATGTATTTGGAATAGGCTAACTTTAACTCTCTGATCTCCTCTGTGGGTCCTCCGATGCATCTATTTCAATTCAATATGACACTTACAGCACTTAAGGGACTCAAGCCAACCACTTTAACTGTAGAATTGTTAAAATGCCTATATTCCATTTGTAGATTTTATTGCATAGAAATAAGTGAAAGTTTTACATGTTCTTTCTGTGTCTGTAGCCACAGCTACCCTGGGGAAGGAAACAAGACATATGGGATTAGGTAGCAAAGAAAAAAAAGACATATAACTAAAATTAAATATTTTTTATATTTTAGAAATTTGTCAAAGTGGGGCCACCCTTTCTTTTGTTGACAGCACTGCAAACTCTTGGCCTTCTCTCACTGAGCTTGTAAATGCCTGAATGTCAAGTGTCCAAAGCAGTGATCAAAGCAGAGGGTGGATATAAAAAAAAATAAAAAAAATAATGCATCTATAAATGTTGTTATTTTGATTGTATCTGTTTCCTACATTCCATGTGTCATTCGCTAATTTTGATCCTTTCAGTGAAAATCTACAATGTAAACAGTATTGAAAATAAGGACAAAACTTTTGACAGGTATTTGACATATATGATACTGTAAGTTCAATATCCTTTCTCATCTTTACACAGCATGGCACCTCCACCATATAGCAAAAGCAAGTGCAGACGTGACGGTAAATATTAATGATGTGTTGTGCTATTAATGTGATGATCTGAGCCATATGCCTTTACACTAACTGTGTTTCACTGGAGAAATACATTGTCACTATATACATACACTATATATATATATATATATATATATATATATATATATATATATATATATATATATATATATATATATATATATATATATATATATATATTTTATATATATTTTATATATATATATATATATATATATATATATATATATATATATTTTATATATATATATATATATTATAATATATATTATATATATATTATATATATTATAATATATATTATATATATATATTATATATATTATAATATATATTATATATTATAATATATATTATATATATATATATATATATATATATATATATATATATTATATATATTATATATATATATATATATATATATATATATATATATATATATATATATATATATATATATATAATCTATATGGAACTTCTGGCTGTCATCGTGAAAATATTATTGCTGCTTAGAGACTCTCCTGCTTCAGCCGATATTTGGTTTGGGCTCACCCATTGCAGCATGAAGCTTTAGTGAAATGATGGCATTCACAAAATTAGATTACGCAGCTCCATTATGGGTTAGTAGTAAAAGCTTAGCCTTGTGGTTTCACCTGCTACTCTCCATGGAAATAGATAAGTTTAAACCCAAACTGTGCAACATTCCAAGCAAAGCAATAACATTTTCATGCAGCAGAAATGTTACATAACGTACCTTTAAGAGAAATTGACTTTGAGTTATTTCTAGCCAGAAGAAGCATCATTTTATATCAAGGAAATGCATATCTTGAAGTTGAAATAGCACAAGCTTTGGGTGATGGGTGAATTATTGAAATGGACATCACATATGCTATTTTGTTGACTGGAAGTGCAGAAGAGCTAACCTACTTTAGCCTAGTCTCCATAGGAAAGTATTGGCAGACAAGGAGCATGGATGCCAGAAGGCTAAAAGCTGAATTCACAGTCAATTCATTTCAACTTCAATGCAAACTCATGGTACATTATGAAAAACAAACGAACACAGTGACCATGCCAAAAGTAATGATAATAAAATAAACAGCCAGACCAGCCTCTCTATATTTTAGACTTACAGGATAATGTTCTTAATCTTATATTTGTGAGTCATTTCATGTGCCAACATATTCAGCCTACACATACAATTATATTTGAGGTTTGAAATAAAGGGTTAGTTGCCTGGAATCCAGAATAGACACTTTACACTACTTTAAGAAGCTGTGAGTCTGGTGGCCGGTGAATCTTCCCGAGCTTAGATGGGCATGATTGACAGGTGGATTAGCCAATCAGGAACACATATGGTCGGTCTGTATCAAAACAAATGGCTGCTTATGAAGAAAAAAGAAATGAACAAAATATCACAAGGGACTGAAAAACATGGCAGGTATCTGCAGAATCAATGAACAAAGCACTAAACTATTAATCTGAGGTGAGAGGCATGTGATTTTGTTCAAAATAATGGGCAACCAATAAGCTCCTTTGTTTCACATGCATCACTGAAATAAACAAATCTGATAGGACGATACAGTCTGAATCAGATTGAAGCGCGACGGAGGCAGTGGAGACAAAATTATAACTGTATTACACACAAAAATAATAAAGTAAATCTACAACATTTGGAAAAAACACTGTTACGTTGTTGTTTTTATTTGTTTTTGTCTCATGTAAATGTTCTTTACAGTCTGCTGGTGTATCATTCCTCAAAAGACTTTTTATGTTGGAGCTGTGTGACAGTGATGTGAATAAGTGCAGTGTTAACACAGTGTCATGTGAGTAGGTCCTCTGTCACAACACTTCATATAAACCCCCACCATATGAAGTCTCTTTGTAAAACAGCAAAGAAACAAGCTCCAACTACCACTGAGGGCACACACACTAATTAGCACTGACGGTAAACAGAAAGGAACCTGGTAGGAAACAGAGAGAAATAGAACAGAAATCGATACTTTTCAGTGACATCACTCTGGGGGTGTCCTAGATGTATGTCTATGATGGAATGTTCATAAGTTACCATGGTGACACAATGCACACAACACTACCAAGTTTTAAAATCTGTCTGAAAACTCAAGAAAAAATTGAAAATGGATTTAAACAGCACATTTTCAGGAGTCTGTGATTAATACAAGTGCCCATGGTCCTGTTTAGTTTGATTTTCAACAAAAAAGGTGATTCTATTTAAAGTCTAACTTGAGTAACAGAGCTTCAGCCTACAGTTAGCCAATCAGCTGCAAAGTATCAGTATGGTTTAAAAAAAGGTCTATTTCTATTGTTTTTTTGTTTTGTGTGAATGCCACTACTTACTATTTTGATATTTGATTTATCAGCAGTTATTTCTGCAAGTTGCATAGTTGGGATCATACTTTGTAGTTTGTGGTTCTAAGAAAATGTATTCTTGTCTAAAATTGCATGTGAATGGAGCACACTGGTGGCCATGTCTGTCAGTTCGCCCCAGGGCACCTATGGCTATAGAAATGTGTGTGCAAGTGTGTCATGTGAATGAATATTGCAGTGCAAAGCAATGTAAGAATACAATGTAAAAAACTGTGGGTCCATAGAGTTGTTAAGTGTGACGTCACTTTCAGATCCATCAGCTAAAAAGAATGAACAAACTACAATCTCCTCTTTTTTTGTGACAGCACATCTCGTGTTAGAAAGGGTTTGCAGTTATTTAAAGTTAACAAGGTTATCGGCATGGATCTGTGGTTATATGTCAGGATTTGTTCTTTTTTTTTGTGTGTGGTCTGTGTTGTCTTCCAGCTCCCTTCTGTGTCCTTGCCTAGAGCTGGTGAAGACTCTGGCACCACCCACTACACACTTGCAGTCAATCTGCAATCAAGCCTCCACCTCTAAAGTACAAATGGGCTGAGGATTGCTACAGAGGTGGCAGACTGTCATGTCAATCTCCACTATATTCGTCAGGTTATCGTCCGTGGTACAGTGCCGCTTGGCTCAGTCCAGTTTTTGTGATTATGTTCACAGTACTCAGCTGTTTTTTTTTCTTGTTTGTTGCCACATCCCGCTTCTTGCACCCACCCTGCACCTCTGCCTCTGACCCAGCTCTCCACGACCGGTACGAACACTCCACCCTCCGTCTTAGCTTCCTATGACGGTTCGAAGACTTAAGTCTTCTACTCAGCTCTGTGTTACCTGCTCTGTCAACCAACATTCACATTTCCTTGTTTGTAATAAACTCTGTCAAACTTTTATACTTAGTCTGTATCTTTGATCCCCCCGAGGTTACGACAGTTATAACTGTGACAGAAAGTGCATGAGGGAGTTTGAGGTAAGAAGCTAGTCTAGACTAGGCTAAATTAGCATTAGTGGTGACCATCAGTTAGTGCATCTACACACTGGTAATCCCATTATATGCTTGATTATGACTACATTATTTACATACAGTATTTAATACAAAGAAATCAGCTGTGAAGTTCCTGTTTGGACCTGGAAGCGACATCATCACTTAACAAATCAAATCATAAATTGTGGTGAGGGTCCGCCACCTTCTTGTACTCATGGAGATGTATGGCAAAAAAAAGTGCATTTCAATAAAGGCTAAATACCATACTGAGGAACATTAGTGGGAAAGTAATAACATCTCCACGGAGGCAAACAGGTGGCAATGCAAACCCCCAAATGAAAAGTTACACAGTTCCCCTTTAACAATCTGAGGGCAGCAATTTCAGCAAATCCAGATATTTATGTTTTTGCAGTGTGTGTTTAGGAACAACCCAGCCAGGTTAAAGAGCCTGTACTGTACAGAATGCTGAGGAATAGCTTTGGACCACTGCAACCTATTTAAAATGGGCTAGTTCTGTTTTCATGTTTTAAGACAGTAAAATCAGCACAGTGCCTTTAAGAATCTATTTTATGCTTATAGTAAAATCAT
The DNA here is from genome assembly GCF_009829125.3 of Periophthalmus magnuspinnatus. Taxonomy (NCBI): domain Eukaryota; kingdom Metazoa; phylum Chordata; class Actinopteri; order Gobiiformes; family Gobiidae; genus Periophthalmus; species Periophthalmus magnuspinnatus. The sequence continues at coordinate 722,534 of NC_047137.1, forward strand.
TCTCTTGACTTCTCGGTATGCCTTTTCAAAGCCAGTCTCTGCTGCCTTTCCCCTGCACATGTCAGACACCAGATTTAACACAGATTTAACCACTGCTCTGCTCCTCCATTCATCCCAATACAAACACATTACACTCAATTACTGCAGATTACACCAATGCCAAACCTATTCTCCACACTCCACGCTGCATTGTACAAACTTGTAATCTGGTAATATCGTGGCGGATTAGCATTTTGTCTCATTTAGCTCACGGGAAGAGGGTGCAGAGATGGGGGAAGTGACACAAAAAAATCTGGTCCTGTGTTGGTTGGTTCCAGACACTGGTGACTCAAGTCTAAACAGATAGAAGTTAGGTCTCAAGTACAGATAATGGTACACAGGCTCATGCATAACAGGCTGATGTATAGGTATTGGAGGTGAGGAGATAATCATTTAACATGCGACAGGATTCCCAGGATGCAAGAGTGCAGACGGATATGAAACTGGGGCTGTGCTGAGTAATAGCTAGTACGAATCACAAAATAAAGACATTCACAGTAATATAATAATATCATGGTATGTTTGTCAATAGGGAAGATCTGTATATACAGTGGATACGGAAAGTATTCAGACCTATTCTTTGTTATATTGCAGCCATTTGCTAAAATCATTTAAGTATTTTTTTTTCCTCATTAATGTACACAGCACCCCATATTGACAGAGAAACACAAAATTGTTAAAATTCTTGCCGATTTATTAAAAAAGAAAAACTGCCACGGCACACGGCCATAAGTGTACAGACCCTTTGCTGTGACCCTCATATATTTAACTCGGGTGCTGTCCATTTCTTCTGATCAGCCTTGAGATGGTTCTACACCTTCATTGGAGTCCTGTTTTTGATTATACTGACTAGACTTGATTAGGCCAATCCGTATAATCAGTATAACTGCCACACACCTGTCTATATAAGACGTTACAACTCACAGTGCGAGAGAATCATGAGGTCAAAGGAACTGCCTGAAGAGCTCAGAGACAGAATTGTGGCAAGGCACAGATCTGGTCAAGGTTACAAAAAAAATCTGCTGCACTTAAAGTTCCTAAGAGCACCGTGGCCTCCATAACCCTTAAATGGAAGACATTTGGGACGACCAGAATCCTTCCTAGAGCTGGCTGCGCGGCCAAACTGAGCAATCTGGGGAGAAGAGCCTTAGTTAGATTGGTAAAGAAGAACCCAAAGATCACTGTGGCTGAGCTCCAGAGATGCAGTCGGGAGATGGGAGAAAGTTCTAGAAAGTCAACCATCACTGCAGCCCTCCACCAGTCAGGCCATTATGGCAGAGTAGCCTGACGGAAGCCTCTCCTCAGTGCAATACACATGAAATCCTGCATCCCTAAGGGTGCACCCGGCCACCCTACGGAGGAAACCCATTTCGGCCACTTGTAGCCATGATCATGTCCTTTCGGTCATTACCCAGAACTCATGACCATAGGTGAGGGTAGGGATGTAGATTGACCGGTAAATCAAGAGCCTTCTGGCTCAACTCCTTCTTTACCACAACGGACCGATACGGCAACCGCATCACTGCATTGATCCGCCTAACCTCACACTCCATCCTTCCCTAAGTATCTTGGGGGGGACGGGGGGGAGATCTTGTTCAACAATTTTGTTTTCTGTCAATATGGTGTACTGTGTGTACATTAATGAGGAAAAAAAAAAAAAAACTTAAATGATTTTAGCAAATGACTGCAATATAACAAAGGGTGAAAAATTTAAGGGGGTCTGAATACTTTCCATACGCACTGTATATTAGACCAGATGAACCTCATTGGACTAGGGCAGATCTAGGCTCAGATCTTCACCCATCACTTTCTTATCCACCATTTTACATCAGTTTTACTTAACTTTAACTTTGGATGATTATGATTATGATTGTATTCTCAGTCAGTCATTCAGGAGGTAGGGTATTGGCACAGAATGGTGTTAAAGGGCCCCTATTACACTATTTTACACTATTGTGTTTCATTTCATTCACACATGTTAACACACCAATCTTGCATATTTAGGCTGAGTTCTTCTCTCAAACTGAAAACACTCTGTTCCACCTTGTGATGGCATGTGGTAATACAAGGAGTGCTCTACTGTGTTTTTAAACTTCATACACCTTCACTAGAATCATTTGGATGATTTCAGCACTGAAATTGTCAATTTCTACTGAAGGTAAAAAGGAACTGATAACTTAAACTGTTTTTGAGGAGGTCACAACATTATAACATGGCTTAAAACTCACAAAGAGTCATATTGGCACAATATGGGACCTTCCTTGATCCTTAAATACCACTGCGTAGCTAGAATTTACAGCTCAATACTTTTCCCTAAAGTTGCGACTGAGTTACACTTTAATCTGACTTATATAAATATACAGTCCTCTCTATATCAAAATATCACTCTGTCTCCCTCTTTCTTTCCTCATATTCTCTTCCTCACACCCACTCTTTTCTCTCTAGCTTTTCCATTCAAGTTTATTCTCTTTCTCCCTCTCTCTCACTCAGATTCTCCTTCTCCCGTTCTCCCCCTCTTTCTCTCTCCCTCTCATTCTCCCCCACTCTCCCTCTCTCTGTTGCTCTCTCTCCTTCCTGCTCACGACCTCTCTCCCTCTCCTATTCTCCCCCTCTCCCTCTTCTTTTTCTATCTCTCTCTCTCCCCTCTCTCTCCTTCTCTCCCTCTCTCTGCCTCTATCTCTCTCCCTGTTCGCTGCACATCCCATAAACCTCTCTTTTATTACAAGCGCTCTGTGACGCTTGTAATTGCATAAGTGATATACAGCTGGTCCGAATGCGCCTCAATTTCGCTCCATTTAAAGCTCTATCAGGGGTAATGCCAGTGCTGCCATGGCGCCTGCTGTGAGAATAAAGCACAATGTCAGCTGAAGAATAGCGACTGCAATACACGCAAAATCCTACCCCCACCGGGGCACAGCCAAAAACCCATTCTGTCTCCTGTGGAATCGCTGCTTTACTTCTGTTCTGTTACAAGACACAAAACTAAAAATTTAAATGTCTCATCAAAGCGTAGTTTTGTGTTAAAGTGATCAGAAATATGTGGGGAAATATGGCATTGTCCATTGTAGATTATTCACTGAAACAGGAGGCGAGGTATGCAGTGGTTTAAGCCACTGTTTCCTTACTTAAGCTTGTTCTGTAGGGTTGTCAGAAGTACAGTCCATTCCTTATGATCAAAATCAAGTTTAAAATTTTTCGAAACATGACAACACTAGTCCTGTATGGGGCCAAATTCCCACCAAAACATTCTCAACAGCAGGTTCCACAAATGTAGCAGTACTTGCAAAAACATCTGTTTTGAAAATATGCAAAATAAAGTCCAAATGCATTCACCCTGTTCTGTCCATGATCATTGGTGATATGCAAATAGTTCTGTACAAATATGTTTGCATTTACAGGTTGTCACATTCATATTTGTACAAATCAAAAACACATTTGTACAGATTAAGATATATTTGTACAAATCTGTTTTTTTCTGATTTGTACAAATATAAATGTTACATAACCTGTTGTGTTTTGTGTGCTTTGTCCTGGTGTTTTACTTAAAGGGCTGGTTCCTGGTTTTAATGTATTCTTGTCCATATAAATGCTCACTACATCTTGCATTGTCTGGTAAAAGCTGCTAAAATTGAATCTATTCGTTTTGCATAGTATTTTATTAGGAAGTATCTTTTCATCCAATCAGGCACATTATCACTAAGAATCATGGAAAACTGCTGCTTGACACTATCCCAGACACGTGATTCTCTGTCATGGTGCATTTTCAGAAGTAACCAAATTATAGGTAGATATGTGAGAACTATAAGGAAACAACTGCATGACACTATCCCAGACAGCTGGTTCTGTGTCATGGCACAACATGACAGTGGCAGAAAGGACTAAGTGGTCGGGGCCAAAATTTCAAATTAAAACATGACTCATGGTTTGAAATTAATATGCATCTGCATATTATGCACGAAAAACTGCATAATATGCAGTTTTTCGTCTTTTGATTAAGTCCCATTTTAAAACTGGTAAAGTCCTGTTATACACCTGGTGATATTCGGATGGTTACATCTGAATATCAGCTGCTTCTGAAGAGTGCAGACGCAAACCTTGCTTGCTCCTGCTGCTTCCTTCTTTACTTTGCTTTTTAATCATTTTACTTCTTCCTGGTGCTGGAAGATTTGTTTAGTCATGATTTTCTTTTAAGTAAACCAAGACTTTTAAACCATTTTTACAATTTTTAACGAAATTTCTGACGAGTCAGCAACATGTCAAGGGGAAGAAACCAAAGGAATCAACAACAAATTAATGAGCTACAAGCACTGATATTTGTTTTAGAATCTAAAAAGGGCTCCCTGTGACTTCCAGTGGTAAGCAGCCTACAATTACTTTCAGAGACAGTGGCTCAGTGGTTAGAGTGTTGGTCCCCCAACCTGAAGGTCGGAGGATCGAGTCCCGCTCGACAAGTTCTGTCGTTGTGTCCTTAGGCAAGACACTTCACCCATATTGCCTAGTATAAAAGTGGTGTGTGCACGAATGATAGGTCGGAGGGGCCGATGGCGTAGATTGGCAGCCTCGCCCAGGGCAGCTGTGGCTACAGTAGTAGCTTACCATCACCAAGTGTGGAAATGAATGAATGAATAATGACTATAGTGTAGCGCTTTGAGAGGCTTTGAAAAAGCGCATTACAAGTGTAAGCCATTATTATTATTAGAGAAGAGGTTAAAAAAACTGCTACTTTCAACTTAAACCTGAGTGATACAGTGGCTTTTCCAAGCCAATGCAACAAGTGATAAAAGACAATGCTAATATAGTTACATCACCCAAAATACAGCTTACAAACTGATTTTTACCACTGTCACAGGCTGATGTTGATGTTAACATACAAACAGAAAATGGATGTTTGTCACAAAACAAGAGCAACGAAGTTGGCAAAAGCAGGCAGACAGGCGGTCTGTGCCAAACGTCAAGGTCAGTGATACGCTGCTGACGGTGCTATCAGAGATGTGAGCCACAGAGGAATCAAAACTTGCTCCTATCCCAGTCACAATGTTTCTGAGATTACAATACTCCTGCCAGAAGTTTTGTCAACACACCGAGGAGTCAAACAGCTGATGTGCGCCTTGGCAGTTGACACCAGAATGGAACAAACTGAAATCTTGAAAAAGGATTTCATTAAATTATTCAAGGAGCTTGATAAAGTGGAGGTTAAGACATTCATCAGTGGACTTCCTGGCATACACAGAAAGAAAGATGAACAAATTTCCCAACTATTCCAGCTGAACACATGGGTGTTGAACGCATGTGTAGCCAGAGGGTTGCACTATATTAAGAACTTTGCTCTACTCTGGAAACAAGAGGACTTGTTCAAGGGAAATGGCCCGCACCTGAGCAGAGGTGGAGTGAGAGTGCTGATGAATAACGCTCTGAGGCACTGGCCTGGACAGGGTCCTGGGCCAGTGAGAGAAAAGAGGAATGAGAGAAGCATACTTTCTGCGCCAGCCAATGTGTCAGCATCACCAGTTGCTCAACAGCTACCACAACCACCTCCCCCAGCAAAGGAGTCACCAACAGCAGCACAACCATCTCCCCCAACAAAGGAGTCAGCACCAGCACCACAACTATCTCCCCTAGCGAGGGATTCAGCAGCACCACCACCTCCCCCAGAGCACAAGTCAGCAGCACCTTCCCAAGTGAAGGATCCATCTCCAGCGTCACTTCCGCCAGGGCCCTTGTTACAGGCCTTGAACCTGTCAATGACAGCCTCAACAGAGGTTTCAGTCCCACAGCCCCCCCCCCCCCCCCCCCCCCCCATTACCTCCACTGCTCACAAACCAGCCCTGGGTCCCCTTTGCTACATCTACTCCCTCTGGGGACTCCTCACTCTCCATTTTTCCTCCCCACCTTCACCCCTGGCCCTTCCAAATCATCTAGAAAGCCTCATCAGGTCAGGAATTAAGATGGCTCCCCTCATACCTAATATAGTGTGATCAAGTGTTTTGGAATCAACTATGCTGAACTCTTCGTACCCACCTATCCCCCCTTGTCTTTCACCCAAACTCCCCCCTGCTCCACCTCCTCGGACCTCACCTGGTCTCTCACCCAAACTTCCCCCTGCTCGCCCTTCCCTGCCTTCCCCCAGAGCTGTTATAACCGAGATCTTGGACACACAGGGCCTCTGCTGTCGCAGGACATACAGTCTTGATAAAGATAATATCATAGTCAGGCCATGTGATGAAGCTATATCTACAGTTACACCACGAAGACAGATTTACAAAAGGACAGTTAGACTGTTCAATCAGAGAAATTTAGTTAACATTCCCTTTAATAAGATAACATCCAGCCCTACTGAAATTAATCTAAAACTTGCTGTGCTCAATGTCAGATCTTTATATAACAAGTGATTTTTAATAAATTACTTTATTTCTTCTTTTAATTTTGACTTTATATTTTTAACTGAAACATAGCCTGACAAAAACACCATCCATCCATCCATTTTCTTCCGCTTATCCGGGGCCGGGTCGCGGGGGCAGCAGTCTAAGCAGGGACTCCCAGACTTCCCTCACCCCGGACACGTCCTCCAGCTCCTCCGGTGGGACCCCAAGGCGTTCCCAGGCCAGCCGAGAGACATAGTCCCTCCAGCGTGTCCTGGGTCTTCCCCGGGGCCTCCTCCCGGTGGGACATGCCCAGAACACCTCCCTAGGGAGGCGTCCAGGAGGCATCCTGAGCAGATGCCTGAGCCACCTCAGCTGGTTCCTCTCAACGTGTAGGAGCAGCGGCTCTACTCCGAGCTCCTCCCGTGTGACCGAGCTCCTCACCCTATCCCTAAGGGTGCGCCCGGCCACTCTGCGGAGGAAGCCCATTTCAGCAGCTTGTATCCGCGATCTTGTCCTTTCGGTCATTACCCAAAGCTCATGACCATAGGTGAGGGTAGGAACGTAGATTGACCGGTAAATCGAGAGCTTCGCCTTCCGGCTCAGCTCCTTCTTTACCACAACGGACCGATACAGTGACCGCATCACTGCAGACGCTGCACCGATCCGCCTGTCAATCTCACGCTCCATCCTTCCCTCACTCGTGAACAAGACCCCGAGATACTTGAACTCCTCCACTTGGGGCAGAGACTCACCACCCACCCGGAGAGAGCAAACCACCTTTTTCCGGTCGAGAACCATGGCCTCGGATTTGGAGGAGCTGATTCTCATCCCAGCCGCTTCACACTCGGCTGCAAACCGCCCCAGTGCCTGCTGCAGGTCCTGGCTCGAAGAAGCCATCAGGACAACATCATCTGCAAACAGCAGAGATGAAATCCTGTGGTTCCCAAACCAGGCCCCCTCCGGCCCCTGGCTGCGCCTAGAAATTCTATCCATAAATATAATGAACAGAACCGGTGACAAAGGGCAACCCTGGCGGAGTCCAACATGCACTGGGAACAGGTCTGACTTACTGCCGGCAATGCAAACACAGCTCCTGCTCCGGTCATACAGGGACCGGACAGCCCTTAGCAAAGAGCCCCGGACCCCATACTCCCAGAGCACCCCCCAAAGGACACCACGAGGGACACGGTCGAATGCCTTCTCCAGATCCACAAAACACATGTGGACTGGTTGGGCATACTCCCATGAGCCCTCGAGGACCCGATGGAGAGTATAGAGCTGGTCCAGTGTTCCACGACCAGGACGAAAACCACACTGCTCCTCCTGAATCCGAGGTTCGACTATCGGTCGGATTCTCCTCTCCAGCACCCTGGAATAGACCTTACCGGGAAGGCTGAGGAGTGCGATTCCCCTGTAATTGGAACACACCCTCCGGTCCCCCTTCTTATACAGAGGGACCACCACCCCGGTCTGCCATTCCACAGGTACTGTCCCCGACCGCCACGCGATGTTGCAGAGACGTGTCAGCCAAGACAGTCCCACAACATCCAGAGACTTGAGGTACTCAGGACGGATCTCATCCACCCCCGGAGCCTTGCCACCGAGGAGCTTGCCAACCACCTCAGTGACTTCAGCCAGGGTGATGGACGAGTCCGCCTCTGGGTCCCCAGTTTCTGCTTCCTCCTCGGAAGACGTGACAGTGGGATTGAGGAGATCCTCAAAGTATTCCTTCCACCGCCCGACAACATCCCCAGTCGAGGTCAGCAGCTCTCCACCCGCACTGTAAACAGTGTTGGTGAAGCACTGCTTTCCCCTCCTGAGGCGTCGGACGGTTTGCCAGAATCTCTTTGAGGCCGTCCGATAGTCCTCCTCCATGGCCTCCCCGAACTCCTCCCAACCCCGAGTTTTTGCCTCTGTGACTGCCCGAGCCGCGGCACGCTTGGCCTGCCGGTACTCATCAGCTGCCTCAGGAGTCCCACGAGCCAACAAGGCTCGATAGGACTCCTTCTTCAGCTTGACGGCATCCCTTACTTCCGGTGTCCACCACCGGGTTCGGGGATTGCCGCCGCGACAAGCACCACAGACCTTACGACCACAGCTACGAGCAGCCGCATCAACAATAGAGGTAGAGAACATGGCCCACTCGGAGTCCATGTCTCCAACCTCCCCCGGGATCAGGGAGAAGCTCTCCCGGAGGTGGGAGTTGAAGACCCCCCTGACAGAGGGCTCCGCCAGACGTTCCCAGCAGACCCTCACAATACGCTTGGGCCTGCCAGGTCTGTCCGGCTTCCTCCTCCGCCAGCGGATCCAACTCACCACCAGGTGGTAATCAGTTGACAGCTCAGCCCCTCTCTTCACCCGAGTGTCCAAGACACGCGGTCGGAGGTCAGATGACACGACAACAAAGTCGATCATCGACCTCCGACCTAGAGTGTCCTGGTGCCATGTGCACCGATGGACACCCTTGTGCTCGAACATGGTGTTTGTTATGGACAAGCTGTGACTAGCACAGAAGTCCAATAACAAAACACCGCTCGGGTTCAGATCGGGGAGGCCGTTCCTCCCAATCACGCCCCTCCAAGTGTCACTGTCGTTACCCACATGGGCGTTGAAGTCCCCCAGGAGAACAACGGAGTCCCCGGTTGGTGCACTGTCTAGTACCCCTCCCAGGGACTCCAAGAAGGCCGGGTACTCTGCACTGCTGTTTGGCCCGTAGGCCGACACAACAGTGAGAGACCTGTCCCCGACCCGAAGGCGCAGGGACGCGACCCTCTCGTTCACCGGAGTGAACCCCAACACGCAGCGGCTGAGCTGTGGGGCAATGAGCAAGCCCACACCAGCTCGCCGCCGCTCCCCGCGGGCAACGCCAGAGAAATGGAGAGTCCAACCCCTCTCAAGAAGTTGGGTTCCAGAGCCCAAGCTGTGCGTGGAGGTGAGGCCGACTATATCTAGCCGGTAACGCTCAACCTCCCGCACAAGCTCAGGCTCCTTCCCCCCCAGCGAGGTGACATTCCATGTCCCCAGAGCTAGTCTCCATGTCCGGAGATCCGGTCGTCGAGGTCCCCGTCTTCGACTGCTACCCGGATCTCTCCGCACCCGCCCCTCATGGCTCCTCCCGCAGGTGGTGGGTCCACGGGAGGACGGCCCCACGTCGTTTCTTCGGGCTGGGCCCGACCGGGCCCCGTGGGGAAAGGCCCGGCCACCAGGCGCTCGCTGCCGAGCACCCACCCCAGGCCTGGCTTCAGGGTGGGGCCCCGGTAACGCCAGTCCGGGCGACGTAACTGGCCTTGTTCTTTTCTTCTTCATGTGAGGCTTTGACAAAAACACAGGTAATGCAATTCTAGTGGAATCAGCTCCACCCAACTTCAAATTTGAATCTGAAAAACGAGTAAACCAAAAAGGTCGAGATGTGTGTGCATGTTTTAGAGATAAATTGGACACTCGCAGGGTGTCATTTGGGGTGTTTTCATCTTTTGAGTATGTTTCCTTTAAAATGGAGCTAAAACAATCACCTTCCATACTCTACTTAGTCATATACAACCCCAGCACTCTCTAAGTCAGGGGTCACCAACCTTTGTGAAAGTGAGAGGTACTTCATGGGTTCTGAGTCATATGAAGGGCTACCAGTTAGATACACTCTTCTGAAATAACAAGTTTGCCTTTAGTTATACATTCTTAATAATGATTAATGATAATCATCTATATGAAGACTCTGATCACGTTAATGATTTCTCACAATAATTATAAACAATGACAGTAAGGTGGGACAACAAGGTGGGAAACAGATATCAGTATTCAGCACTAATTGTTACATTTTCAGATGATCACTTACATCACTACATCTCATAGGAAAAGTGTCCCATTTTCACTAGCCACTGACAACCCTTTTTAACAAAACAAACTATGTTGGACCATGTTTCAAAAACTTATCAATTATGTAATGTTAAAGAAAAATGAACTTACATATTTTAAAATAAATTTCAATTGCTTTTTGTGACTTTTTTGCTGGTCTCATGAAAAAAGCCTGTTGCTTACCCAAAGCTGCCTTTAGTTCAGGGCTTGTCTGCCTGTAGTGCGCATAGTGCAGTAGCTTTGTGATACATAGTGAAGTGTCTCTCCACATTGTGACACTTTGGGGGTGATTAAAAAAAATAGCAGAATCAAATTTAAATTTAGATTCAGCTCATTAGTGAGTCATGCTATTTTTAGAACCAGCCTGCCCTTGGGGGTGACCTAGTGAATTTGGTCACCATGTTGGTGACCCCTGGTCTAAGTTTTATTGATGACTTTACTGAGATACTTTCAGTCATATGCACTGACTTTAATAGTTTAGTCATTACAGGTGATTTTAATAAACATGTGGATAATGTGTTTGGCAGAAATGCTAAAGAGCTCAGTTCTGTCCTTGAAACCTTTGGTCTGACTCAGCATGTCAGCGAGCCCACCCACAACAGAGGGCACACTCTGGACCTGCTCATTACAAAAGGAGTAAATATTTCAAAAGTCACTATGGTGGGTGTTGCTCTGTGATCATTTCTGTGTCTTTTTTTACTTGTCTGTTATTCCCAAACCAGTGGCTGGTCCTGCAGTTGTTCGAAGGAGACACATAAATGATAACACAGGTGCACTGTTCATGGAAATGATACACTTTGAAAATGATTCATGTTCTGATGCTGATGATTTCTTGAACTTTGCAACTCCAATGAGTTTGCAGTATTCTTTAATTCCACGACGCAAATAACAACCCAGCATCCACCTAGACACTTAGAGGTGACTCACTTTGCACCTGTAAATGACAAAACTGTCAAAGAGATCGTCATCAGTTTGAGTAAATTTACATGCTGCCTCAATGTGTTACCCACTAAATTTCTAAAGTCTGTGATCAATAGTTTGCTGTCACGACTCGCTTGCATAGTTAATATGTTACTTCTATCTCTAACATTCCCAAGAGCTTTGACAAGTGCGGTTATCAAGCCTCTCCTAATAAAGAGCAGCCTTGATACCACAATACTGGACCAATCAATTTTAAATCTGCCATTTTTAGGTAAAGTCCTTGAAAAAGTCCATCAGCTTATTAACTTTTTCCGAATGAACAACTCCTTTGATGTTTTCAAGTCAAGTTTTAGATCCCACCACAGCACTGAGACTGCTCTTATCAAGGTGACAAATGACATCTGCTTGAACACTGATGCAGGCAAAGTCTCAGTCTTGATCCTGTTAAATCTGAGTGCTGCCTTTGACACTGTGGATCATGAAATCCTTTTACAGAGACTAGAGGACTGGGTGGTCATCTCTGGTCCGGCACTAAACTGGTTCAAGTCCTATCTAGAAAACAGGGAGTATTTGTCAAAATTGGAACATGTGTCTCAGATAAAATGTTCCTGACCTGTGGGGCACCCCAGGGGTCAATCCTGAGACCACTGTTGTTCAATCTCTACATGCTGCTGTTAGGCCAGTTAGGCAGCCACCTTTCTCTCTCAAAAACCTTCAAATCAGGCTAGAAATCTAGGGATAACAATAGACTCAGACTTGAACTTTAACAGCCTCATCAAATCAGTAACACCTGCAGCTTTTTACCATCTAAAAAACATCACAAAAATCAAGGGTATACTGTCAAAGCCGGGATTAGAGAGATTTATCCATGCATTTGTCTCCAGTAGGTTAGACTACTGTAACGGCCTGCTCACTGGTCTCTCCAAACGAGCATTAAGACAGCTGCAGTACATTCAGAACGTTGCTGCTGGGTCCTGACTAAAACCAGGGAGTACGAGTGCATAAGTCCAATGCTCAGGTCTCTGCACTGGCTTCCTGGAGCTCAAAGAATAGACTTTAAAGCAGCTCTGCTTGTGTACAAGTCTCTCCATGGCCTAGGTCCAAAGTACATCTCTGACATGTTAGTGCCATATGAACCATCTCACACTCTGAGGACTTCAGGGACTGGCCTCCTGCTGGTACCCAGAGTCAGGACAAACATGGGGAATCAGCATTTCACGTTTCTGCATCTAAAACCTGGAACAGTCTTCCTTAAGATGTGAGACAGGCCTCTACTCTGACAGTGTTTAAATCCAGATTCAAAACAGTCCTGTTTAGCTGTGCATATGACTGAAAGGTTTTTTATTCTGCATCCATCCATCCATCCATTTTCTTCCGCTTATCCGGGGCCGGGTCGCGGGGGCAGCAGTCTAAGCAGGGACTCCCAGACTTCCCTCATCCTGGACACGTCCTCCAGCTCCTCCGGTGGGACCCCAAGGCGTTCCCAGGTCAGCCGAGAGACATAGTCCCTCGAGCGTGTCATGGGTCTTCCCCGGGGCCTCCTCCCGGTGGGACATGCCCAGAACACTTCCCTAGGGAGGCGTCCAGGAGGCATCCTGAGCAGATGCCCGAGCCACCTCAACTGGTTCCTCTCAACGTGTAGGAGCAGCGGCTCTACTCTGAGCTCCTCCCGTGTGACCGAGCTTCTCACCCTATCCCTAAGGGTGCGCCCGGCCACCCTGCGGAGGAAACCCATTTCAGCCGCTTGTATCCGCGACCTTGTCCTTTCGGTCATTACCCAGAGCTCATGACCATAGGTGAGGGTAGGAATGTAGATTGACCGGTAAATCGAAAGCTTTGCCTTTGGACTCAGCTCCTTCTTTACCACAACGGACCGATACAGCGACCCCATCACTGCAGACGCTGCACCGATCCGCCTGTCAATCTCACGCTCCATCCTTCCCTCACTCGTGAACAAGACCCCAAGATACTTGAACTCCTCCACTTGAGGCAGAGACTCACCACCCACCCAGAGAGGGCAAACCACCTTTTTCCAGTCGAGAACCATGGCCTCGGATTTGGAGGAGCTGATTCTCATCCCAGCCGCTTCACACTCGGCTGCAAACCGCCCCAGTGCCTGCTGCAGGTCCTGGCTCAAAGAAGCCATCAGGACAACATCATTTGCAAACAGCAGAGATGAAATCCTGTGGTTCCCAAACCAGACCCCCTCTGGCCCCTGGCTGCGCCTAGAAATTCTGTCCATAAATATAATGAACAGAACCGGTGACAAAGGGCAGCCCTGGCAGAGTCCAACATGCACCAGGAACAGTTCTGACTTACTGCCGGCAATGCAAACACAGCTCCTGCTCCGGTCATACAGGGACTGGACAGCCCTTTGCAACGAGCCCCGGACCCCAAACTCCCAGAGCACCCCCCAAAGGACACGGTCAAATGCCTTCTCCAGATCCACAAAACACATGTGGACTGGTTGGGCAAACTCCCATGAACCCTCAAGGACCCGATGGAGAGTATAAAGCTGGTCCAGTGTTCCGCGACCAGGACGAAAACCACACTGCTCCTCCTGAATCCGAGGTTCGCCTATCGGTCGGATTCTCCTCTCCAGTACCCTGGAATAGACCTTACCGGGAAGGCTGAGGAGTGTGATTCCCCTGTAATTGGAACACACCCTCCGGTCCCCCTTCTTATACAGAGGGACCACGACCCCGGTCTGCCATTCCACAGGTACTGTCCCCGACCACCACGCGATGTTGCAGAGACGTGTCAGCCAAGACAGCCCCACAACATCCAGAGACTTGAGGTACTCAGGACGGATCTCATCCACCCCGGAGCCTTGTCACCGAGGAGCTTGCCAACCACCTCAGTGACTTCAGCCAGGGTGATGGACGAGTCCGCCTCCGGGTCCCCAGTGTCTGCTTCCTCCTCGGAAGACGTGACAGTGGGATTGAGGAAATCCTCAAAGTATTCCTTCCACCGCCCGACAACATCCCCAGTCGAGGTCAGCAGCTCTCCACCCGCACTGTAAACAGTGTTGGTGAAGCACTGCTTCCCCCTCCTGAGGTGTCGGAATCTCTTTGAGGCCGTCCGATAGTCCTCCTCCATAGCCTCCCGGAACTCCTCCCAACCAGTGGTTATAAAAGTTTTTAATTGCATATGCAATCAAATTATTGGTCCAGTTTTCTTCTATGAAAGATCAATTACTGCAAATGTCAACCTTGACCTTTTGACAGAATATTTGGCACCACACCTGAAGGACCTTCAACCAATCATAATTTTCCAGTAAGATGGTGTCCCACCACATTGGGGTCTGCATGTTTGTGAGTTCCTCAATCAAACATTTCCAGACTGTTGGATTGGAAGGGATCAATCAATCAATCAATCAATCAATCAACGTTTATTTACAGAGCACTTTACAACACTCAAGGTGACCAAAGTGCTTTCCAGTAAAATCTAATTAAAACAAGTTAAAATCATACTAAAACAGTAAAATAGGAGAATAAAATAGAATAAAGTACATTAATATAACAAATTATAAATAATGATAATGTATCACAACATTATGAAGTGTTGAAAGCCAGTCTGAATAAATATGTTTTAAGCCTGGATTTAAAAAGACCAAAGTCAGTAATGGTGCGTATATCAGGAGGCAATTTGTTCCAGAGTTTGGGCCCAGCCACAGAGAAGGCCCGATCACCCCAGTGTTTGGATTTAGTTTTCGGAACTTCCAAAAGGAGTTGATTAGATGACCTCAAGGCCCGGTTTGGATTTTGGACCACCTACAGTTCAGCCAGATAGGGCGGGGCGAGGCCATTAAGAACTTTAAAAACAAAAAGTAAAATTTTTAAATCAACTATAAAAGAAACAGGAAGCCAATGGAGCGAATAAAGGACTGGGGTGATATGTTGGTGTCTGGATGTGTTGGTTAAAAATCGTGCTGCAGCATTCTGCACAAGTTGGAGGTGACCCAAGGACGACTGAGAGACACCAACATAAAGTGAGTTGCAATAATCTATTCTAGAGCTAATAGAAGCATGAATTGGTTTCTCAAGATCATTGCGATTTAAAAATGGCTTAACTTTTGTTAAAAGACGCAGTTGAAAAAAGCTTGCTCTGACCACGCTGTCAATTTGTTTATCAAATTTAAAAGTGTTGTCAAGAATGACCCCGAGATTTTTAGCAGTTGGTCTGAGCCTTGAGGTCAGTGAGCCAAGATTTAAGGGGGCAGAATCACCAAACAAAATATATTCTGTTTTTTCTTCATTTAAGTGCAGAAAATTTTTTCCTAACCACAACTTGATATCTGCAATACAATTGAACAACGATTCAAGCGCGTCATGTTTCCTTGACATTACAGGTAAATCAATCTGAATATCATCTGCATAGCAGTGGAACGCAAGCTTGTACTTGGCTATAATTGACCCCAGGGGCAGCATATCGAGTGAAAACAGGACAGGCCCAAGAATGGAACCCTGGGGTACTCCACAAAACAGGGCAGTAGAGGATGATAATTCACCTATCTGTACTGAAAAGGTCCTTTTGGTCAGGTATGAGGTGAACCACTCAAGTGCTGCACCGCAAATGCCAACATGGTGGTTTAGCCAGGATAGAAGGACTGAATGGTCCACTGTATCAAAAGCAGCTGTTAGATCTAGCAGCACTAATACAACAGGACATTTGGGATCAACAGAAAGGGCAATGTCATTGTGAACTTTCAGCAGTGCAGATTCTGTGATGTGGCGTGATCTGAACCCGGACTGGAATTTCTCTAGAATAGAGTTTTTCTTCTAAAAATGACTGTAATTGTATAAAAACAATTTTTTCAATAATTTTTGGAATAAAAGACAAGTTAGAAACAGGTCTAAAATTGGATAAAACTGAAGGATCCAAATTATGTTTTTTAAGAAGAGGCCTAACTATGGCATGTTTAAAAGCACTTGGGACACACCCTAAACTAAGACAAATGCTAAATAAAACCAAGAGGGAAGGCCCAACAGTGCTGAACACCTTCTTTAGCAATTTGGTTGGTACAAGGTCCAGCGGACAGTTTGTTGTGCTCATATGTTTGACTACATCAGTGAGAAATGAAAGTGAGACTGGTTCAAAATGGTCTAACACAGCAGAATGAGCGGCAACAATAGGTAGGTCTAAGCTAATGCTGCAGCTAGTTAGCTGTCGAACAGACACCACTTTGTTAACAAAAAAGCAAAGGAAATCTTCACAAGTGGAAACTGAGGCATCAGTCAAAGGAAAGGTGCCTGGATTCACTACAGAATCAATTGTACTGAACAGCACTCGGGGAGAATGACCATTGCTAGATATAATATCAGACAAATATTGGGACTTAGCCTCTTTCACAGCTCTCTGATAATGAGCAAGATTGTCCCTCAGTATGTCCAGAGAAACATGTAGATTGTCCTTTTTCCACCGTCGTTCTGTCTGTCTGCAACACTGCCTAAGAGCGCGAGTAGTGTCATTTAACCAGGGATCGGTCCTTGGCTTGGTGGACCTGTGCTTAAAAGGAGCAATAGTGTCCAGGATCCCAGAACATGTTTTATAAAAAGATGAAAGGAGGGTGTCTGGGCATTCAGGTACAGCACATTCCTGGGTAAAAAACTGTGAGTCTATAAAAGCAGCAGCAAACTCCTCAGCTGTAGAGGACGTGATGATACGACGGCAGGAGGCTGGAAGAGGAGGCTTGCTGAATGGAGGTGGAGCCAGAAAATTGAAAATAATGGGCAGATGATCTGAGAGGACAGTCTCAGATATTTCAACAAGTGAAACAGAAAGCCCATGGGAAAGAATCAGGTCCAGTGTGTGACCAGCATTGTGAGTAGGTCCATCCACAGACTGGACCAATGGACCAATTCTGTGGCCACCACATTCACCAGATATCACACCTCTGGATTTCATGTTCGAAATCGTGTAGCAAAAGATAACAGATGCAACTGCAACCATTGATGAGGCTATGCTACAGTGAACATGGCAAGAAATCGAGTACCGTCTTGATGTGCATAGTGTGACTAATGGTGCCCATATAGATGTGTATTAAATGAGGTAAAAACAGGAAACCATTCAGTACAATAGAACTAGAAGTCTGATTAATATATCTCATTATATATCTCACTTATAGATACCTTGTAGTGAAGTATAATTGGAGATTCACTGTTTTTAGCTCAACATTTGGAAATGGATCCCTGGGCGTGACACTGCAGCTCCCACTCCAACTGACAGGTTTAACCCAGAAACACTTAGGTTTTGATCAAATACAGAGGAAACATTTACCTACAGGGACAACACCTTAACCTTAAATTTAATATATTGGTTGTGTCTTGAAACTGATATCAGTTATACATTGTGGACACCATTTTTGAAGCTTTTTATGAAATCCATTATTCCATCTGCTAAAGATGTTGAACTGTCGTAACGTCTGACAGGAGGGACCAAAAAGACAGAACTTGGGGAAAGGTTTAACAGTGTTTATTTACAGAAGTGCAAAGTGCAAAATGACGGTAGATCAATCGGTGAGTCGAGAGTGGGGTGTTTGCTGTGGTCCAGCGGTAAAGCGGGAGTAGCAGAGTCTGAGACGGGATGGACAGTACCGGTAGAGAAGAGCAGGGTCGGAGACAGGAGAGCTGAGCGGGTCCAGGGAGCGGGATCTGGTGAGGAGCAAAAGTATCCAATTTAGCAAAGTCAAAAAGCACAAAAACATTAACTGAGCCAAGCAGGGTGTACCAAAGAGATACGCTGAAGATCTGGCGCTGAGTGTCAGGTCCTGACTCCTCTTATCCTACCCAGGTGCAGCTGATTGCAGATTAGTTCTAGGTGTGCACGGGAGGAGCCAAAATCTCCGCCCCAGCTCCAGGCTCAGACACAGAAGGGAGGGGATAAAGTACAAAAAAAGGGCAAGACCGACAGGGATCATGACATAAACGTTGTGCCAGCTTTTGTTTCATGTAGATAGGCCCAGTAATTACAGATATATTGCACAATATTGCCTCTTATGAGCTTTAAGCCTTGTTCTAATGCTGTTACCTCCTCAAAAACATAGCTGGAGTTGTGTTTTGTTTCATTCTCACATGTTTGAGTAACCCTTTATTATTAGTTTACCTACATCTCCAAAGGTCTACATGCTCTGTTCCACCATGTGATGTAATGAAGTGATAGTTTTCAAGTTAAAAGCTACCTTTTACCTTTACTTCGGAGATTAGAATTTCCAGAGCTGAAATCATCCAAATGATTCTAGAAAAGATGTATGGAGCACCTCCTGTATTACTACAACACATCAGAAGGACAGTGTGTTTTCGAGTGGAGTGATTTCAGTTTGAGACAAGAACTCAGCCTAAATATGCAGGGTTTGTATGTTAAAGATGTGAATGAAACAGAAAACAACTCCAGGTATGCTTGTGATAATGAAACATTATAACATAGATCAGAAAATAGTGTAATAGTGTAATATAGGCCCTTTAAACAGCAAATTCCACCTGAGAATTTTAACCTGTCCTCACCTCTATTTAAACTAAAGTCAGTTTAGAATATAGTGTAATATGAATCCACCCTATTCCATATAAGAGCATTTTGCATTGCATCTCATCTGGGCCCCTCCCCCATGTGTCCAGTGGTGCTATGTGCAGTTATGGAGTCTGGAGAGGCCTCTATATCACTATGTGGACAACCACCTGAAACAGTACTTGCAGACAATGACTGGTGCATGCATCATCTTTGAGGAGGAGAGTGGAGGTGGGGGATGGAGAGATCAAAATGGAAGAGGAAAAGAGGGAGAGAGAGAGAGAAAGGGAAGGGAGAGAGGAGGGAGGAGAGGAGATGGAGATAGAGGAGGATTGAGAGGAAGAGGCAGAGAGAGGAGGGAGGGGAGGAGAGGGAGAGAGAGGAGGACAAATGGAGAGAGGAAGGGAGGAAGGAAGAGAGAGAGATAGAGGGGAGGAGTAGGGGGGGAAAGAGAGGATGAGGGGAGAGAGGAGGGGTCAATAAGGTCAGAGGTTACGGGGTGATGAAGGAATGGGTGTCCTATTGGCAAAACATACATCACAAGTGTCAACAGAAAAAGCAGCCAAGGCTGCATGTGGCTGTTTTATGTCCAGCCTATAACATGTAATAATGTGTATTGATAAAGTGATGGAAATTGAGTTGTAACAAACGTACATTTTCTCCCTGTGTCTGGGTGGAGTTTGCATCTTCTACCTGTGTTTGGGTGAGTTTCCCCCATGAACCCAAACCATGCACAATAGGTCAAACCCTCCATAGAAGGTAGTACAGACCAAGACTAGCTCATGATCTGGAGATCAGGGGACATATTTACCCACAGGGGCAATATAGGCTAACCTTAAGCTTAGAGTCTGCTGGGTATACCAGGTGCCACAGTGTAGTCTAGTGCATATTATTTTTGTGTCCTTGGGCAAGACATTTCACTCACCTTGTACTAGTATCATTTTTGGTGTGTGAGAGTGTTGCTGGTGGTCAGAGGGGCTGATAACGCAGCCTCACTTCAGTCAGTCTGTAACCATTGCAGATGTGGGCACAAACTATCACTGACTATGCAATTAATGAAAAACATCATGTAAAAAGTGCTTTGGATGGCTTCAAAGGCACTAAATAAAACCAATGGATTATTATGATAAAAAGGACAACACCCAAACGTCAGGTTAACTGAAGAAGATTTCTACCTAAAGAGTTACTGTCGCTATAGAGACCAAACTATGAAAATATATTAGTGCATACAATATCTTTGGGAGGTGGATGGGGGTATGAATGGATCAACAGGGGAGGATAGGAGACAGAAAAAGAGGCGGGGTTTAGAGGAGGGGGCTGTAAGGTCAAAGGTTATGGGGGTAATGGATGCAATGGGTATCCTATTGGCAAAACATACATCACAAGTGTCACGAGAAAAAGCAGACAAGGTTAAATGTGGCTGTTTTATGTCCAGACTAATATTTAACAGTGTAAAGCAATGGGAATGGAGCTGTAAGGTGGGGTTGTCCAAATTGTCAAAATCTGTCTTTTCTTTTTTGCTGTTTATAACTTATAAATATAACATAAATAAATAAAGATTTAGCGTAATACCCCATTTTCTATTTGAATTCATATCTAAACTTTACCCAATATTGTTGATTGAATAACACAGGCTTTACATCATGCGAACCTGATTTTGTCCTGATAAATGAGACAGGTCCCCATAATGTGAGTGTGCACATGCACAGACTTGAGTCCCAACAGTGTAATAAAAACCTGCCCACACACACAGATTTACAGGTGCATCTTAGGCCCAGAGTTGAGGTGCAGTGATGAAGGTGGAGAGGTGCCTTCACTTCTCCTCTTTTCCATTAGGCTCTGTGTGATGTACAGCTGCAGATTCACCCATACACATCAACCCACCACACCCTTACAATCCCTCAGCCTCTCCCCTCATACCCCCCTCACCCTCCTCCACCTGCCTCACTAGGCCTGAACAATTTGGCAAAAATATCTAACAGTGATTTTTCAGACAAGCCTTTTGAATTCATATTTTAAACGTGTCTGTCATATTTTAGAACATGTTTGTACAGATAAACTACAGGGTTAGCAGTTTTATGCAGAATAAGACAGATCTTTCACAACAAAACCTTTATTTTGTTTTGTTCATTCAAATTTCAATTACAATTTGTGATAAATGGTCAGTCCTCACTCTTTGTACATCAGCACCACACCACACTGCGGAGGCTGTGTGCACCTGAACCTGCTCCATCCATTCAAACCTGTGACAGCAGCCTATATATGAAAACTGTGTGTTTTGAAGTGATAACAGTAAAATACATATTGCAAATGTTTTGTGGTGATTTAAAGCTGCATTGTGTAACTTCTTTTCTGGTGGAGGCTCTGCCATCTTCATTTCCTCTCATCTCGTTTCCATGGAGATGTTACTGCATTTCCTGGAATGTTCTATAGTATGGCATTAAACATGCAGATCATGCCACCAGACAAAGTTGCAGAGAGGCAAGATTGCGCATAGTAAAAATGTATATTTCTTTGCAATAAAAACATTTGTAATTGAATAAGTGAAGGACAGATACATTTAATGCCATACTGTAGAATATTTCATGGAAAAATTAACATCTCCATGAAGACGGTAATTTGGTGGCAGATGGTGGATCCTCCAGTTGAAAGGTTATACAGTGTACCTTTAATATTTGTTCCTCATTTAGATACAAGTAAATTACTCTTTTATGCAAGACAAACAATTTATAACTAGGAGCTGTACCAAATGTGCAAAAAATCAAGATTTTTACAAAGAAGAAAAAAATATACATAGACAAGATGGATGGAGTGTCCAATGGAAACAAATGTGCAGTAGTTTTAGCTGGAATTGAACCGCCAACCTTCAGGTTTAGGGGGAAAAGGTCTATTAATTAATTTGGTTTCATTAACTATTGCGGTAAATGCAGACTGAAAATGTTATTGTTTTACCTGGAATGTTCCAGAGTATGGCATAAAACATATCTATCTTTCATTATTCAAGTACAGGTGTTTCACAAATACTAAAAGTTACATAGTCGACCTTTAAATGATCTTTTGTAATATGTCATATGCAAAAATGAAGCATGTAGATTTTATATAGTTAAACAATCGTAAGTGTCCTCAGCCTTCAGCCCATTCATGATTCAAATGAATGAAGATTCATTTGCTCTTGTACAATTACCACTATCACTTCCTCTCATCTGCTTTGACACCCCTGCTCAGAAACCTCAACCTTCCGCAGCCTACGGGAACCCAATTAGGACACAATTATGGCCTCAGATCCAACCTGAGAGCTGGCGTTTACTTTAGCAATGCACAGCTGCATAGGGTGGATTCCTGAGCTGAAGGATTTCCCCGGGTTTGTGATGGAAGCAGGAGAGCAGCACTAATGAGACACAGTTGACTCACTGAGAACAAGCGGAGCAAAAAGGCAATTATAAAGTCTGCAAACATGACAATCAAAGGAGTGGGGTATTTAACTAATACTACATAAAGGTGAATGCATAGTTCAATCAATACATCATGGCACTTTTGACAACTGTGAAAACTTGTCTAGCCCAAGGACACAACAACAAGCACTTAACTTCCCAATGTAGCGCTGTGCTGATTTTTAGTGTCTATGTGAAAATGTGAAAAAAGAAGTAATTTATTTTAAACTATTTGCAGTAGTCCAAGGTTATTCCTCACTTACCTTATGCATTTTGAATATCCTAATTATTCACCATGGTGACTTTATAAGCACTTTTCACAACAACCAAAGGCCTTCACGGTAACAACTAATATGCTAACATGCACTTCCAGATGATTGGAGAATAAAAAGCTTTTTAATCACACACATCACGGTCATATTTACAACAATGGAATTTTTTTTTTTTCCTTTTTTGTAATTGTCCCGTAATAGTAATATTATGTTTTTGCAATCCTTCAAAAATGTCAGAATGTACCTTTAAATATTATAGTTGAAACTGCATAAAACTTGCCTGGCAAATCCAGATCGATATCTCTGGATTTTTTACACAGATTAATTTCAGTCTGGTCCTCTTGTCCTCTGTCGCGTCTCAAACCCAGACAAACGTGATCTTCTAATAAATTATTATTATTTTTTTTTCTTCAGTGACACGTGAATTGAAGGAACTCATTGGTCACCCATTATTAAGTAAAATCTAATTTCTCTCAGCTCAGATTAACAGACTTTGATGCTTCAAGCTATCTTTAATTGCTTATTTTCAAAATGCCATTTTGCTGATCAACTTCCGTATTCACCACCACCACATGCCCACTGTGACTTATTTTGTTCCTCAATTTTATTTTCTTAACTGATTTTTTTTTTTTTTTTATGATTCGATGATATGCGCAGGATTTGGCAGCGCCATGTAATCATTTTGGTACAAATGAAAAATGCTAAAAGGCTGGCTTGATCTACAGCTATTTATACGAGGGACTAACAGTGAGTGGCGCTTTCTTGTGATGACGTTTACAACAATGTCATCTCTCATTGGGCATTGAGTTTTTTAATGCAGAAGGCAGTGTACGTATTTTTTTTTTATTAACTCGTTTTAGATTAATCTTGTGATTTAAAATGTCCAAATTATAACATATTGATCCACGAGTGTCACGGATTAAAACTATAGAGCAGACAAAGGCACAATAGATTTAAAGTTCAAGTATAACACACTCTACTTAGTGCCGATACAAAACCCTTTATCCTTATTTTTTATTTGTATTTTTTTGTAAATTTCTTCCACCTTTTTTTTTTTTTTTTTTTTTAACTTTTTTTTAGTATAGATGCTAAACTAAATTATTCCATTTTATATTTTCAAAAAACAATCACAAGATATGTGTGTGTGACTTTTGCCTCAAAAATGAAATTGAGAACATGTTAATATATTGTTTTGGGTGAATATGGTGTTTTCAAAACAACAAAAGGTAACCGTAGTAGTGATCTAAATATGTTATATTTTAGTAGTTAATACCTCATAGAATTAAAATACCCCCTCTTTAAACCCAACATATGTGAAAAGTAGTACTACATTCACAAATACCTGTATCCTATTTTGAAAACCAGGGATTTCAAATATAAAGTCTTCAAGAATAGTTCTATTTCTCAACCGCTCTAAAACATTATTTGTGTATATTTTTTGTCTTGACGTGCTTTGACAGCACATCCTCAGCCATCTCGAATAGCAGAGTCATGTGACTTTGATTCACATTGCTTTGATCAAGAAACAAGAAAGCACAAGTCTAAATCTGTTTCTCAGATCCATCTTTAAAGAAATGTGCTCTACCCAAACAATGTTTACACCTTAAACCTGATCAAACTCAACAGTTTGCCCTAGTTCACATTAAAATAGAGCACTTTCAAGAAATATCTATAAAATTCAGATTTGAAAATATTAGTCATTATAATATGATATATAGTCCTGTCACATCCTGCTAAAACAGCTTTGGAAATACAATTTTTCTTTACCTAACAACAGCCCTACTTCAATTCAGGTCACCATAAAAATGTAGCAGAAATTTGCTAAAAATATTCAAACATTTTAGTACACTACTTTCACACCACAATATTAGAACAGCTATGTAGAAACAATTTTACTATCCAACAACAGCCCCACAAAACTTTAATTCCAGTTACCATACAAAAAAGAAATTCACATTCATTTCTAACTATTACCAGAAAGAGCCAAAAAAAAAAAGTCAAAACTTTGATCACATACCCACAAAAATAATGTTACTATAATCCAAAATTGCACATGAGAGAAAAAATTGAGACTGCGTATTTTTGAAAATATTGGTCTTTATAATCTTGCATATATAGTCCTTGTAAATTGGTAGATCTTCTTAAAACTTTATGAATACCATTTTTCTTTACCCAACAACAGCTCTACAAAAACCTTTTATTCCAGTCACCATAACACCCAGCATTCCTTTAACAATTTACCAAAACACTACCAAAAAATATTCAAAAAAATGTCATCACATACCTTCAAACCATGATTTTCAAACAGCTATGTAAACCATTTTCTACCCAACAACAGACCTACAAAAACTTTAATTCCAGTCACCATAAAGCATTTTTTAAACAATTTATCAGAAAATTTCCAAAACATATTCCCAAATTTTGATCACATACCTTCAGTTCTAATGTCAATGTAATCCCAAATAAACCATATGTCCTCAACAGTCTTCATGTAGTATCCAATGGCTGCGAAACAACAAAATCCACATGGAATTTCAAAATGTATTCCAATGTATTTTGCTCAAGGAAATTTACTCCAAAGCCTCAGAGAGAAAAACGATTCCAGCAGTAGTTGCAGTGGTAGTAGCAGTATAAATAGAAGTAGTAGTAGTAGAAATAGTAGTAAAATGCTAAAGCAAGAAGGGAGGGGTGTGCCTGGCTTGCATCATCGGAGCTACTTTAGCATTTCGCACAGCTAACAGAGAAAGACGAGAGGAGAGAAGCGGTGCGGATACAGAGGGAGGATGGAGAGAGAGGAAGGAGAGAGCTAGTAAAGGGGAGGGCTTTGGGATTCATTCAGCTATGTCTTCTTTCCCTCCCTCCGTCCATCTCTCCTTCTCCCTCGCTCTCCCTCTCTCTCTCACACCCGCCCGCACAGCCAGCCACAGATTGTGTTGTACTGATGAAATTTTAATGGTTCTTTTAGGAAGAATAATGAACATGCTATGATTCCCCAGAGTAGAAAGGGAGAGAGGGGGAGTGGGAGAGAAAGAGAGAATGAAAGAATGAGAGAAGGAGAGAAGGAGAGAGAGTGGGAGAGAGGGAGAGGGGGAGAATGGGAGAGTGGGAGAATTGGAGAGAGGGAGAGTGGGAGAGAGAGAGGGAGAGGGAGAGAGTGGGCAAGAGGGAGAGCAGAGGAGGGTAGGGAGGGCTCTGAGATATGCAGGATATAGTGTATAGATATTGTTGTTCATTGAATGTGAGGTTACTGAAATGTCCTAGGTGTGAATAGCTAAATAAAAAAAAGAATAATAAATACATAATATACAACAACAACAACAACAACAACTGGCTGAAATAGTAGTAGTAGCAGTAGTAGTAGTAATACTAGTAGTAGTAGCAGCAGCAGTAGTAATAGTAGTCATTTACATAGTGGACCTTTACACCACAAATACATTTATATTGACAGTATCATTTCAAGATTGCAAATGCAATGAACTTACTCTAATTATTTTTGTGAGCATCATAGGGACGAGGCAACAACCCTGAATATTTCATGTTTAATTTCTTTTCATTTTCTCTCCTCTTTCTTTCTCTGTCACCCACATTGCACCACCAATATAGCAGCAGCAGCATTAGTAGTAATAACAGTTGTTCTTGTCATCATAGTAGAAGTAGTATTAGTAGTACCAGTAGTAGCTTTAGCGGGTATCTTTAGTAGTAGATGGAGCTTTGGTAGTAGTAGCAGCAAAGTAGCAAAAATAGTAGTAGCAGCAGCAGTAAACTTTAGCAGTAGTAGTATTAATAGTAGTAGCATCATAGTAGAAGTAGTAGTAGTAGTAGTAGTAGTAGTAGTAGTAGTAGTAGTAGTAGTAGTAGTTGCTTTAGTGGGTGTAGTCATAGTAGTAGTTCTAGTTTTAGCAGTAGTAGTAACAGTAATAGTAGCAGCAGCGGTAGTAGCTTTAGCAGTAGCAGGAGCAGCTTTAGCAGTAGTAGTAGCATTAGTAGTAATACTTGTTGTTATTGTTATCATAATAAAAGTAGTATTAGTTGTAGCAGTAGTATCTTTAGTGGGTGTAGTGGTAGTAGTAGTAGTAGTAGTAGTAGAAGTAAAGGGTCCACACTTCTCATTGGCAGTGCCACACAGACTCCCAGAGAGGAACATCAAAGGCCCTGACAGACTCACTCCTGCCCCTCCCTGAAGCTCTGTCGCTGGCGTAGACGCTCAGAGACAAGCACCCACATCCAGGAGCAGACTGAAGAGGAGCGCGGAGGAGGAAGAGGATGGGAGAGTAGATTTAAAGAAGGGAGAGTGGGAAATATATGCGCAAGGTACCATTTCATTTTCATATTTGAGTTTTTGCTCTGGCTGTGAGAGGACCACAGGATGTTGCAAAAACTGCACTAGAGCTCAGGATTATGTCATCTACAGTTAAACCAGTTCATGGGTTTTCAGAATGATGAAAAGTGAAGACCATTGCCATAGCAATTAACAATTCAAAACAAGATATTATAACTTTTGAATATAAACTGTCCACAGAGAAAACTACAGATGCTGTATACTAAACCTAGTGTTCATTCAAAAGTACTTAGAAAAAAAAAAGAAAAAAAACATTGAATGAGAGGGTGTGTTGCTTTCAGTTGAATGAACTGATGTCCCTTTCCTCTCACATATGGGTACATGAGCATGAACATTTTGTATATATAACAAAGCAAATGAACCAAAATGATTCGCATTTAAGTGTAATTCTTTGGCCAATGGTAAAATGGTTTATTAACATTTTATATGGCACTTTTCCACCTTCAAGGCACTCAAAGCACTTTACATCAAGGAACCACTCACCCAGTCACACACACACATTCACACCAGTGTATGCAGACACCAGGAGGCAAGGAGGATAAAGTGTCTTTCCTAAGGACACAATGGCAGCATTCATCTGTGGGAGCTGGAATTGCACCGCCAACCTGTGCGTCAGTGGATCTGACCGCTCAACCAGTGTTGTTTGAACTGCCAACCTTCAGGTCAGAGCTACTGTCATCCATCCCCATTTAAAAATGTTAAAATAAGCAAAAGCAATAACATTTTTTGATTTTCTGCAAACTCCCATTTGACTGAAGATAATTTTTTACCACCAAACCAAGTGAGAATCAGAGAATATGAAAACCTGCCATATGCACTTTAAATGAATTCAGGAACACAGAGATCCTGCTTCTATCAGATATAAGCAAATTAGATTAGAACTAATTCATCTATGTTGAGATTTGTACAATTTATGGTGTGCAAGATGTTGTGAGTATGCTAATTAGAGGTATTGGCTTATGCAAATGAAACGTGCTGTTTCCTGTCAGATTTACACAGTCATTTTCCCAGTTATCTATAGCCTTTGTAATGTGTGGAGCTATTTAACCCTTTTTACTAATAATCTAAATCACAGGATGACATTTAGGATTATGTTTTATGGTTATCTGATAGTCTTTGTGTAAATAGGACACACATAGAAGACATACGGGATATAACAGAGCACTGAATTATTACAAAAATGGCAGGATTTGATTGAAAAGAAACAGAGATAAAAACACTGCCTTACACCCAGGAACATCAAACAGGAGTGTGCAGGCGGGCGGGTATACCCCTCCCCATGCACCAGAACAGAGAGAGAGAGAGAGAGAGAGAGAGAGAGAGAGAGAGAGAGAGAGAGAGAGAGAGAGAGAGAGAGAGAGAGAGAGAGAGAGAGAGAAGGGAGTTCGAAAGAGAAGAGGAGAAAAAGAGGAGAACATAGGGAGAAGAAAGAGAGGGAGTCAGAGAAGAGAAAGGAGAATGAGGAGAGACAGGAGCAGCTGCACATGGGAGAAAAGAGAAAGTAGAGAGGGGATGAGGAAGGAAGAGAGAGAGAGGAAGAGAAAAAGAGGAAGAGAAGACCAAAACATGGGGAGAAGAGAGAAGAGGGAGAGCAAATGAGAGACAGGTGGCTACCCCTCCCCCTGAACCAGCACATGGGGAAAGGAGAGAGAACGAGCAAGAGACAGAGGAGTGAGATAGAAATTTGAAAAAGGATAATGTGAGAGAGGAGGAGGGGGCAGCAATAGGAGGCATGAGGGAAAGGGAGAGGGGGAGAAGTAGGAAGAGGAGAGAGAGACTGAGAAAGAAAACGAAGAGAGGAGAGAAAAGGGGAAGGAGCAGATGGAGAGAGATTTGTGGCAAGGGGGGGCATGGGAAATATAGAGGAAAGAGGAGTAGCAAGAGAGAAAGAGAGAGAGAGAGAGGATGAGTGGAGTGACTGGGGATAGAGAGAGGAGGGGATAGAAGGGAGGATCATGCCAAAAAAGCAGTTTGGTGATGTAAGGAGGAAACAGGAGAAGCCAGAGTAGCAGACAGGAGTAGACAGGAGCAGAGCCAGAAGAGCAGACGGGAGCAGAGCCAGAGAAGCAGGCAGTGACAGAGCCAGAGAGGCAGACAGGAGCAGAGCCAGAGGAGCAGGCAGGAGCAGAGCTAAGAGCAGAGCCAGAGGAGCAGGCAGGAGCAGAGCTAAGAGCAGAGCCAGAGGAGCAGAGCCAGAGGAGCAGAGTCAGAGGAGCAGAGCCAGAAGAGCAGAGCCAGAGGAGCAGAGCCAGAGGAGCAGAGCCAGAGGAGCAGAGCCAGAGAAGCAGGCAGTGACAGAGCCAGAGAGGCAGACAGGAGCAGAGCCAGAGGAGCAGGCAGGAGCAGAGCCAGAGGAGCAGAGCCAGAGGAGCAGAGCCAGAGGAGCAGAGCCAGAGGAGCAGAGCTAAGAGCAGAGCCAGAGGAGCAGGCACATATGAATTGCTTAAATAATATAGAGGTACATTTTTATTATTATTATTTTTTTTTATTTATGCTAAAATGAGACAAGATGCCATTACGTCCATCACGCAGTGATCAAAAACAAGGAGTGAGGCTGTGTTGAATGTAACATTCTTTCCCGCCCACACCGCTGGTTTAGCAGGGAGTGGACTTTAGTAGGAGCGACCTCAAAACATGTATTTCCTTTCATTTCATTCAGCTCAGCAATATCAGTAATGTAATTTGATGACAATACAGTTAAGTCATGAAGACCATGCCTTATTATTACGTGCCCCTTTTAACAAACTGTAAATAATGTAATCAATGAGATAGTCAGCCGCCACTACTCAGCCAAAACAGTAAAAATACCAGGATCATGTAGAGTGAGTTAGTATTAACATTTCAAGACGAAAAATGATGAGTCTAACAGTACCAGTTACAGAGAGAATTTTTTTCAATGTAAAGTGAATTGGAGCCAATCAAGCCGGAAGCCCACCCATGCTCACTTCCTATTTGGAATGCAATGGTTAGCAGTTTAGCCATGTCCATTTATATATACACTCTATGGTCTTGCTCAATGATACAACAGCAAAGTAAACCTGGCAGAAATGGGATCTAACCACCAACCCCCTGAATGCTCTGCCACTGATGCTCATTAATTCCAGGTTCATAGGTTCAAATTATGTACCTAATTTTTTGTTTATATCAAATTCTAAAATTGTGAAGTGGTATATATCAGCACTAGAAGGAAGTGACAGGGGAGGAGTAAAGAAAACTAAACATGTAGAACAGCTGCAGAGAAACATCATAAGAGAAAACAGTTATATTGATATAAACTTACAGCCATCAGGAGTCTGCTTTGCTCATGTGGTATGCCCTGAGAGGAGATCGTCAAAACAGCATCGCCATGGAAGCCTGTAGGACACAACACGAGTAATGTGAATTCTATCTAATACAAAGGGTTTGGTAAGAGGTTTGTCAAAGTGTATTGTGGGAAACATTGGGTCAAATTGTAAGTAATTGTTTATTGTTTCATTCAGAATGGTCATACCACACCATCTGCTGGATTCAATTATCTAAAAATTATGTTTGCAAGTTTTCTAACTTTTTTTACTTGGAGTACTGAAGCACAAGTACTCTGGTAACAGTTAAATCACATTCTATATCACTGCTCTGCTGCCATCACCATGACACAACTATAGCAACAGGTAAAGAAATACTCAACTTGTGAATAGACTGTAGGGACTAGTTTCAAATGGTTTTCACTTCACAGATGCGGAAGAAATGTTAGAAATGTTAATTGTGCAAAAAAAAAGTGAAATGTCCAAAGCAGTGATCAAAGCAAGGAGTTATGGCTATTTTTCAGTTTGGAACTATTTTGAGTTAATTTTTGTTTACTGCATTCCATATTTTTTTTTTTGTGAAGGGTCTTCTTCATGCTAAACTAGTGGTGCAGGTGCTTAGCAACGCTCTCAATCAAACCTGTTACTAACGGAGCGACGTCAGGGAAAGAAGGCACTTGATTTGTCTGTTACTATTGTTCATATCTTGAATCATGGACAAAATAGCAAAATCAAAATACCAGGATCATGTAGAGCTGATTAATACAAACATTTTAAGACCAAAATGACTAGGCTTGCTGTAGCAGTCACAGAGAGAGGGGCGATAATTTTTCAGTGTAAAGTGAGTTGGAGTCAATGGAGCCGGAAAATTCAGACAGAACTGTGTACAAAACAACAAATAGACAGTAAGATGTAATCCTCCTCAAATGCTGAATAGTTTAAGGCCTAAAACACTAAAGAGGTGCCAATTGTGAGTGCACTGTGACCGTAGCTTCACCTGCTTCTCCAAAACATTGTCTTTCACTAAAATCTGGACCAGGCGAACTCCCTTTCACCTCTGCCCGCTCCTCTGCCTTCTCAAGTCTGCACAAAGAGGATTATACACAGATACCCTTGTACCCCAAAACACAGAGTCAAATCCCTGTGGTTATTCCTCTGCTTTGACAGTGCAATTCCCATTGAAAGAACAGGTTTATACGGAGTAATGCAGAGCCGTACAGAGAATGCAGTTACACAGTGGAAAGTTAAAAGGAAAACCGGAGAGCTGCTGAAAAGTAAGCTAGCAGCGTGTCAATAATGAAGCAGTCCCATGGGAATGAGGGCTTGGAAGACATTTTACTTACTGCAAAAAAAAAATAATAATAATAAAATAATAAAAATATATATATATATATATATATATATATATATATATATATATATATATATATATATATATATATATATATATATATATATATATATATATATATATATATGTATATATATATATATATATAACATTACACTACACTATGACATAATGATAAAATACCAGATACCAGTTGAATGTTTGGATGCACTTTCTAACTCAATGTTTATTTTTGTGTTCACTTTGTGTACTGAATATATGAAGCAAGATGTTTGTTTGTTTGTTTTTTTCCTTTAATTTTGCAT
The DNA here is from genome assembly GCF_009829125.3 of Periophthalmus magnuspinnatus. NCBI lineage: Eukaryota > Metazoa > Chordata > Actinopteri > Gobiiformes > Gobiidae > Periophthalmus > Periophthalmus magnuspinnatus. The sequence goes on from NC_047137.1 coordinate 754,190, forward strand.
GTCCACCCTTTGCTTTGTCAACACCAATGCAAACCTAATTGTCTGGGTTTATTAGTGGAAGAGTGTTCAAAGCAATGATCAAAGCAAAGAGTAAAGGGTATTTTGAAGAATCTAAAACCTGTTTGAGTTATTTCACACTCTTTGTTTACATTCCACATTTTCATTTAAAGTTTTGATGCCTTCAGTGAGAATCTACAAAGTAATGAAACAGAGACAGAGGCTCTCTGACTAAAATAAAAGTCTTTCATTTAGCTTTTGGGACAAAATCTTCAAAAAGTTGAACTCTTTGCCTTAATGTGAATAAAATTATGCTTACATTTTATCATTAATGAACTGTATGCTTATATTGTGTGTACGAAACCAACATGGTGCGATGAAAACAATAAGTCTGTGTAACAGAAATGAAAAACAGGAGATGTTTGTGTGGAAAGATACTGAGTGCTATTGTTAAAAAATGCTGAGTTAAGTCATGTGTTGAAATCATGTGTCTCAATGATGTCTAAATAAGTGTCATGTGTTAAAGAAATGTATGTCATGTGTATAGAAAATGTGTCCAAATAAAAGACCGCTGTGAGAAGGGGGACGTCGGAGAAGCACCGAGGCAAAGACTTGAAGAACTTCGTCTGTGTGCTCTCTCCCCTCTGAGCAGAGCAGAAAAAAAGTCTAACACTTGAGTCTTTTTGGTAAAGAGCGCGTCGAGAACAGAGTTTTCTTGACATAAAAATTGGTCCTTCGTGCTGGATGTCAGCATTCCTGCGTTCCTGAGGACAGGTCGTCATGCACTGAAGACTGTGCAAGACCGTGGAAAGAGTGAATTCTACCTCAGCCAGTTGACCATGATCTGTCCTTTGGACCAGATTGACAACATCTGACGAATTACTACACGACCAGACACGTGTAAGTAGTCTTGGACTATGACTTAAAGTAGGAAAAAGGCCTAAAATGTAAAACAACTAATCTGGGATTAGTTTTTGGTCAAGGACCAAATCTAAAAGTTAACCTGAGTCTGGGACTCAAATGACTGTATGAGTGTGACGACCATGAATGAGTGAAAAAGACACTTGATTTAAGATTCATGGCAATTGGGACTGGAAACCGAATGGTGTTAACATGGGTCCCATATTCCCGTTGAATTCAAGATCACAGTGGATTTTTGTTAAGGCCATAGTGAGAATAAACTGGTGGTTTAAAACATCTTGGTATCCTTGTGAGTAAAAACACACAGGAAAAACCGGGCTGGGTAAAACCAGTCTAGAATCTTGTTTCTCAAAGGATCCATCACGGCTCAAAGAAATACTCCACTCAAGTGAATTGTCAACTGTTGTAGTGACTGCGACACTGACAGGACTAATACCATAATGGGGTCATCTCATCCAAAACTAGAATATGAAGGGTCCATAATCTATATTCAAAGATAGGTAAAGAAACATGGGTTTTAGTGGAAAACTCATAGTGAAAGATTGTGAAGTTCTAAATAAGAAAATACTTTTACACAATAAAACCAAATTACAGTAAAATATCAACAGTCAAAAGATGGAAGAGCAGTGTTGAGTTGTGTGGATAAGAGTAAACACAAGAAAAAAGTAAAGTTGAAGAGGGCTTAGACGAAAGTAACGGGAAAGTTTTTAAACTGTGCAAGAAAGTGGATGAGAGAGTTACAGATTACAAGTTTGTTAGGGCAAGATATTATTATATTAGAATATTATTATATTGTTATATTATTATATTATATCATGATATAATTCCACCTAAAATAGTACAGAATATTGTAATATTGTAGAATATTGACTCTACTAATGCTGCATTTTAGCAGATTTGTAACTATCTCTGGCTGAAATATGAAACGTGGACGCATAACACATAAACAAGCATGGTTATAAAATGTAATTTGAACCCATATTCAAATGTGCCAAACAATTTTTTGTAACGCCCAAAATCACAACAACAGTTGTCTCGAAGGGCGTTCATGTTTTGGTTGATGGGGGAAACCAGAGTACCCGGAGGAAACCCATCCAGACACGGGGAGAAACATGCAAAACTCCACACAGAAAGGCCTGGGCGACCCGGGGATTGAACCAAACCTTCTTGCTGTGAGGCATGGGTGTTGCCACTAAGCCACCGTGCTGCCTACACACAGAAACAAACAGGAAAATCAAACAACAGACTGGAATGAGAGATGATGGCGACACCACCACCTCGACCTCTGCTCCGGGCACTCTGAAAGTTCATGTGACGTGCTGTAGATTCGTTTAGTCTAACATAATCATTTTCCCGAAGCCATGTTTCAGTTAGGGCTAGCAGATCAATATTAAGGTCGCCAATTAGTTAATTTATTAAAAGGGATTTGGAGGAAAGAGACCTGATGTTTAGCAGTCCACATTTTACACACTTATCATTTTGTTTATTTCCGGCACATTTATTTATTTTTATTAAGATATGAGATCTGACAGCTTCCTTGCCAGAGTTTAGGGGTGTTTTATTTGTGCTTTTTGTACATGGGGCACACACAGTCTCTGTCTGTTTGAAGCTATTCTCGCTGACTGAGTTGTGCCTCACTGGTCCAAACTGCTCCCTAACGTCACTATAACTGTGCTTCCCTGAGCTATTCTGCGTGCTAGTCTTACCTGGTCAATCTAGACTAGCAATCATATTCTGAGCTAACAGGGCGGAGCCAGCCTGCGTGGGATGGATGCCGTCTCTACGTATAAGCCTAGGCTTCCCCTCAAATGCCCTCCAATTATCTATGAAGACGACACCATTCTGCAGGCACCAATTGGTCAACCACTGGTTGACTGCTGAAAAGCGGCTGTACATTTCACAATTGGTGTAGGTTGGGAGGGGGCCAGAGAAGTACACGGACTCCGACATCGACTTAGCCAATTCACAGACTGCAGCTATCTGTAACTTAACCACCTCTGACTGACCGCGCCGAGTATCGTTACCCCCCGCGTGTATAATGATCCAGTGGTACCTATTCTTACTTTTCTTTAAAAGCCTAAGATTCCCCTCGATGTCACCCAGTCTGGCTCCAGGATAACACCGCGTGGAAGCTGCAGGCAGTTCCACGTCCCTGACTATGGAGCTCCCTATGACTAAAGTGTCCTGGGTCCAGCTCAGGGGAGCAAACCTGTTCTGGACGGGGAGCTCTCTACTCTCAACCCTATGTCCCTGGTCTGCTACAGTCCTATTCTCAGCCCTGTGTCTCTGGCCTGTCCTACGCTTTCTTCTAACTGTCACAAACCTGTCCTGGTCTGATCTCGGCTGCACGGGTTGCGCTGGGGGGCTAGTCTCGCTAGCTATGCTAAAGCTACTGCGGTCCGCAGTCCCTACTGCTGCTACCTGACTGTAACTCGGGGACAGAGCCTCCAATGAGCGGATCCGCGTTTCTAACTCTGAAACCCTGGCCTGCAGGACTGCCACTACACTTAACGCAGCTGTCCCTATCATCGTCAAATAAGCCAGGGTCATCACTCCACATAATTCAAATCTTATCTTTTAATTATTTAATATTCCTTACTTCAAATTTAGGATATTTTAAATATAGATACAGATGTATCTATACATCTGTATGCAAACCTATTTACACATTGAGGCAAAACAAACAACTTGTCCATGAAAGTTGGAATAGATTTTTGAACATATTTTAAGTTTGACTGACGTGGATTTGAGACGGGTCTTTGGCCTCCTTTGGCATCTCTCTTCAGCTCGGAACTGAAAGGTCACATGACCTGGACTGGATCTGCTTCTGCTGTGTCTAAAGACTGTCTAAACATGGCTACTGCATCACTGAGAAATATGAACTGAACTAAAACCAAAGAAAGTCCTGCTGGCTCTGAAACTCGTCTGTGGACTGGGCTCCTCCTCCACTGGTCACATGACAAATGAATGAACTGAATCAAAACCTTAAACAAGTGCTCTGCTGCTTCTCTAAGGGCCCATAAAATGTCTGCTGCTGCGTTGGGGCTGTGTTTGTCTGGGCACGTATGAGTGGAACCTGTTCTTAGATCCACACAGTTAAACATTTTGTTTTAAACCACATTCAAAATTTAGAAGTGTATTCATTTATTTTAAAAATTTTTGCTCCATTCCTGAAAACAACCATTTACAAATGTAGTATTAGTTTGGCTATTTCTTTTCATTGTACATCCCAGCCCCAGTGCTGTTGCACTGGGGCTGCTACATACAGTATATGCAACTCAATTGAAATGGCATTTAGAATGACCATAATTAAAATTAGAAACTGGCATTTTTAAGCAGTGCAAACAACATATCTACCTTTATTATGTATGAAACCTGAGACAGCTGGGTTCTGAAATGTTTTAGATAGTTTGTTGTAAATGTTTAGTTGACATACTATGATACTTTATATTAGGTCAAAATGTCAATACTCTTGAATGTGTTTAAAATTTGTATTTCAAACTAAATCACATTATTAGAACATAAAACACTGGCTTTTTAATGCTTAGAAAAACAATTGTTGAGAGAGATTACTTAAGGTCACAATTATGACCCAGAAGATGTAGACTCCTAGCCAAGTTTTCTCCCTGTGTAGACCAAGGGCACATGGACCTGCACAGGGATGAAATGAGGTGGGACGAAGCTTAGAGCCCATTGATTCTCAATAGTAACAATTATAATGACTCTTTCTAATAACAACAAGCAAATGAGTCAGAAAAACAACTTTGCAAAAAACATGGTGCAATAGTACAAAATGGATTCTATATTAGTACAGAGAACCAATTCTACCAAGATCAATGTTTAAATGGGCTGCAATATTGAGTCATGGGCCAAGCCATGACTCAACAGGAGAGATGTCGTCCTCCAGAACCAGAATATCCATTCCAGGTTATACATATGGATTTCATTCAACTCAACAAAGTTAGAAATCTCGAATATTGTTTAGTAATTATTGATGCCTATTCCAAATGGGTAGAACTGTTCCCTTGCCACTCTCCAGACACATTGACAGTAGCAAAAGCTTTATGTAAAAGAATAATACCCACATTTCATATTCCACAAGTGCTGAAGACTGACAATGGAACACATTTTGTAAATAAAGCCATTGACAAAGTAGGACAAAATCTGAAAATTTATCTAAAATGACATTGCAGTTGCCACCCTCAGAGTGCAGGATTAGTAGAGAGGACAAATGGGAAAAACTACTCTGCTTTGAAATGTATGTAGCATTAGTCAGAGCTCAGATGCTTGGGGATGGCGACAGGGGGAGATACTGAACAGCTGCCAGTCAGTGGCCAGGGCAGGCCTGGGCCCTGTCATATCTGTATCTGCTGTAACAAAGAATACATCTTTTTCAGCATTTCAGAACTCACCGAGCTTCGCAAATGGATTACCTTTCATCTAGAATTGTAATTTTTCCACAACAATAATGGTATCAAAAGAGTGGGATCCACGTCGTCCAGAACATAGTGAAGATGGAATTTTGTCTTCCTTTTGGTTTCTGTCCTGATGCATGGAGCTTTCAAAGAAGAACATGGATGGACATTGGTTTCTGTCCTGGATCACAACCGCTGGATTCGAACAAGTTTTACTTTGTGAGAATTTTGCAATACAGACTTATTTTCATTTGAAAAGGAAATTTTCATCTACAGAAACTGGTAAATCAAAGCAGAATGTATTTTGAAAATGCAAAATGCTTAACTAAACATACCCAACGGCCATAGTTCTGATCCTATACCATTTTTGATTCATCTCATAACTTTTTAGTCTTTTTGGCTCCAAAATCCCATGTGTGTACCACTATGCTGCCCTAACAACGTGCTGCTAATACAATCAAAGCAACAATGACCCTCCCCACTCCTGATTTCCTCACATTTGGGTCTAATTGAAATTACGAGTGCTAAAACATCTAAAATGACCCTCTCCTCCTCCCCGCTTGCCCTCCTCCACCCACCTTCCTTTCCTCCTCGCCTGGCTCGCCTCCTCCTTGCCCGACTCTCCTTCTCCTCGCCTGGTCTTCCTCCTCCTCGCCTGGCCCTCCTCCGCCCCCCTCCCTCCTCCTTGCCTGGCCAATTTTTCTTGTTTTCTGATTTTTCCTGTTGTTTGATTTTCCTGTTTGTTTTTGTGTGTAGGCAGCACGGTGGCTGAGTGGCATCACTCATGCCTCACAGCAAGAAGGTTTGGTTAGATCCCCGGGTCGCCCAGGCCTTTCTGTATGGAGTTTTGCATGTTTCTCCCCGTGTCTGGATGGGTTTCCTCCGGGTATTCCGGTTTCCCCCATCAACCAAAACATGAACGCCCTTCGAGACAACTGTTGTTGTGATTTTGGGCGTTACAAAAATAAGATGAATTGAATTGAACCCCCCCCCCCCCCCCCACTCGCAAAACGCTTTGTCTCAACAGTTGGCTTTACTGAAGTTTGACCCAGATCTGAACAACTTCCGTCCAACCTGTCTGTCCTATCCTTCACCAAATAACTGTAAAACACAGGACAGTAATGGACATGTGCCGATACAGATAGAAACAAGCAAGGTGAGCCGTGCTGAAGAACAGTGGTCCCCAACCACCGGGCCGTGGACCGGTACCGGTCCGTGGATCAATTGGTACCGGGCCACCGGCCGTCCAAGAAATAATTAATTATTTCCGTTGCATTTATTATCTGAGTCTGAACAATCGTTTATTTAGAAAAATGACCGGATTCTCTCAGTTACATTTCCGTCACTTGAGCGCCGACAACTTAACCACTTAGCGTTCGGGCTGTCGCCTTTATTTTACAACTTTACAGCAATGTACGTGTATTTCTGCATCACCCACACAAACAATCTACACATCAAATGAAAGCTACGGCATTCATCTTTCTGAATATGTAAAGCATTTACACCTCTAATCACCACAGTGCTGACAGGAAAGCCGTTTTTACAGAGAAGTCAGAAATGTGGATTCACTTCACTTACCATTGAGCGCTCTGGTTCTGTCAAACATCAACATATTCATACAAAGTTGGTCTCATTCGTTCCGTAAAGGTCCAGAGAATATAATCCAGTCAAGAAATTATGTCCACAAAGGAAGTTAGAGCCTCCATGTCCAATCTGCTGCAGGAAAGTGAAATCTGTTCCGTCACTTCTCTGCAATTCTTTTGTCAGTTTCAGGCATAATAAACTTCTGACAGCGCCAACTTTGTTCCTCAGCGCAAAACAAACTTGTTAGCTTGTGATTGACACCAAAGTTGGCCAATAAGGTAGGGGCTGTGTTACTGGAGCCGCGGACAGTGAATGAGAGCTACAGATGACTGAAAGAGTACGCCCCACTCTCCCCCTTGTAGAATCAAGCTGTTACATTACACACGTTTAGTGATGTTTTCGTCTTAAAGCCCATGAACTGTGGAACACGCTGATGCATGACATGCAGTGGTTTACTGTAAACAGACGGAGTTTGCTGCGCGTAAAAAGGCGAGACTGGATATAAAGATTAGAGCAATACGCGTGCGTAATTTTATGCACGGAAATTACGCACGCGTATTGCGTAATTTTACGCAGCAGTTTTGCGTTTTAAACATGACGAAATGGACAAAACAAAGGAAGTACGCGACCGAGGACACTGGATGTTTGTACAAGTTAAACTAGAGGCATCTCGGACCCGGAGCGGTTCGTGGAACCAAGTGAAGATCTCATGGTGGACTCAGGAGCAGAGGACCTTATGTTTTGATGGACTGGATGCTGTTCCTGATCGGTAAGTGTGGTTTATTCTGCTATTAACTTAATTGTGGGTCAAATGTGTATCATGTGTAATCATTAGCATTAGCTAATGCCAATCTGCGCCCCCCGACCACCACCAATCATCACGCACACACCACTTGGGTGAAGTGTCTTGCCTAAGGACACAATGACAGAACCAAGGACACAATGGCAGAAATTGGTCTCCAACCTTCAGGTTGCGGGACCAAAGCTCTAACCACTGAGCCACATAATATACATTTTATATTGTGTTTTGATATGATATATAAATGTATAGTAGTAGAGCAGCTGGGTGTGCAGATACAGATTCCTCTCAGTGTGAGTTTTCAGTAGAGCCTCACTGATGTCTGTGGGTTGAAACATTCAAAAGTTATTGTACTTTTTCCAAACGTTCTCCAAATGTCTTCATTCGGATAGGTTTGGAGAGGCCTGGACTTACTCATGATAAAATGATTGTAAAACTCTCACTTTTATAGGTATTGACCTCAAATTTGAAATGTAAGTGGTCAACAAACTTGTCAGTTGAGATATAGTGTATTTTTGGCCCCAGCTACCTACTGCAGCTTTTTACACCATCATTTTCACAAAAGTTTTTGGCGAGGATGAGAATTTTTTTTTGTGTGTGTGTTCCAAAGTGTATAAATGCCCAGCAGACAAACTTACAGTGATTCTGACACCTGTGGGTAAAACTATAGGGTGTTACCTTTACAAAGACCCCAAACTAGTGCAATTACTACTGAGGGTTCAATAATGGTGATTATTTTAATTTGGAGAGGTCAGAACAAAGGCAATTTCACCAAAATGACCCGGAATGCTAAGTCCTGGGCAGAACCAGACCTGCATCATTAAATCCATCCTTCTGTTTCAACTGTCACTGGAGGAAAACTTCAGAAAAGTTCAGGCATTCACTTTTTTTCATGTGACTCAAAAGAACTTGACCTGATCCTCATGTCCCCAACCACAGCCCTGAAATCGACACATGGGCTGAAGGACAACTCCAGAGATGATCTGTGACCAGAGAGAGGCCAAGTTGCATACGGATGGAGAGTACAGCTGTGTGTGGTCAGAGGGAGGACAAAGGGACAGAGGACAGGTGATGGGAAAGATTTAACTGAACAGCGCCACCATCATGTTAAAACAGCATTCATCTTCTGACTACAAATCATAAACAAACTGAACTGAACACAACAATGAACTGTTGAATTTGCCTCCATCTCAATCAACAAACTAATAGAACTTCATCTCCATTAACATTTCTCTACACACTCTGTTTGTGACAATGATTGTTTATGACATATGATTAAAAAATAATCAAAAGGGAGAAAGTGTGATAGAAATTTAAGTATATTCATGTTGTGTCTTTAAAAGCATTTGTTCTGTGTCAGTTTGTCAGACCCAGACCAGGCAATAACATGTGTGAAGGCTCTGTCTCCATTCCACAGGAAACACGTTGTTGTGGGATGGGGACTGGGGGAGACGCTGAAAGGCTGCCAGTCTGTGGCCAGGGCAGGCCTGGGCTCTTTCATATCTGTATTTGCTGTAACAAAGAATAAACCTTTTTTTCTGTATGTCAAAAATCACCGAGCTTTGCAAATGGATTACTTTTCATCTAGAAGTGTAATTTGTCCACAACATAATATGAGCCAGAGCTTATGTTATATTTTATGTGTATGCTAGTTCTACAGTGTGCATTTTTTCGCTGGTGGGACTTAAACTCAGGAGCAACGTATAGTTCGGGATATACAGTATATATACAGGTAGAATTGAAGAATGGGTCAAATGCCGAGAATAATTATTTTTATGGAGACAATAAACCCTTAACCTTTCTTTTTCTTAATTAAGATCATGTAGTTCATTTTGCACTTCCCTGCCTCTATGCTCTGAGGATTCACATATAAAATCACTGGTATATCATTCATCTGGAGCACTTAGGACCCGGGCAGAATGTGGATTAATATTTAACTGAGCTTTTTGGTCTCTGCCCCGAGCTGCTGTAAAACGTGTGTTTGCTTCTGATTTGGCACGTGGCCCAGGATCCTTACCTTTAATAGTCCCTGTGTTTGCTCTGAGCAGAGAGAGGCCATTACAAACACTATAAACACAATGGTATATCAGACTACAACTGGGAGCACAGCGCGGATAAAGCACAAATTAGCTGCAATTCTTTAAAGGGCCCATATTACTCTTTTTTCTGATGTATGTTATAATGTTGTTTCCTCATCACAAACATACCTGGAGTTATGTTTGTTTCATTCACTCATGTTTCCCACGCAAACTCTGCATATTTAGACTGAGTTTGTCTCTCAAACAAAAAAACACTCTGTTACACCTTGTGATGACATGTGGTAATATGTGCTACACTGTTTTTAAAATCCTTACATTTTCACTAGAATCATTTGGATCATTTCAGCCCTGGAACTGGCTCTCTACTGAGGTAACAGGTAGCTGTTAACTTAAAAATTACAGTTTCATGACATCACAAGGTGGAACAGTGCCTTTTGAGGTTTGGAGACGTAGGCAGAGTAATAACAAAGGGCAAGGCAAGGAAAGTTCATTTGTATAGCACAATGCATACACAAAATCATTCAAAGTGCTTTAAAGAATAACAAATACATTAAAATCACACAAAGTGCAGAATAAAAACCTTTCAGTCATATGCACAGCTAAACAGAACTGTTTTGAGCCTGGATTTAAACATTGTCAAAGTAGAGGCCTGTCTCACATCTTCAGGAAGATTTTTCCAGGTTTTAAATGCATAAAACTCAAACGCTGATTCTCCATATTTAGTCCTGACTCGGCACCAGCAGGAGGTTGGTCCCTGAAGTCCGAGATGGTTCATATGGCACTAACATATCAGAGATGTAATTTGGTGCTAGGCCATGGAGAGACTTGTACACAAGCAGAGCTGCTTTAAAGTCTATTCGTGAGCTACAGGAAGCCAGTGCAGAGACCTGAGCACAGGACTTATGTGCTCGTACGTCTGAGCAGCAGCATTCTGGATGTAATGCAGTTGACTTAACGCTTGTTTGGAGAGGCCAGTGAGCAGGCCTTTATTATAGTAATAGTAACCTACTGGAGAGAAATGTATGGATAAGTCTGTCTAAGTCTGGTTTTGACAGTATACCTTTGATTTTTGATATGTTTTTAGATGGTAAAAAGCTGCAGATGTTATTGATTTGATGTGGCTGTTAAAGTTCAAGTCTGAGTCCAATTATTTCCCTTAGATTTGTAACCTAGATCTCGGTTTTAAAGAGATAGAGGAGGTGACTGCTAACACTTTCTCTGTTTCTGTGGACCAAAGACTATAGACTATACTATAGCTGGAGAAAGTTGTTTGGCATCCACATACTGATCTGTTGGATGCAGTGGCAGAGTGAATCCACTGGTCCATATTCACATGCTGAGACACAGATCTGAGTGTCATCTACATAGTTGTGGTAGGGCACATTATTTCTACGTATTAACTGGCCTAGAATGTAGAGATTGAACAACAGGGATCCCAGGACTGACCCCTGAGACACCCCACAGGTCAGGGACATTTTATCTGAGACACAGGTTCCAACAAAGTACTCCCTGTTTTCTAGATAGGACTTCAACCAGTTTAGTGCCGTACCAAAGATGTCCACCCCCCTCTGTAAGAGGATCCCATGATCAACAATATCAAAGGCAGCACTAAGATCTAACAGGATCAAGACTGAGACTTTACCTGTATCCATGTTCAGGCAGATGTCATTTGTCACCTTGATAAGAGCAGTCTCAGTGCTGTGGTGGGGTCTAAAACCTGATTGGAAGACATCAAAGGAGTTGTTCATTTGGAGAAAGTTAATAAGTTACAAAAGGTTGCTCAAATATGTGTAAATGAAATAAAACACAGGGGGTATGTTTTTGAGGAGGTAACAGTATTATAACATGGCTCACAGGGGTCAGTTTTGCATAATATTGGACCTTTAAATCCTTTATTTACCTTGAAATGACTAGGGTTGACTAGATTCTTTGATTTAATACTTTGTTTTGCTTATGTTTGTGATAAGAGAACGTTATAACATGGAATGAGAGAACGTCATTTTATGGCAAATTGAGTAATCCTACCAACATAACCTAAATAACATCACATTGCATTATCATGCAGACCTAATAATAATATTTCAAGATTTATTTAAAGTATGTTAAATGCACCCATATGAATTATCCACTGTATTGACCACTGGTCTGTGGCCCTCTGTGTCGAATATTTTTCAAGATATGGCCCTCGGTGAAAAGAGTTTGGGCACCCCTGAACTAGTTAATTTTAAGCAGTTCACAGTGGTCCAAAGTTATTCCTCACTTACCTTATATGAGCGTCATTCAATAAATAAGGTGAATTTTTCGGTATAAGGACTTTTAATACAGTTAGAAGCTTACTTTTTGTTTGTTTGTTTTACTTGTTTTTCACATGGATTTAATTTCTTTTGCAGATAAAAAAAAAAAAACCTCGAGAGTTTTGGCGATTAACAAAGATGGCCAACCAAGAAGCATGCTCCAGGATTGAACAGCGGTCAGTTATCAAGTTTTTGGTTGCTGAAGGGTGCAAGCCCGTTGAAATTCATAGGTGAATGTCAACTGTGTAATGTTCGATCACCTCAGGAGACCTCACTTTTGTAGGCCTCCCAGGCCTGCCTTCATCCTCAACACTGCTCCGTCCTTCTTTAAACAATTTAGCCCACTTGTAGACATTTTTTTGGCTGAAACATGTGTCACCATACACAGTTGACATTCTCCTATGAATACGGGTTTGCACCCTTCAGCAACCAAAAACTTGATAACTGACCGCTGTTCAATCCTGGAGCATGCTTCTTGGTCGGCCATCTTTGTTAATCGCCAAAACTCTCAATTTTTATTTATTTTTTAATCTGCAAAAGAAATTAAGTCCATGTGAAAAACAAGTAAAACAAACAAACAAAAAAAAGCAAGCTTCTAACTGTATTAAAAGTCCTTATACCGAAAAATTCATCTTATTTATTGAATGACCCTCATACATTCTGAGCATCCTAATTACTAATGAATTTATATGGTTTGATCAAATCTAAACCAGCGCTTTTGTAGGACAAAAGCAGGTCTAAGAGAAATATTCAAATAATACTTACTACAGTTATTTAAGTTAAGACAATTCAGAATACTAGTGGTGGTTGGATAACAACAAGAGGAGGTAAAGACTATATAGCTTTTTAACCAGATTTTTCAGTCTTCATCATTTCATTAACCCTCCACCAAAAGAGTTATGTAGTGCACCTTTAAGTTATGGAAATACCTCACACTCATGCTGGCCAGAATGATGAAGGGGAGCGATGATGTATTCTAGAACGAGTGGTGGTGAAACAGCTCTGCCGCCACCTGCAGGACAATAATATATTTGAAAAATTTCAATCTGGATTCAGAGCTCACCACAGCACAGAGACTGCACTGCTTAAAGTAACAAATGACTTACTACTTGCTGCTGATAACGGGCTGGCTTCAGTCCTGGTCCTACTGGACCTCAGTGCAGCGTTTTACACCATTGATCACAACATTCTACTGCAGAGGTTAGAATGTGACATTGGAATCAGAGGGACCGCCCTCAAATGGTTTAAATCCTATCTATCAGATAGGTACCAGTTTGTTAGTATAAACCAGAGCTCCTCTCCCTGTTCTAAAGTAGCCTGTGTAGTTCCACAAGGATCTGTGCTTGGTCCAATACTATTTACTCTGTATATGTTGCCATTGGGTAACATTATCAGAAAACATGGCATTAATTTTCACTGCTATGCTGATGACACTCAGCTGTACTTATCAATGAAACCAAATCAGCAGGGTTTATCTATTTGATCAATAGATAAACCCTGCTCTTAAATCCTGAAAAAACAGAGGTCACTGTCGTTGGTCCCAAAGGTCAAAGAGATTCTCTGTCGGACCAGATAATCTCACTCGACAATGTGAGTATTGCTTCTAGCCCTACTGTAAAAAATTTTGGAGTCCTATTTGATCAAAACCTCTCATTCACAAGTTCAAAGTTAAATCTGTCAAATGTAGGAGATGAGACTAACCTATTCAGCCCTTAACGACCCTGCCCTTGGGGTCGTTAAGGGCTGAATAGGGTAGTCTCAGCTGAAACTGGAGACAATAGCTGTTTACAATTTCAGTGTGGTTAGCCCCTCCCCTCAGACAGATTTAAAGGCAGTGGCCACCAGCATTCTGACCAGAACTGAAGAAGCAGCTTGGATGAGCAGCGAAACGTCTTCACTCCTACAAGATTTGTCCAGTTGACAGATTTAACTTTGTTGTTTGCTATTAAATATCAAGTTTATTCCTTAGTACTGAAAACAACACTAGTACCAGATCATGATTGGCTGACTGTGACAAAAGACGAAATACAGTCCACCTTCAATTTCATGAATCCAACTGAATCCAGGACATATGTGAGTTCAGAGAATCTTTATCTCCCAAACAGCTCATTTCCATCACAGCGGCACTTTAAACATTAAGCCAGGAGCTAACCGTAAGAAAGGTCACTTCGAGTGACTACCTGTTAATTGGATTTGCCTTTTTGCTGGTCTGTTCAGAGATTGCTGCAAGCTGCTCTCTTCAATTATTAAATATATATTGGGGACGAGTAGTGAATTTTAAAGGCACTTATTACAGCTTCACACTGTAAAAAGTTAATATGGGAGTTAAAAGGACTCAGATTTAGAATATTAATCTTATTTTGAGTCAGCTGACCTACTTTTAATTTAGTTACTAAGGGTGCACTCTAGGCTTTTTAATCCCTGCTGTGCATAAAGTGGGACTAAATACATAAACTCCGCCCACAACCACATTTCAAATAGAGCTGCTAAACTGAGCCATACCTGGAGGACTAAAGAAAAAGTGAGTCTAACAGGTATTCACAGACAGGTGCTTGTAATCAGAAACACCTGACTGTAATGAGGGCAGTCATTAATCATTGCCTCAATTCAAAGGCTGCACACTTTGAAGTACCGTTTGAAGGACCCGGCCAATGAAGGGTGCTCCTCCGTGTAGCCTCCGTTGACCGCAAAGGATGTGCCGAAATGGGGGTGCAAATGTACCTAGTGTGCAGTGAAGTTGCCACAAAATGACTAGGAACAGTAAATAATGTATTTTCCAGACTATACGACGCTTCAGAGTATAAGTCACACCAGCAAAAAAAAAAGCATAATAATGAAGAAAAAAACATATATAAGTCACACTGGACTATAAGTTGTAATTTTTGGGTTGAAATTTATTTTATAAAATCTGAGACCAAGAACAGACATTTTATCTTTAAAGGCAAGTTATAATAATAACAATAAAATAGAGAACAACATGAAGCATAGACAACTGAATACATGTCTGGTATGTTAATGTAAGATATTAAGAGTTAATCAAATAACTACGCTAATTCAATTCAATTCATTTATTTTTGTAACGCCCAAAATCACAATAACAGTTGTCTCGAAGGACGTTCATGTTTTGGTTGATGGGGGAAACCGGAGTACCCGGAGGAAACCCATCCAGACATGGGGAGAAACATGAAAAACTCCCCACAGAAAGGCCTGGGTGACCCGGGGATCGAACCAAACCCTCTTGCTGTGAGGCATGAGTGATGCCACTCAGCCACCGTGCTGCCTACACACAAAAACAAAACAACAGGAAAAATCAGACAAAACAAGAAAAATCGGCCAAATCGGTCTAACACATGCCAGCTTGGCCACAAACACGAGAGACATGGGAGTTCTTTTCACTGATGTTTATTGTGGTCTTACTTCTTCATCACAGTTGACACCGTAGAACTAGCAAACACATACAATATAACATAACATACCTCCTGTGTGGTACCGGTGCCCAAGACGCCACAGGCCAAGGAGCTCAGCAGCTTCAGGCCGGTGGCTCTAACATCTCACCTGAGGAAGACACTGGAGAGACTGGTCCTTGGCCACCTCCGCTCCACCGTGAGCTCAGCGATGGACCTGCTGCAGTTTGCGTAGCGGCCTGGCATTGGAGTGGAGGATGCCATCATCTACTTGCTGCACCGCTCACTGTCTCACCTGGAGAACCCCGGCAGCACTGTGAGGATTCTCTTCTTTGACTTCTCCAGTGCTTTCAACACCATCCAGCCACTGCTCCTGAGGGACAAGCCGGAGACCGCCGGGGTGGACTGTGACCTGGCAGACTGGATCCTGGACTATCTCACAAACCGGCCCCAGTTTGTGAGAGCCAAGGTGTCTTGATCTCATGACCTGTAGTGTGGGGGCGCACCAGGGCACTGTCCTCGTGCTCTTTCTTTTGACCCTTTACACTGCAGACTTCAGACACAACACAGACAGCTGCGTCCTGCAGAAGTTCTTTGATGACTCTGCCATCATTGGCCTCATCAAGGATGATGACGATGTGGAGTACAGAGGGCTAACACAGGACTTTGTGGACTGGTGTCAGCAGAACCACCTCATCATCAATGCAGAGAAGACCAAGGAGGTGGTGGTGGACTTCCGCAGACGCCACTCTACTACCCCCTCAGTGAACATTCAGGGAAGGGACATTGAGAGAGTGGACTCATACAAGTATCTGGGTGTTCATCTAAACAACAAACTGGACTGGACTCACAACACAGATGCACTGTACAGGAAGGGCCAGAGCAGGCTCTATCTCCTGAGGAGACTCAGGTCTTTTGGAGTGAGAGGGCCACTCCTAAAGACCTTCTATGACTCTGTGGTGGCATCAGCCATCCTGTACGGTGTGGTCTGCTGGAGCAACAGCATCACAGAGAGGGAGAGGAAGAAGCTGGACAAGGTCATCAAGAAGTCCAGCTCCATCCTGGGCTGTCCTCTGGACTCAGTGCAGGAGGTGGGGGACAGGAGGGTCCTGGCTAAGGTCATTTCTATGCTGG
Organism: Periophthalmus magnuspinnatus; assembly: GCF_009829125.3. Taxonomy (NCBI): domain Eukaryota; kingdom Metazoa; phylum Chordata; class Actinopteri; order Gobiiformes; family Gobiidae; genus Periophthalmus; species Periophthalmus magnuspinnatus. The sequence goes on from NC_047137.1 coordinate 770,777, forward strand.
GCCATGAGTCTCACCCCCTGCAGGATGCTCTGTCTGCCCTGGAGAGCAGCTTCAGTGACCAACTTTCTTTTTTTTTTTTTCAAATTCTTTTGTGCCCTCAACGATTAAATAGCTAAATTCCAAGGGTAGTGGTTCTTGAAGTTTTGCACTGTTGTTTTTATGTATATTGTTCCTATATTGTGCTTGGTCTGACACACTGTGTGTTTGCGTGTATGTTAGAGTGAGAACTGCTCGGAGTATGCTGCAAATGAATTGCCCTCTGGGATCAATAAAGTTTTCTGAATCTGAATCTGAGACTGATTCACCCTCGCTGTGTAAAGGAGAGGTCCTTTCCTTCCTGCTGCTGTCAGACTGTACAATGAACACTGTTAACACTGAACATGGGTTCATTCATCCATATCTATTATCTATCTATCTATTATCTTGTTTTATTGCATGTTCCATTTTCCTTCTGTTCTTTAACTGTGCAGTGCAATAATGGAATTTCCCCACTGTGGGACTAATAAAGGCATATCTTATCTTATCTTATCTTATCTTATAAGCTCTGGCTCATTTTACATATGCACACAAAATATAAATACATATGAACGCATGGAAAATATACATGCTACTTTGGTCTGCTAGTAAACAAACCGTTGAACTGAAAACTTTCTATTTTTCTATTTTACTCAGTTGTTTCTTAAGTAGTGCTCTGTTAGGTAACACTTTGCATTAACGTAAAAAAAAAAAAAAAAAGGCTGAATCGGAAAACAGGAATGAAAAATTATCACCTTCATGGTCTTATAATTGAAGGGGAAATAAATAAGGGCCAATTAAATATGAAATGTATAAAAGAAAACGAGTAAATTTTCTTACAGGTATTACAAACACAGCACCATCTAGTGGTCAAACAAGTGAACTGTAACATGTATAATCAACCATTACATAACACATATATACATGAAGCAAAGACAGTGAACTGAATAGTGTCTGGTATGTTAAGGTAAGATATTAACAGTTAATCCGATAACTAAAGCATAAAAAACAAGCTCACAAGTTTACTCTCGATCTCACCCCAAATCACTAAATCCATAGAATTCTTCATCCTCGGTGTCGCTTCTGAACAACTCCATCTGCTTCAGAAGTAGATGAAGTGCCACTTCCGCATGGCTGTCATACTGGTACACAAGCCTAGAGCACCCTCACACAATTGTCAGCATGACAATAATGAAGATGTGAAATTATATATTTTAATAATTTCACTAATTATGACTATGACTTATAAGAGAATAAGTCATAGCCCCAGCCAAACTATGAAAAAAGTGCAACTTATAGTCTGGAAAATACGGAAATGCTATTAACACGTCTCAGTAGCAAAAAAACGAACAAACCGCTACACATCCCAGTGATGTCATCATAAAGCACTGTTTGTTTACATGTCGTTCAGTCTAAGTCAAACATCAGTGTGTAATAGTTTCTACTATGATCTCTATTGTAACTGCACGTTTGTGACTGTGTGCTTGAAGTGCTTGTTGCCTCTTGTCCAGAATGTTACTGAAAAGATTAATATCAATGAGACTTTTTCTGGTTAAATAAAGTTTACATAAAAAAAAAAAAAAAGTGCTAAGACTGTAGCAGAGAAAATAACCACATGCAGTAGTCTGTGAAATATCTCTTAAATCAGTGGTCCCCAACCTTTTTATCACCGCGGACCGGCCAACGCTTGAAAATTTTACCGTGGACCGGACTCTTTTTGCATTTGTAAACTGTCGGCGCTCAACTGACGGAAATGTAACCGAGAGAATCCGGTCATTTTTCAAAATAAAAGATTTTTCAAAATAAATGATTGTTCAGACTTAGATAATAAATACAACGGAAATAATTAATTATTTCTTGGACGGCCGGTGGCCCGGTACCAATTGATCCATGGACCGGTACCGGTCCACGGCCCGGTGGTTGGGAACCACTGTCTTAAATAGTGAGGCAGATATGAGTCCTGCTGTGATACGCTCTTCTGTGAGTTTATAGATTGATAACATCAGCGTGAAGCAGTGAAGGCAACAGGAGATGAGAGTGCAAAACTTGTGTCGCAGTTCACAGGTAAGCGTGCATTGATCTCCTGTGTGTTTGACAGTTTTGGAGCAGAGTTTATTATCTTCTTTCCTTGTATGAGTGATCAGGGCTTGTAAGCTTAAGTTGTGCATGTGTAAGAGCTAGGCCTGTCATGATAAACCAATTTTTAAGTGTGATATATTGCTGAAGTAAATACTGATGATAAACAATAATACTTAAGCCAAATCATAAAGCCGAAGTATTCTAAATGTACACAATTGTATAAATTAATAACAGAGAGCAACACTTAAGTAATTAGTCTGTGTATTTTAAGGTCAGAATTCAACCTTCTTCAGCTCAAATCTTCATTTTATAGAAAAAATGTGCCACTACTGCAAAGAAATGTACCTATGATAAATACTGACCCCCCAAAAAATTGTTGCATTTATAATATATTGTACTATAAGTCAATATAGTAATTATTGTGACCGTTGTGAGCGTTGAGCCTCCTCCTCTGAGCCAAAACCTGAAATATGCCATGCCTGACAAAGGTTTAATTTGTTTTCATACCTTTCATACCAGTTTGGACTGCTCACTAGCACTCTTTCCCAGAGTGGTCACATGATGCTGCTGTGACATGTCCAGTTAGCTGATTTAAATAGGTTTTTTGACTTTGGTGGAAGCAGGACAACAGCGCCATCTGCAGTCCGACTGCTTCAGGACAATATCCCAGGTGTGTGAGTGTAAAAAGGCCCCCTCATCTCAGTTTAAAGTCCTGTGTTGATTTTTTTTTTTAATCAGCTGACCAGACACATCACAGGAAAATCACGTGACCACTCTGAGAAAGAACGCTAATAAGTAGTCCAAACTGTCAGGTATGAAAACAAAATAAACCTTCGTCTGGAAAAAGAATCCATTAAAATAAATTAGCCTAAGACCATATGAACCCCATTGAAATATGCCATGTCTGGGTTTGGGATCATCTGCACTCACACAGGACAAACATACCACGCTTTAGGTTCGATTGGGTAAAATATGGCCATGATTATTATATTGCATTTTAAAAGCACGGGCCAGTTTTTTTAACCAAGAATAAGGAGAATGTTTTAGTACAAAATGTCAAGCTGCAGCACCATGATAAAGAAACAACTGTTAGGGAAAGTTTGTGGCAGTTGTTTCCACATTCTGGCAGTCAAACCAACTGAAAGGTATGTAACTATTTGGAGATGGCATGTCACTTGCACGATTCTATGGAAAAACCATGGAGATAAATGCATTTTAAGCCACATTGTGTAATATTATAGCTAAAGGAACAATATTTCCATGGAAACAAGCAAGAAGGAGTTCTCCTGCAGGTCAAATAAGAATCAGTTTTATCAGTAATGACTCTTGTTTTTCTTTGTTTTTCAGTATGACAAAAAACAAATAAAAGTCATGCTTTTATTTTAGTTTTTTTACTAAAATGCTACATATCGTTGCTTTAAAAAATATTGCACTTTTTTACCTTGTGTCATATGTTTTTTGCAGTGTGTGTGTTTGTCAGTCGAGTGGCTGCTTCACTTTGCTACAGCTCAGAGCCACACATTTATTCTAATCACAACCTGGTGGAGCTTTATCCTCTCTGTCCCTCAACAAATTCACAGATAAAAATAAATTATAGTCATTTTATGCTCTTTTCTTCAAAATGTGATAAAAAACATGAAGCAAAACAAATATTTACCGTGTATCTGGGCAATAGAGCAACAAAGGGACAGCTTAGATAAGTAAAATTAATATAATACTGAAGTGTACACTATTTTTGTTGGGATTTAGTTGAGTATTTTATTTTAAAAAAAACAACTCATTTACAGACTTATACTCTAGACCCCTGCCATAGTTTCACATTATTTGACATATTTATATGGGTGAGATTGACAGGTAGGTTAGTCAATCAAGGACGTGTATGGTACACGTCAACAAATATTAAAAAAAAGAAAGGGAAAAAATATAACAAGGGACTGAAAAACATAGTTGATTTCTGCAGAATCAATGAGCAAAGCACTAAACTGTTGTTTTGGGTCTTTGATTGAGAACATGAGCGGGACATGGCTAACTCCTGGAGAACCTCATTAACATCATTGGGACGGGCTGTACCATAAAGCATTATTATTCTGTTTCTGAAGGGGGCTGGGGGAGACAGGGATAGAGTTAACATGTTTGAAATCTGATTGAACCTGCTCTGTAGACCCGGCAGGAGCAGACAGGAGCAGGCTGGGAATGATGATTTACACTTTGTGGTTCAGTGCATTTTATAAAAAGATATTGTGAAGGTAGACAGCTGTGAATGCTCAGTCATATGTTACTAGAGGTGTCTCAAAGTGTGAAGTCAACTGCCAAAGCTGGTAAACAACCTAGTCTTCTTTTAAATAAATGTAATATATTTGTGCTTTTCTTCTTAAAATCTATAGAGAGTTGGCTTATGATTGCCTGTGAAGTGCATAATGATATCTGTATTTTTATAAAAAGGGATATCAGTCTGGGTCCCACTTCCTCTATTGCATCTGGAGCCACAGCCAAATATGACTAGAGGTTGACTGACATGGGCTTTTAATGGGCGATGTCGATAGTTTAGAACCCAGAGAAACCAATGGCTGATGAGCTCTGCTGATATATTGGTTAACCAATATATCTATCTCTAATTATGGCTGATCAATCAGATTTGCTTCTTTTAGTGACTTCTTTGAAACAAAGGATCTCACTGGTCACCCATCATCTTGAATAAAGTGACATTACCCTCATCTTGATTCTGTTGAAACCTGCGATGGTTTTCAGTCCCCTGTGATATTTTTCATTTACTTTTTTCCTTGTGAGGAGCCATATTTGTTTTGATGATCATTCTGCATGATGTTCTTGAAAAACATATACTAACAGCTAACTGCAAAAACATATTGCTTGAAAATCCTCTTTGTTATTTCTTAGTGCTGCTGGTTGTCATAAGAGAATAATGGCTGCCATCATTTCTCTATTATCGTCTCAGACTTTACAAGTGTTTGAACATTGGAAATAAACCAATTATTTTGAGGTCATTTACGTTCTTCTTGGAAATGTAATTGTTTTTTGTTTTTTTTAAATACATTTTTACCATAACTAGGTCTAAAGTTAAATTATTATTAAAACGATATCAAAAAACATTCCCAGCTCACTCTCTGCGCCCTCGGGAGAAGGGAGATTGGTTCTTGGTCTGGTTTTAATCATGTCATGTGAGGAGCAGACATGGAGCTGCCTTCATAATGAACCAGGGTCATTCATTAACAATCACATCATGTAGACTGAACAAGGACTAAGCCAGGACTAAACCAGGACTAAATCAGAGCTAAAATAAAATTAAACCAGGACTAAAGCAAGATAAAACCAGGACTAAAACGAGATAAAACCAGGACTAAACCAGGGCTCAACCAGGACTAAACAAGGACTAAACCAGGACTAAACCAAAACAAAACTAGAACTAAACCATAACTAATCCTGTACTAAACCAGGACTAAACCAGGTCTAAACCAGGTCTAAACTAGGAATAAAACCATGATTGGACCCCGAAGAAGGGTTAAACCAGGACTGAACGAGGGCTAAACCAGGAATAAAACCAAGACCGAACTAGAAATAAAGCAGAACTAACCGAATAATTGTGACGATTCAATCAGGCCTAGAATACAAGACTAAGGGTTAAAGGGTTAAATCATTCAGAATCAAGATGACCAAAAGAGAATTAAACCAGGACCAACATAAGCAAGTTAACATCAGGAGGAGTAAGCAAAATGACCACATAGACACTGAAAGCTGGGTTAAGAGGAGAAAACGGATTTTCCTACAGGGACAATAGCACAAGCTTTAAAGTGGAACTCAACACAAAATCTAATTACTACTAAGCTGTGTTATAGGCTTAAACTATGTACTTTGAACTTTGATGTAGTACCTTCATATTTTAGCTACTTCACCTTTGTAGCTTGTTTATTTCATAATGCCAATGCCATCTGTATTGATGGTCTATTGTTTATGCAGTTGTGTTCAGTGTGTCATCATGCACTTTGAGCTTCTTGGACCAGCTATTCCAATGTGATTTTATCTGCAAATGACAAATAAACTAACCTAAACCTAAAATTGTGTTTTAACAACAACAGTCATTTTTGGTATTTTTAGTGCAAACTAGGTAAACTTGCAGCTTTGTATTCAAAAACTGTGTGTGCTACCTCCAGTGGCCACTGCAATTTCAAGCACTTAGTGACATCACGCAGGACTGCCTTGATCACAGCCAGGTGTTTCTGATTACAAACAGTGTGGATACCTGTTAGACTAATCACACTGTTCCTTATACCCCCAGATCCTTCTCCCCCTTCACTCTCCTCTTTAGTCCTCCAGGCACTCCTCAGTTTAGCAGTGCTATTTGAAATGTGGGCAGTGTTTAGTCCCACGTTTTCCTTATAAGAAATACAACTTGAATACACATAAAAATCTGAACAATACTTAAAATGGAACATTTATCAGACTTACACCATTCTATTGTTTACCATTTTGTTGAACACAGACTATACATAACAAAGGTCTTTACCTCCAACATGTATGTAAATGTGAATCTATAAGAAGACAGGCCAACAATGCTTCTTTAAGCTCGACACGGGGAAGAAACAAGCTCTTCTCGTTGTCATAGCAGTGGCCATTCATATTGCATTCTTATAACACTTCTGCTAGAGTTTATTATACTGTGAGTGTTCGGGGTCATTTGTTTATTAAAAAATCATATCATTTAGCATAGAGGAGATATAAATATGAGAGACCTACCCCCAAACGCCCCAAATGAACAACATATCAGTATTATATTTGATTCATTAAAAACATTTTTGTTTTTCCTAATATTCTGACATTATTGAAATTCCCTGATATATACAGTCAATTTTTCTTTTCTTTTTTTCTAAGCTGCCCTAGTCCAATAGAAGTGCAGTGAGGCTAAAGAGGTTGGCTGCATGTTTACACAATTTCTATTTGGCATTATTGAATTACATGTTACCATTGTTTGGCATTACTAGATTCTAAAATCTTGGCATTCACCAATATTGGTCATTCATGGGTTACATTATCCTGTTTATATATGCCATTTTTAGGACTTGGCCATTCAAAGATTTGCTATTATTTGTTTATTGATAATTGGATGGCAACTGTTTTTTTTCTAAACCAGGACTGAACCAGGACTGAACCAGGACTAAATCAGGACTGAAACAGGACTACCCCAGTTTTTTGTTTTTTGTTTTTTTTATGTCTCAGAAAGCCATGGCAAGTCAAATATCGGTTACTGGTATGGAACTATCCTTATTCTTCATAGATGTAGAAACTCTTCCTTTGGATGAATGAATATGTACATAACTTGAAGCACAATAGGTCCTTTCCATGCGCGATTGTTCAGTGAAATGTTAATGCTAACATCATTCAAGCAGTGTGCCAATGCAGGTTCTATTATTTCTGTTAATTTCATCCACGTGGGATAAAGCATTAGTTGCAGTGTTAACATATGGGGCAAATTAGCCACTTGTTTTACTTTAATGGGGAGGAAAATGGAAAAGTTGTCTGTGCATTATAGAGCAGCTTTATACAGTAATGGAAGTGAGGGTGAGTTAGGACTGTTGCCACTAAAAACATAAGCAATTTCCCACAGAGCAAATTAAGCCATGTATCAGCACAGGGCCACGCTGACAAGACCCAGAGCAACTTAATTACACAGGTTTAAATCACAACATCTTAGTGGGCTTTTTATAGTCAAGAAGATTGCTGTTGTGGTTAAGGGTCCTATATTATGCAAAACTGACTCTGCCAGGTTATAATGCTGTTACCTCATCAGAACCATACCTGGAGTTGTGTTTTGTTTCATTCACACATGTCTGAGTAATCTTGGAGTATTAGTCTGTCTACATCCCCAAAGCTCAAAACGACTGTATAGAGAAGTGGACTAAGTGAGTGTGACATCACCCATGGCGTTCGTCTCCAGTCAAATGAAGCTCATCGAGGGTAGAGTTATAGAGGCGAATTTGGAGACGAATTCTATAATAGGAAATCTGATTGTGAGTAGCATAGCAACAAAAGAGCCAATCCGAAGGCTGTTGAATGTAACACCCCTTCTCAGCGTTGCTAAGCACCCTCACCCTGCTAAACCAAGGATATGGGTGCTTAGCAATGCTGTCAATCAAACCTGTTGCTAATGCTAGCGGGAGGGGGCTCGGGGAAAGAAGACATCTGATTTGTCTCTTATTAATGTTCATATTTTGAGTTACAGACACAATAGCAAAATAAAAATACCACAATCATGTAGAGTGGGTTAATGCAAACATTTTAAGACCAAAATAACAAGGCTCACTGCAGCAGTTACAGAGAGAGGAGTGAGTTTTCCAATGTAAAGTGAATTGGAGTTGGAAGTGTACTCATGATCACTTCTTATTTGGAATGCGATGGCTAGCAGGTTAGCTATGTCCATTTATATATACAGTCTATGGTTCCATATTGTCATTTAGTGTTTTTTTATTATTTTATTTTTATTTTTGTCATGTCTTACTCTCTCTGTGTACTGTCTACATCTAATTATAATGTGTTTATTGTCAAATAATCAGTGCAAGCTAGCATACTAGTTGATGCTTACCATGGCCATTGTGAAAAACAGGAAGTCAGGAATAACTTTGGACTGATGTAAACCGTTTATCTCTATTGTGGCGGACGCTATCGTCGTCGATAGAGCGCGGTTGAGGACTTTCCATTACTGTAACTCTGCTTCCAATTGTGCTATCATGTAATTCAAAAAGCATCTCAGAGCAGAGTCGTGTGGCTCTTTAAATATTTTACTGCCATTACAGTAATCTTACATTGTCCCCTGAAGATGACCAACCAGGGCGCAGGTGCCCCAGGGATTTTATTTGATGTGTAAAAGGAAAAATATGGATGGATATGTAATATAGAGGTAGTTGTGTGGAAAAAATGCAGTATATTCTGATACTTCCTTTTACATAATTTTTGTGGCTAAAAAAGAATAAAAGTCTAGGCGAGCTACAATGGTCTATAATGTGCTCAGTTCTTAAACAGAACTAGTTCTGTTTTTCACATTGATAAGATGGTAAAAATCAGGTATAGCGCCTTTAAATAATTTGAGTCTTTATGATCTGCAAATTGCGGCCTCTCAAAATTTTTATACAACTACCATTAATCTTCAGCAGTATGTATCCATGATATCCAGTACATGACTTGACTAGTAGATTTGAAAAAACTTTGTTGGCAGAAACAGTGGCACACAGATCTGACAGGCTTCCTCTTTCGTCCCCAGAGGAAGCACAATAAATACGACATGCTAATAAAAACTACATCAGGAGGATTAGTGTATTGTGAATAATTGAAGAGGGCGTGAGGAGGAGGGGCTCATTCAGGCTTAGGGCTCTTCTGTAGTACAAACACTCATTCACAAAGCCACTCCCAAATCTCATAGCTGGGTTTAAATGAAATTGGGCTCTGAGGCATGGGCCTGTCACCCATAGGCATTCTTTGGCTCCATGCTAAAGGTTTGTAGTCACTGGCAGAGTGAGGGGATTAGAGATAAAGTCGTGCCAACAGCTATTAAGACCTAACCATATGTCTCAATGATAGACCTGGAGTGTTTACTCAATACTAATATTTCATACTATTTGGATACCCGATTTACCTCTTGTAATAGGGGGTACTGGGGATGTTTAAGAGTGTGTTCCATGCTCTAGGAGTCTAGAGTTGGGTTACCAGCCTGAAGCTGAGCTGTGTTCTGAATGTTACTCTCTTTAACTTTTTATGACAGCGGTTCTTGTTCTTGCTAGCAGCTTGTTAATAAAGCACATTAAAGCACATTATGCAAAAAATTACTCTTTTGAGCTTTTACCCATATTACAATGTTGTTTCCTTCTCAAAAACATACCTGGAGTTGTGTTTTAGTTTTTCACCTTTAGTTCAGTAAAGACTGACAATTCCGCTGAAATGATCCTAATGATTCTAGTGAAAGTGTGTCGAGTTTAAAAACACAGTGGAGCACTTCAGAACTCCATTTATGTTTGTGATGAGGAAACAACATTATAACATGGATCAGAAAATAGATTAATATGTGCCCTTTAAAGAAGTCAGCTGGTTGTTCACCTGTGAAACTGTGAGTACAGAGTATTATTTTTTATTTTAATAGATTCTTTTTCCCCCCTCCCCGAACCGCCACCTTAACGTGGTGGAGGGGTTTGAGCACCCGAATGATCCTGGGAGCTATGTTGTCGGGGGCTTCATGCCCCTGGTAGGGTCACCCATGGCAAACAGGTCCTCGGAGACGGGTCTGACTAAGAGCGGTTCAGAAGCCCCCATGAATAGAGAAACAACGAGGCCAGTTACGTCGCCCGGACTGGCGTTACCGGGGCCCCACCCTGGAGCCAGGCCTGGGGTGGGTGCTCGGCAGCGAGCGCCTGGTGGCCGGGCCTTTCCCCGCGGGGCTCGGTCGGGCCCAGCCCGAAGGAACGACGTGGGGCCGTCCTCCCGTGGACCCACCACCTGCTGGAGGAGCCATGAGGGGCGGGTGCGGAGAGATCCGGGCGGCAGTCGAAGGCGGGGACCTCGACGACCGGATCTCCGGACATGGACACTAGCTCTGGGGACGTGGAATGTCACCTCGCTGGGGGGGAAGGAGCCTGAGCTTGTGCGGGAGGTTGAGCGTTACCGACTAGATATAGTCGGCCTCACCTCCACGCACAGCTTGGGCTCTGGAACCCAACTTCTTGAGAGGGGTTGGACTCTCCATTTCTCTGGCGTTGCCCGCGGGGAGCGGCGGCGAGCTGGTGTGGGCTTGCTCATTGCCCCACAGCTCAGCCGCTGCGTGTTGGGGTTCACTACGGTGAACGAAAGGGTCGCGTCCCTGCGCCTTCGGGTCGGGGACAGGTCTCTCACTGTTGTGTCGGCCTACGGGCCAAACAGCAGTGCAGAGTACCCGGCCTTCCTGGAGTCCCTGGGAGGGGTACTAGACAGTGCACCAACCGGGGACTCCGTTGTTCTCCTGGGGGACTTCAACACCCATGTGGGTAACGACAGTGACACTTGGAAGGGCGTGATTGGGAGGAACGGCCTCCCCGACCTGAACCCGAGGAGGGTTGGAGGTCGGAGGTCGATGATCGACTTTGTTGTCGTGTCATCTGACCTCCGACCGCGTGTCTTGGACACTCGGGTGAAGAGAGGGGCTGAGCTGTCAACTGATCACCACCTGGTGGTGAGTTGGATCCGCTGGCGGAGGAGGAAGCCGGACAGACCTGACAGGCCCAAGCGCATTGTGAGGGTCTGCTGGGAACGTCTGGTGGAGCCCTCTGTCAGGGGGGACTTCAACTCCCACCTCCGGGAGAGCTTCTCCCTGATCCCGGGGGAGGTTGGAGACATGGACTCCGAGTGGGCCATGTTCTCCACCTCTGTTGTCGATGCGGCTGCTCGTAGCTGTGGTCGTAAGGTCTGTGGTGCTTGTCGCGGCAGCAATCCCCGAACCCGGTGGTGGACACCGGAAGTAAGGGATGCCGTCAAGCTGAAGAAGGAGTCCTATCGAGCCTTGTTGGCTCGTGGGACTCCTGAGGCAGCTGTTGAGTACAGGCGGGCCAAGCGTGCCGCGGCTCGTGTGGTCGCAGAGGCAAAAACTTGGGGTTGGGAGGAGTTCGGGGAGGCCATGGAGGAGGACTATCGGACGGCCTCAAAGAAATTCTGGCAAACCATCCGACGCCTCAGGAGGGGGAAGCAGTGCTTCACCAACACCCTCACCTATGGTCATGAGCTCTGGGTAATGACCGAAATACAAGCGGCCGAAATGGGTTTCCCCCGCAGGGTGGCTGGGCGCACCCTTAGGGATAGGGATAGGGGTTTTTTTCCTGTTGTTTGGTTTTCCTGTTTGTTTTTGTGTGTAGGCAGCATGGTGGCTGAGTGGCAACACTCAGTCACCCGGCCTCACAGCAAGAAGGTTTGGTTCGATCCCCAGGTCGCCCAGGCCTTTCTGTGTGGAGTTTTGCATGTTTCTCCCCGTGTCTGGATGGGTTTCCTCTGGGTACTCCGGTTTCCCCCATCAACCAAAACATGAACGCTCTTCAAGACAACTGTTGTTGTGATTTTGGGCGTTACAAAAATAAAATGAATTGAATTGAGGGTGAGGAGCTCAGTCACACAGGAGGAGCTCGGAGTAGAGCCGCTGCTCCTACATGTCAAGAGGAGCCAGCTGAGGTGGCTCGGGCATCTGCTCAGGATGCCTCCTGGACACCTCCCTATGGAGGTGTTCTGGGCATGTCCCAACGGGAGGAGGCCCCGGGGAAGACCCAGGACACGCTGGACGGACTATGTCTCTCGGCTGGCTTGGGAACGTCTTGGGGTCCCACCGGAGGAGCTGGAGGACGTGTCTGGGGTGAGGGAAGTGTGGGAGTCCCTGCTTAGACTGCTGCCCCAGCAACCCGGCCCCGGATAAGCAGAAGAAAATGGATGGATGCCTGTAAATAAACTTTGTTTAAACTTTTCATCCAAGTCGGAATCTTTTGTCCCCATGTCAGTCGTTACGACAGTAGCTCAGTTGAGTGTTTGTCCACTGATCCAATGGTTGGCGGTTCAAATCCCGCTCTCGACATAAACATCATTGGTTGAGCGGTCAGATCCACTGATCCATAGGTTGGTGGTGCGATTCTAGCTCACACAGGTGAATGCTATCGTTGTGTCCTTGGGCAAGACACTTAACCCACCTCGCGCTTAGTGTCTGGTGTATGAATGTGTGTGTGAATGGGTGAGTGGTTCCTTGTTCTAAGGCGCTTTGAGTGCCTTGAAGGTGAAAAAGCGCTATATAAAAATGTGACCATTTACCATTTTGGCACAATATATCGGCCAACTGATATATTGTCTCTATATATCAAATAATACATTTCTGTACCATACAATATCATGTTATCACATCAGTCATCGTAGGTTTTAAACCTCATTACCAGCAGTAGTTGTTGGTGGTGATGGAGCATGTATCATTCTCTGCTCCACATGGCTAAAAGCTTCCCCCAAACATGCACCAAACCTGCCCCTCCCCTGCTCAAACACAGGGCCCCCTCCCTTGGGATAGGGACAGTCAATGAGCCAAAAATATCTGCAGACAGACTACACAAGGCTGCACCCAACCAGCAACAAACACGAGACAGAAACAAGGCATCAGCATGAGGCAGGGTACGGGTTGAGATAACAGACACAAGGGTGTAAATAAAACACAAAACACAAGGTAGGGTATTAGTAAGTAATTAGTAAGTAAGTAAACCAAATTTCTGGATAATGGTAAATATTTTGAGTTTAACTGATATTGTACTATATGTGTTGTGTTTACTGATCAGTGACAAATATAGTGACACAATTATTAGTATTTGAACAAATATTTAAATTATTAAAAACTGAAAAACTGAAAAATACAGTTAGCCAGGTTAAGGTACAATTTATAGTCCCCATAGGGAAATCTGTCCTCTGCATTTGACCCATCCTTCAATGTATCTGGTTTAAACCTGCCAGGAGCAGATGGAACCCACCTCCAGATCTTGAGCTAGTATTGATCAGGGCTAAGCTGGAGGATTTAACCTTTTGTGCATGTTTCAGGTTGAAGGTTTAAACTAGACCAGAAGAAACATGCTAAAAGGGCACTCAGCCATTGTGTCGCTCTATAAGAATAAGATTGGTTTAGATTTGCATTGCACTTTAAAGGCTTGACAATCCTCTTAAATCCCTGGGTTACAAGAACAGAAGTGAGGCTGCAAATCTGCTCAATCTGCCCCTCCGACCACCACCAATCACTCACTAACCACCTTCACAATTGGTAAGATGTAAAGTGTCTTGCCCAAGGACAGAACAACAGTATGCACTTGGTCCAAGCAAGAATGAACCTCCGACTTACATGGCTACTCCAGGTTTGCTGAACCTCGCTCAACCAGGGCATTAAAATTGGGACAAAACTGGGACTAAACCAAACGTGATCAAACCAAATCCACATTAAGACTCAAACTGGTCCCAAAGCAGGACCAAAGTCAAGTGTGAACTCATCCTTAGTGAAAGTGTAGAGAAAGTTTCAACTACGCCTTTCACGATAATTACTACATTCTCTTATGGTTCAAAATATGAAAGCTGGAGCAATATCTTTATACTATATCGTCTAAATTCACTTCAGCAATATATTAAACTTCAAATTGGACAGGGCTAGTTTCAACAGTGGTCATCTGGACACGGTTTTTGGTATCAAGATGTTCTGGCTCCCATCCATCCAGAAGCCATTTTCAATCTGATGGAAGTGGTCTGAAACATTGGGACTTTATTCTAAGGCAAGGCAAGGCAAGTTTATTGGTATAGCACAACTCATACACAAGGTAATTCAAAGTCCTTAATGCAGAATAAGAAAGATATTAAAATCACACAAATCAAAACATAAATAATCACAAATAATCATCATAAAATTAACATTAAAACAGAAGAGTGCAGAATAAAAACCTTTCAGACATATGCGCAGCTAAACAGAACACAACTGTTTTGTGCCTGGATTTAAACATTGTCAAAGTAGAGGCCTGTCTCACATCTTCAGGAAGACTGTTCCAGGTTTTAGCAGCATAAAACTGAAATGCTGATTCCCCATGTTTAGTTCTGACTCTGGGCACCAGCAGGAGGCCGGTCCCTGAAGTCCTCAGAGTGTGAGATGGTTCATATGGCACTAACATGTCAGAGGTGTACTTTGGACCTAAGCTAACTTGAGTTAACTAGTTCCTGCCCCAAAGGGAGGAGTTTTAGAGTGGAACTGCCCTGCCCTTGTTTACTACCCATCACTACTGGTTGTTTTGTCCCTATTGTGTAATTGCTGTCTCACTTGGAAACAGCTGGTAGATTATATTGGTGTCCATCATTTCTGTTCAGAGAGGGATATGATTTCTTCACATAAATAGCTTACTTTCCTCCCATTGCAAACCATTTTTGTATCTGCTGAAAATCTGCACCGTACTGTCCTCAAATGAGGTTTATGGTTTTGAAAGTATCAAGATTTCACTTCCCCTCACATTCCTCATTGCCAAATAAATCACAGACAGACATTACCCATTCAAAAGTGCCTCCTCTTTCCCATTCACATACTGCAGACACTGTATTCCAGTCTGGTGTCTGTGTGAAATAAGATTATGATGGCGGCTGCTCTAAACACAGGTCGACTGCAGAGTAGGTTAAATGCATTTGAACCGTGATGTGCTCAGAGCCAGCAGCAGTGATGTGTGTGTTTCTGTCACTGAATGTGCCGCTCAAAGGCTGTGTACTGAAAATCTCACTCAGAACACACAGAGAGGAGGAGGTAATTAAAATGCCATGTGTTTTGGTCATGTAGCATCACTTACATGCTAACGCCATGCAAATGTGTGTGGTGTAAACCCAGGGTGGATTAAGCATGTAGCTGCAGGCTAAATAAAGCACAGCAAGGATTATGAAGTATGAATGGTGCCTCATATTATATTTTGAGAGAAGACAAAAAAAAAAAAAATCTAATAAAAATAATAAACAGACCAATACAATGTATTTCAGAACCTGTTTGTGGAGGTGTACGCTACAGGGTCAGTAGGGTATATGCACATTAAGATCCCATAGACACAAGAATATTCTGTTGACAGCAAATCACAAAGGCTGCTATTTCATTGTGGTGTTAGGTTCTGTGCTAATTGTACCACATTTACTTTCAAAAATCCTTATAAAATTGTTATATTTCACAGCATTTGACCCAATGGTCAAATGCTTGTCAGGAGCATTAAGCCAAAAAATAGGGCTATTGCTTGAATGAAAGTATTGATTTTGCTTACAACTATATTATCGATAGTTACTGCTACTGGAATGTTTTTTTTCTGCATTTTAATAGCAGTAGTATCAGTAGTTGTAACAGCAGCAATACTGTCATAACGGGTGTGTGTGGCGGACCAAAGGATGCAGACTCGGGGGATATTTACAGGATTTATTGTAGAAAATAGGACAATGTACAACCAGTGGGTGATCCGGAGGTGAGCAGGTGAGCAGGTGAGCAGGAACACAGGACACAGGAACAGACCACATGAAGGGACGACAGGACAACAGGCAGACCAGACGGGCGTAGGGCAGGGCGGAGCAGGCAGGAGACATCCAGGACCAGACAAGAACACAAGGGCGACAGGAATGCAGGCAGGAAAGACGTGACACGACAGGGTGAAGTGAACATGACAATGATCCC
Source organism: Periophthalmus magnuspinnatus (assembly GCF_009829125.3). NCBI lineage: Eukaryota > Metazoa > Chordata > Actinopteri > Gobiiformes > Gobiidae > Periophthalmus > Periophthalmus magnuspinnatus. The sequence continues at coordinate 787,071 of NC_047137.1, forward strand.
ACGCCAAGTCTCCTCTCCCAGCTCCTTTTATGCCCAGCAGGCATGTTGATTGCACTGATGGGCTGCAGGTGCGCACGGGAGGAGCCAGGAGCCCAGCCCAGATCTGGCAGGTGAGGGAGGGAAGGAGCACGCAGGGAGGAAAACCCGGAGTGGACACTGCGGATCATGACAAATACTTACAATTGTAGATGTAGTAGTACTAGCTGTTTAGCTGTTGCAGTAGTAATTGTAGTAGTACTAGTAGTTGCAATAGTCGTAGTAGTGCCAGTGGTAGTAGCAGTAGTAGTAATAGTAGTAGTAGTAGTAGTAGTAGTAGTAGTAGTAGTAGTAGTAGCAGCAGCAGCAGCAACAGCAGCAGCAGTAGTAGTAGAAGTAGCAGTAAAAAAGGAGTCTTGATGTTCTTTATCAGCTGCTGACTATAATTTCCTAAACATGTGCAGTGCTTGCAGCCGTAGCATTCATAACAGTAGCAGCAGCAGCAGTAGTAGTGATGTTCTTTATTAGCTGCTGACTGTAATTTCCTAAACATGAGCAGTGCTTGCAGTTTGCAATAGCAGCTTTTAGCACAAACCTTAAGTGTACATTATATTGTATTGATTATAACTAAAGTCAGCACTTCCCATTGTCACTGCGCTGCCAATACAGCAAAACTCCTACAACATTTGAACTACAGCCACCATTACAACCAAGAAGTATTAAAAATATACAAGGATACAAATCACACACCACCAAAGCACCAAGTTCAGCAAGTAAGTAAGTTGTGGGTTCAATCAGCTCCACTGGCAACAGACTTTAGTTGTGTTCTAGAATAAAACTCAAATATAGGCAGAGGTGGGCAGTACTCTTACTTGAGTAAAGGTTGGGATTACTCTTCTCACTGTGACTAAGTCTACAAGGGACAAAAGTTTATGAAAGCTAATTTGAAATGATTTGAATATTTGTGTTTCTTGCAGCGCTCCTTCAGATCTGATTTAGTTTGCCTCATTTTTGTGTCTGTTTTAAATGTTTCCTTTAAATTACATCAACTTCAAATTATAAATCAGATGTTACATTCAGACAGTTACTCTCAGAAGTAATGTTACTCATTATACTTGGGTGCAATTTTTGACTACTTTACCCACCCCTGAACACTGCCTAAAATATTGACAAAAGGGGAGAGGGGTGACAATATTCAGATGCTGCAGATCATTTTATTTATCTGTCAAACTAAATGTTTTTAGGCAACATCATTCAGCCCTTTTTTGGTAAAACACCTGATTGAAAATGCAAGATAAATTAGATCAATGCTATTTTGTGCAACACTCCAAGTAAAGAACATCTCCATACATAGTACTGTTTATGCATTCATAAATCAACATGTTTTGAATATGTTTACCAGATTTACAGCCCAATGTCAGTTTAGCACGTTCAAGAAAATACCAAAAATATAAAAACTAGGACAAGATTAAAGCCTGACCCATGAATTCTGTCCATAGAAATTGGCTGTTCTGGTGAATCCTGCTGTATGTTCTCATCTGAACGCACTGTGCCGTAACCCTAACCCTTCCACACGCCACAAATCTCATTTCAGGTCCAATTTCCACCTACATGTTGTGGTTATCCAGCACAAAGGGTTGATCAAACTGCCCTTAACCCCAGGAGGAGGGCATAGACATGGGCAGGAGAAAGGACGAATCAGCCAGTGGTGTGAAGGTGTAGAGGGGACGTGTACAGGTGAAGGATCACAGATTATATTGAACTGAATTAAAACATGGTCGCCTTCTTTGTACAGCTGTAAGAGAGGCAGGGAGGGAGAAAGGAAAGGGGGGGGGGGGGGGGAAGAGAGAGATAGAGCAGGAGGGAGGGAGAGAACAGAGAAAGAGAGAGAGAAAAAATAAGGAGTGAGAGCAGGAGTTAAAGAGATGGACCATGGAGAGAGACAGAAAGGAAGATAGAGAAAGAAGGAGAGAGGGGGTGAGGGAGAGAGGGTAGGAGAGATATGGGAGACAGAGCCAGAGGAGGGAGAGAGATAAGGATAGTGGGAGGGAAATGGGGAGAGACACGAGAGAAAGGGAGAGTGGGGAAACGGGGAGAGGTAGAGGGGATGAGGGAGAAAGAGTAGGAGAGAAATAGAGAGACAGAGCAATAGGAGAGAGAAGGGGAGGGTGGGAGAGAGAGGGGGTGAGGGAGAGAGGATACGAGAGAAGGAGAGACACAACAGTAGGAGAGAGAGATAAAGATTTGAGATTTGTTGTTCAAATGTAAAGTGCGTTATAAATAAAATGTATTATTATTATTATTATAAAGAGAGGAAGAGGAATAAAGTGAGGAGAGTGAAAGGGAGACAGAGTGAAGGAAAAATAGAGAGAAAGTAAAAGAGAGAGAGTAGGTGGAGGTGTGGAGCAGGCAGACACAATGAGGCTGTGATCACAGAACACACAAATGAGCATGGAGCATATAAATTAGAATTAGGATTTGTTGAAAACAGGATCATAATTAAGATAGAATATAGATTATATAATTTGATTAGTTTAAAATAAAAAGAACATTATAATAAAATAAATGCACTTTTGTGGTAAATTTTACAGTGCACTCACTTTTGTGTGATACTGCCGAAACCATGACCATAACAAGCATTTTTTACACCTGTGTAAAAACAAAATGTTGGCCTCTTCTGGAGATTGGAAGCCCATAGCTGATAAAAACTGTAAATATTGCCCTAGTGTATCACCTGATTGGCTTATCGCTAACTTTATCTTTTAGCATTTTAAAATCTCCATCAACATTAGGCTAACTTCAATGAGGTATGACAACAAAATCTCTGAAGTAGCAGATGTCATTATATTTTCCTGAGCAAGATTGTAGTAGGTTCAGAACAAAACATAACTCCAGGTATGAATTTATACAGAGGGATTAATGCATGTTTAAAGGCAAAGTAAACTTACAGAAGAATTGGCTCTATACATGTCCTTAAGCACCACACTGACTACAGCCTTATTAGATCATCCCTTTAATTGCTTTCTTTACAATGTTTCACAGATCAATGTAAATGGCGCTGTGTCCTTGTGTTGTGCTTTTTCCAATAGGATTACATGGTGCCATCCATCACAGGGGTCTGCTTTGTGACTCATGCATTTCCTATCAGCTCATTAACTTCACCTGGTAAGGATAATGCATGGATGGATCTATTAATGCAAGACGCTAGGAGCAACGATAATGGCATACATTGCTTCTCAAAATGGGGCCCCCCTACCCATGGTGGTACATGGTGGTACAGCAGTTCAAGAAAGAGGCATATTTGTATTGGTAGTTGGTAGTTCTGAGTTAGCCCTGATTTACATTTAGTTTGATTGTTGAAGTTCAGCTACAAGAACTTTCAGATAAAGGCCCTGTACCTGATTTTTTCCATGTATTTGAGCAAAATAGTACAGATATATTGTTTAAGAAGCTCTTGAGGTCGAAGTAAGTCTGCTGTGTACTGTGTCTAATTATAAAGTGTTCTATTGTCCAATAATCAGGAAGTGCACATTAGCATGCCAGATGTGGTTAGCATTACTGTAACAGCAAAACTCTGCTCTGGTCTCTGAAAGTTGTGAAAAGCATTAATAATCTCATCATGGTGAATAATTGGGATGGTTTGAATGCATAAGGTAAATGAGGAATAACTTTAGGCCATTGCAAATAATTTAGATCAGGTACAGTGCCTTTAATTTAGTCATGGTTTATACCTTCTTCAGACCTGATTTAGTTATGATATTCAACCTATGTCCCTTGTGCTATACAAGACAAAATTGTGTTTAATGTCTTTTTTTTTTATTTGAGAATCATTTAGATGGTTTTGAGTCCTGGTTTATCGTATATTTTTTGCATCTCCACATTGGTTTTAACATTACTCAAAACCCAACATTTGCTTTTGATCAACTCATAATGCAACCTATTTCCTTTTGCTTGAATATGTTTGACGTCTCCTTGCATGCTAGACTCACTGCTTTTCAGTAGCATAGATAACAGCATGCTGCATGCTAACCACCAGCACATTCAATATTCATATTTGATTTTCCAACCCCCCGCTGCGCTGTGCTGGGTGGGGCATACATGGCTGGGTCTGTGACTGGCGGCATGCCTGTAAAAATAGCATTGGTTTCTCCTTTTGGTCGTGTTGGGAGGTGGTCTCTTTGGGAGGGGAGATCCAACAACCGTTGCCCCAGTCAGAGACACGTCGCTGGGGCTGGGGAGGTGCTGTCAGGGCCTATAATGTCATGGTTCTCCTTGGTGCACGGGTGGATGAGCTCATATGAACACACATGGGAGTGGTGCAGGACATGGGTTGGTTTAACAAGAGGGTAGTGGTTCTCAATCTGCGGTGCAGGGCCTTGTATGGAGGTGAGTGGAAGAAATGGAGAAGGATTTTCAGAATGAGCAGGACAGTTAAAGGTCCAATATTAAACAAAAGAGACTCTTGTGAGCTTTAAGCCATGTTCAACAACATACCTGGAGTAGGGTTTTGTTCCATACACGCATGTCTGATTAATCCTGCATTATTAGTCTGTTTACATCTCCAAAGCTCAAAATGCTCTGTTCCACCATGTGATGTCATGAAGCAGTAGTTTTCAAGTTAACAGCTACTTTTAGGCAAGGAAAGTTTATTTATATAACACAGTTCAGACACAGAGTAATTCAAAATGGTTTACAGTAAGAAAGGCATTAAAAATCACAATACAACAAAACATTTTACATTTTGTATGGTAGAGTCTGGCAATTCCAGGGCTGAAATCCTCCATATGATTCAAATGACATTGTGTGGAGTTTAAAACACAGTGGAGCACTTCTTGTATTACCACATGACATCACAAGGTAGAGCAGAGTGTTTTCTGTTTGAGAACTCAGCCTAAATATGCAGGGTTTGTGTGTTAGTGAATGAAACAAAACACAAGTCCAGGTATGTTTGTGATTAGGAAACAGAAACAGGTCAGAAAATAGTGTAATATGAGCCCTGTAAAAGAAGCGTAAGATTTTAAATTTCACATTGTCCTCTGGCCGCAGGTTTCAAAACAGGCAACCCAGTTTCAGTTTGCAGTAGCCTTTTTAAAGAAGATATGTCATTCTTTTGTTTGACATTTGTGGATCATGTTATATTTTGGACATTTTACAATATTGATCTAGAATGACTTAATAAAAGAAACAATTCCCCCTGTTTCCACGTTAGCAAACTGTGGTGCCCAATGTGAGCTGAACGCCATCACAACAAAGCACTGCATGCTGCACCCCCAATGGATAGTTGCAGATTACACTAGCGAGCAGTAGAATCCTAAGCGTCTCACCTATTAAGAAAATAAAATTTGAGAACAGAGTAAGTACGTCACAGTTGATGTGCACGGGTCGCGGTGAAAGTGGGGGTAGATCCATATACTGTATACGTAAATGGACATAGCTAAAGCACTAGCCGTCATGTTCCAATAGGAAGTGTTTATAGGTGCACTTGCGGCTCCACCGACTCTGGCTCCAATTCACTTTACATTGAAAAATTGTCACCCCTCTCTCTCTAACTGCTACTGTGAGCCTTGTCATTCTGGTCTTAAAATGTTCATATTAACCCGCTTTATATGATCCCGGTATTTTCATTCGCTATAGTGTCCGTAAATCAAGATCGATCAGAGTAATGTCGTCTTGAATACAGGAGAATAAAGGTTACTCAAACATGTAAGAATCACTCTAAATACAACTTCTAGAGGGTAAATGAGAAGAGGAAACAGCTATAATATGGTTAAAAGCTAAAAGTCGCTAATACTGTAGGTCTTCTTTAAAACAGTAAGAGCGCATGCTCCTTGGGCAAATCAAGAGTTATTTAAGATATTTTTTTAAGAATTAATTTTAAAAATTGCTATCATCAGGAATGTATGAACAGTGATATAGTTTTGTTTTTTTTGTTTTTTGTTTTTTTTTGCCATCTCAAATAACATCGTGGGGTTATGCTAGAAAGCAGAGGAAACTACACATGGGTATTGAGATCATCATTATAACAATGGTCCTTATAACAATGGTTACTTTTACTAAAGAATACATGTGCTTTTTCATGTACATAGTATTGATCAGTAACATAAGCAGATTGTTTTACAATTTGTTCATTTATACTTCAATATTAATCCAAAACAACTTAATAAGAGACTACCTATTTGAAACAACAGAACTGAACCCTACGTCTTTATAGTGGCATTTCACCATATCAGCTCCTACCACTACCTCTGCTTACATGTATGAATTGATAAATTATAGCTTGGTGGTCAAATTTAAATGGTAGTATAATGTATGGGTTTCATTCATCAGTACTTTGGAGTAAATTTATGTGCAGGTGAGCATGCTATTGAGAACAGAGAATTGGTGAGAAACAAAAACCCAACTCTCTCCAGAAAATTTTAATGTTTGGTTTTCAAACATGGGCCAAGAGCCTTGTAAACCACACTCCAGCTAGCAGTAATAAGTTTGAGCAATCACAATATAAAAATATGCTTGGGAGCTGCTCTTACCGATCTTAGCTGTCACTGATGACAGATTTGATTCCTCAGATACAGTGGTTTCAGGCACCATTTTGGTGTCCATTAATGTACCATTTACATACTTTGGGTCAATTATAACCAGTGCATGGGTGTTTTGATCTTAGTAAGAGGCAAAACCTTATGAAGACTGGACAGGGGAAGTCATTTTATAACCACAAACCAAAAAATTCAAATTCAGAGAAGGGGAACCAAATGACTCAAAATTCAAGATTTTATTGTCATATACAACTGAAAATCGAAAATCAGATACTAAATCAATACTAGAAGTTTCCCCTAACAGTTTACTCACTTAAAAGTTGTATTAAACCCACTGCTCTGTGCTTTGTTCACCGATTTTACTTTCTTAAAAAGTGACCAAAATAAAAGCCTTGCATAGTCATTTTGGTACAAATAAAAAAAAATTTAAAAAAAATCTGCTGCTTGCTAGTGTGATCACACTCTAGATCTCGTTCTAACCTATGGTATTGAGATTAATGACCTAATTGTCCTTCCTCAAAACCCTATACTCTCTGACCATTTCCTAATTACCTTTCAATTCATACTAAAAGACTATCCAGCCCGGCAGAAAAAAAAAAAAACTATAATGAAAAGAACATTATCAGATAAATTGGTTACAGATTTTAAAGAAATTATTGAGTCATTACTAAAAGATATGTCATGTGACAATGAGAATAATTTTAATCCAATTGTCACTGTTCAATTGGTTGACAGAACAATGCTCACCTTAAAATCTACTCTTAATGTTGTAGCTCCGCTAAAACAGAAAAGCATTAAACCAAGACCTCCGGCTCCTTGGTATACGTTACAGCTCAGGACACTCAAACAACATGTAAGACGCACAGAGAAGCTTTGGCGCCGCTCGCGCTCTGAGCAGTCTCTGAAGGCATGGAAGCTCTGCCTGCTCACTTATAAGGCCACTCTGCGGAAAGCCCGAACCAGATGCTATTCAAATCTAATAGGAGTAAACAAAAATAACCCCAGATTTCTGTTCAGCACTGTAGCCAGGCTGACAAACTCCCACACTGCTAATGAGTCTCTTATCCCCTCGAACATTAGTTGTGATGACTTTCTTCAATTCTTCGATTACAAAATTACAACCAAGAGACAAAATCAACAAAGCTACTCCTAAAATCAGCTCTGAGCAAATCCAGTCTGTAATGCCAATATCCCACATGGATCCTCTAATAATATTAGATAAATTTACTCCTGTTGATGAGATGGAGATTACCTCAGCCATCATGTCGTCCAAACCATCAACCTGTATGCTCGACCCTATTCCAATCAGACTCCTCAAAGAAGCCCTCCCCCTAATAATAGATTCCATCCATAACATAATAAATATGTTGTTAGAAAATGGCTCCGTTCCTCAGTCCTTTAAGTATGCTGTGATTAAACCCCTTTTGAAAAAACCTAACCTAAATCCTGATGAACTAGTCAACTATAGACCTATCTCTAATCTTCCCTTCCTCTCAAAAATTCTAGAACGAATGGTGGTGAAACAGCTCTGCCGCCACCTGCAGGACAATAATATATTTGAAAAATTTCAATCTGGATTCAGAGCTCACCACAGCACAGAGACTGCACTGCTTAAAGTAACAAATGACTTACTACTAGCTGCTGATAAAGAGCTGGCTTCAGTCCTGGTCCTACTGGACCTCAGTGCAGCGTTTGACACCATTGATCACAACATTCTACTGCAGAGGTTAGAATGTGACATTGGAATCAGAGGGACCGCCCTCAAATGGTTTAAATCCTATCTATCAGATAGGTACCAGTTTGTTAGTATAAACCAGAGCTCCTCTCCCTGTTCTAAAGTAGCCTGTGGTGTTCCACATGGATCTGTGCTTGGTCCAATCCTATACTCTGTATATGTTGCCATTGGGTAACATTATCAGAAAACATGGCATTAATTTTCACTGCTATGCTGATGACACTCAGCTGTACTTATCAATGAAACCAAATTAGACTGATCAAATAGCTAAACTCAGTGCCTGTGTGAAGGACATCAAAACCTGGATGACCTTGAATTACCTGCTCTTAAATCCTGAAAATCTAGATATAATCTCACTCGACAATGTGAGTATAGCTTCTAGCCCTACTGTAAAAAATCTTGGAGTCCTATTTGATCAAAATCTCTCATTCACAGCCCATATAAACCTAGCTTGTAAAACTGCATACTTTCACCTGCGAAATATAACTAAAATTAGAAATATTTTACCCCAAAAGAACTATAAGGAGCCTCCAGTTGGTCCAAAATGCAGCGGCCGAGTCCTAACAGGAACCAAAAGAAGAGACCACATCAGTCCTGTACTAAAATATCTGCACTGGCTTCCTGTCGAGCTTAGAATCAAATTCAAAGTCCTCCTCCTGACATACAAAACCCTAAACGGTATGGCCCCATCCTATCTGCAAGATGCTATTGTCCCGTATCAGCCAAACAGGGCACTCCGCTCTCAGAATGCAGGACTATTAGTGGTTCCTAGAGTGTCCAAAAGTACAGTGGGAGGGAGAGCATTCAGTTACCAAACTCCTGTGCTATGGAACCAACTCCCTGCTGATGTTAAACAGGCCCCCACAGTCTCTGTATTTAAGACCAGGCTTAAAACCTTCCTCGTCAGCATAGCTTATGACCAGGTTACTTAGTGAGGGAGTTAGGGAGTGACATTAAATTAATAAGATAGGCTGCAGTAGGAGATAACTAGCTGGGGGAAGTATGGCAACCTGAGCACTATCCTCTGCTTTGTCCTATTTTCTCATCAGCAATGCTATTCACATGTTGTCCCCTGTCCCACTCCCACTGTGGAGTGTAACTCTTTCAGATGCCCCGATGACAGCTGGACCCTCTCCTCCTCCCCGCCTGGCCCTCCTCCACCCGCCTCCCTCTCCTCCTCGCCCGGCTCTCCTTCTCCTCGCCTGGTCTTCCTCCTCCTCGCCTGGTCTTCCTCCTCGCCATGGTGAAGTCAGCTCCCATTAGGCACCGCTGTTTTCGAATGTGAAAGTCAGCGGACTCGTTACTTTTATTAAGTCGTTTTAGATGACTATTGCGATTAAAAAGGTGGAAATTATAACATAATAATCCATGGGTGTTATAGATTATAACCATAAAGCAGACACAAGCAAGTCTTCCTCGAGATCTTTAACTGGCAGCTTTTAGTCCCATCCCACTAAAACACTCCTCAATCTTTGCTGCTGTTACTAAGGCAACCAGGTAGAATTTACAATGTCGTCTCTAAAACAGAACAAGGTTGAAACAAAGTCTAAGATCTTGAGTCCTTGAGTTCATATTCATCTAAACAGTGATTAATAGACTACTCCTGCTTTCATTGTAATTAATTTAGTGAAGGTGCCGCCAGTTGAAAGCATTTAACCCAGAGAACTGCACAGGGCAAGGACAAGTGAATAAACTGGACCGCTCCCAAAAATATGAAAAAATAAATAAATATATATATATATATAGCACACTTTTTATCGCATTGGTGCAATGATTTTAGCCTCTCTGTATCCACTGCTCCATCTAACCTGCTTCTCTGCATCTTCTACTACGTCTGACCCTCTCCTCTGCATCCTCTGCTACGTCTGACCCTCTCCTCTGCATCTTCTTTCAGTAGTATCTCCTTTTCAATCTTCCCCTAGGACTAATGTTTCCTTGCAGCTCTAATCTCAGCATCCTTGTGCAAATATATTGACTAATTGCAATTGCAAATCAAACCATCTAGCTGTGAGACAAGGGTTCTAGCTACTCAGGCTCTGTGCCTACTAGGGTTGTCAAAAATCAGATACTAAACAATACAAAGACTAGACTAACTTTAGAAAAGCTTTAAAATGATTTTGAGCTGTATCAGAACAAGTATAAAACCACATAGTCTAGTATACTCCCATGGACCACTATGGAACCTACCTGTACGGCAAGGATTACACCGATATAAGGCTACATGGTAACTACCATTTAATGTTGAAAATCGTGTTCCATTGTTCCATAAAGAGTGTTTTTTAATCATAACTGTAGTATTGGAATTGGTATAAATTATTAAGTCTATTCCTGTCAAAATCAAGTTTTAATATTCTGACAACACTAATCTGATCTGAACCCTTATGTCTCCAGTACTGCGCATATAAGCACCTCTATAAGTATTCTTTCCATCTCAGTTTTCCTCCAATATGGCCACCTGTCAGCCCCCCTCTCGTGGTCTGACATGTTGAACCATTCTGACCTGTGCTCCATCACTGGGCTGCCTCTCCTGCGAGGCGAGCCCAGGGGGAGATGAGGGAGGTGGGCATATAATACAGAGGCGAGGGCCTTGAGCGTTGGAGCTATGGGCCTATAACTCAGCAGTGTCCTGGATCACACTTATACTCACATACAGAGCAGAGAGCAGAGGGGACATTAGTATGGGAGAAAGGTTTATGGCTGCATTCTATAGGAAACTCGGAGGTCAGAACACCCCAAAGTCAGAATTAAAGGAGCTGTCTGTAGTCTATGCTCTTACAGGGAAAACAAAAGGTATTAAAGACACTTAAAAAAGGTCAGAATGGAGCCTGGGTTGCCAGTGCCTCAACCTGCAGATAAAGGACACTTAGGATTTACTACTAGAGCCCACTTATTCCTATCATAATTTTAATGTGAATGAGAGTTTAGCATCAGAGCAAAAGGACTGCTCTGCTTCTGCTGTACACACATACAGACTTACACAATATCAAGATTTTGTGCTCAATGTTTGGCCTATTTGAGTCCATAGCTTTTTCTGTGGACACAAATAGGCCATACTTCTCTATCTTCAATTTCCCTGTTCTTTTAATGATCAGCTTTACATCATGCTCATTGTAGATATATGCCTATAGCACGTATGTAATCAGCTTCATCCAGAGCCAAATATAGCGATGTGTACGAGAGACATATTTGAACCCAGGCTAAACTTTTACCATAGTGCTGCTGCTGAGTCTAGAAGAGATTATAGCAAAGTTGAATTAATAATAAAGGACACTGATGAAGGTGCACTGCGCATGGCTTAGCCATTTGGGTCCAGTGCCGTCCAGGAAGAGATCAGTGATTCATGACCCGCAACAGGTGCATCTGCTACTGTGCATCTTGTGGATCCAGTATGATGGACAGGGCAGTCTTTTTATTACAGCAAGGCTGTCTTCAAAACAATGCAATTATTCAGCTGTTTTACCTTTGTGAATCAACAAATGCAGACTCATCACTTTTGCATCCCTCTGAATACACTGTTGGTGCAGATAATTCACACCTGTCTTTCTAACTTGCCAACATCAAAGTTTTTGCTCTGGTCATCTGGATAAATCAAGCAGCACCCACTAAACAACTTCATCTGCATTTTCGCTTCTTCTTTTTTGTGGATTTTGGTCAAAACACAGCAGATTCATTTAGTCCCAGGAGCAAAATTAGCTTGGTGTTCATAAAGAGGCGCTAATCTCAACTCTGTCTGCTTTTTAGCTTTCAGAGCATTTAGTATGTGCGCATAGTGTGTGGGAAAGTCTGCAACTAAAACTCTATAAAGTTCTAAATGAAAATAAAAACAAATATTAATAACTTACATAGTAGCTTAGTTTTACCATTTGTCCCCAGTACTTCCAAGAAAGCTCAAAATATCACACACGTACGCACATGGCATAAGTCATGTGATTATCCATATAGGGCTGGACACAACATTAATATTGCTATAACATAAACGTCAGCTAAATGCGGCCTGGTCTCTCATCTCCTCTTTCTACCTCATAAATTTATATTCAAAACCAGGTACATTTTATAGCCCAATAAACAAAGGCACGCTCACAGGTAATGTGGAGCCAGGAGGAGCCGTTTCATGTTTCATTCAGGGCCACTACAGAAATGAGAATTTGCATTACCATTCTGCTGACACCAGCGCTGGCTATCTCTCTCTCCCCGTTTGTTTCTTTCACCCTTCTCTCTTTCCATCCTTTCTCTCTCTTTATTCCTCAGTCTCTCCATTTCTTTGCCATTTTCTCATCTCCTGTCTCTACTCTCCCTCATCTCTCTATCATTATCTTCCTCTCTTGTCCCTTCTTCCACATCCTAACCCATCCCTTCTTTCTTTCTCCCTCTCTTTTTCAGCCCCCTCTATGTTTCTTGGGTTAGTTTCTTGTCTTTCTCTCCTCATCGTCCCCTTTTTCACCCTTTTCTCCTTCCTTCCCCATCTCTTTCCCTTCTTTTCCCTTGCTTCCTCTCCCCTTTTTTCTCTATGCATATAGCTCCTCTGTCTCTCTTTTTCCCTCTTCCCCCTTTTGTTTCTCCTTCACTGCCTGTTTCTCTCTCTACACTCTCCTCAGTCTCCTTCGCTTTGCCTCTTTCTTTCCCTACTCTCCTTAAACCCCTGCTAACCCTGCTCCCCCTCCTTCTTTTCACTTTTGTTCTTTCTCACTGTCTCTCTTCCCATCTCTTCTTCTATCTTGTACTTTACCTTTCTGCACCCTTCACTCCCTTACACCTTGCTCTCCATCCTCCTCCCCAGTCTCTCCCTGTACCCGTTTTTGCTCTCCATCCTTCTTGCCCTCTCCCTCACTCTCCTGTTAGCTATCAACCCTCACCCCTTTCTTTCCACCCTTCCCCCTTTCCCTCTCCTCCCCTTTGTCTCTCTCCATTCTCCTCTCTCTCCCCGTTTATTTCTCTCTCTCCCTCCCTCTCTTCTTACCTCTCTCTCTCTCCATACCTCCCCTTCTCTCTCTCCCTCTCCCCCCTCCACCAGCCTGTACATTATATTCACATTACATATAAATTAGTGTCATTAGGCTCTGTGGCCTGTAGAAACACCATGTTCCATATTACACTTTCCTGGTGAGGTGCTTAAGCTTTTGCTGATGTGATAATTAATTTAGCCTTTTTATTATTATTATTATTATTATTATTATTATTATTATTATTATTATTATTATTATTATTATTATTATTATTAATGTATGTACCGGTATATATTTTTTTATAAATGTTTTATTGAATCCTACTTAGGCACTAAGAGGGGGTATGATACTTCTATGGGGTATTAACTGCAAACACATATACAAAACATATTTAGATCACCATGTTAACTTTTATCGTTTTGAAAATGCTACATTCCCCAAAACCAACATATTAACATGTTTTAGAAGTTTCACTTTCGTTTTTGACGCTCTGAGTCGCCAGCTCTAAGTCACTCCCCTTTCAGAGTGCTACCACAACACAATCAGTGTGCACCCTGCAAATGAAACTACTGCACATCACATCAGGCTTGTGAAGTTGTAGTGTATTGTTTTGTAATATGTTTTTTTATGTTTATGGAAAATGGCCATATGGATGCATGGATGGCATAGGCTTGTGGGCGTAGTCTACCGAATCATACACGTAACCGTAAGAAGGGTTCGAATAGGGGTGAGGAGAGATTACTCAAATGGATGACATACCACTTCCACTACCAGTACTACCACCAGCCAAGAAAAGCATTACAAATCCTATTGAAAGCTTATGCTTATATGTGGAGGACTCCACACAAAACGCCATGAAAACCGGACTAGTGTCATGTTGCATAAAGAAAACGACGACACTTGGAATTGAAAGAACATGAAGTCTTTTGAAGTTCAAAGGTGAAGCAGAGAAAACCCATTCAAAGATTACATAGTCTCTTATCTGTAGCACTGTCATAAAGGCTCCTCCTGACTCAAGTCTATAGAGGGGATAAAACACTTCTCCAACCTGCTCCTACCATCAGAAATACATGAAACCAGACAATCTCTCCACTCGTAATTGGTTCCCTTGTGGCCGCTTTGGAAGACTTCAAAATTCAAAATCTAAAATGGGGTTTACAGGCTGCACCAGAGGAATGAGAAAAGGGGGATGTGGATGTGCTTTTAATTTAAGAAAACACAACACATCAAAATTGGAACTAAACTTGGACTAAACCTGGACTAAACCTGGATTAAAACAGGACCAAACAAAGTCTACATCAGGAGAAACGAGGCTGAAAATCAGGACCACATTATGTATGCCAGATGCCCTTGTGCAAAGATAAAACTCAAGCCATGGGTGATTTGCAGTACCTCATTTTCATATATCTTACCAAATACCAAATAATATCGCCCTTCGAGATAACTGTTGTTGTGATTTTGGGCGTTACAAAAATAAAATGAATTGAATTGAATAAAGAAAAAAAAAACTTTCATTGGGCAGCAATAGCTCCTTGGTACCACAGTAAATTTAAAACTATAAGCTGCTACTTTTTTTTCCAGGCACTCTCTAACGGTAAATGCAAAAGTGAGCCAGATGTGGGGAAAGATTATGCGCTGAAGAATACACTAGTTTTGATTTTGAACTTGATTTTGAGCATCATGCACACACCCTCATCATGAAAAATACATGAAAAAATCCATATGATGCAGCTTTTAAGTGAAAGGCAATAGATCTGGCCATTAAAGAAGGAAATAGAGCCACTGCACGTAAGCTTGGCATCAATGAATCAATGGTGCGATGTTGGAGGCAGCAACGGGAAGAATTTAGTCAATGTAAAGAGACGACAAAAGCTTTCAGAGGAAAGAAAAGCAGATGACCCGTGTTTGTGTAATTTTATTTTCTAAACATGAAGGTATGTATGCAGGTATGTTCATCCCATGTTGATGGCGTGTTGGTGCCGTACTACCAATTTTCAAGCACAGTTTGAAAAAAAGCATGTCTAAAATTAAAATTCAAAAAACCTCTGTGTACCGTCTTTCTGTGTAAATATCTCATGTTGCAACATAAAAACCTGCTTATTTTTGCTTATTTTTAAGTGCGGCTAATATATGAACAACATGTATTTTTTTATAAAATTTAGCTGGTTCGGCCTATATTCAGGTGCGCTCAATAGTCCGAAATTTATGGTATATCCACTTTATGGTTCTTAACATTTCTGTAGCATTTATACAAATACTAAGAGAGAGGGCACACCTCCACAGATCTGACCTGTAACTGGGCCTGGTTGTGTGAACTATTTAACTCCAATGATATTGATTGAGGGAGCTTAAAGCCATACTGTGGAACATTTCAGGAAATGCCGTTAACCAGAGAAGTATCATAATGCACCTATTCTGCATATTTGATTTTTCTTTTAACCATGTTATAGTTGTTTGCGATATACCCTCTCAAAGTTGTTTTTAGAGTGATTCGTGCATGTTTCAGCAATCTTTAATCACTTATTTTTAAGACACTATGTTGCAGATTAATTCCCGTTTTCACCGCCAGCAGTACATGCTCACTGTGACATACTTACTTCATTCTCCAATTTTATGTTTTTAATCAGTATCATTTTGGTACAAAATGTGATGTGCAGAGAAGCTGTTTTAGATTAATATTGCAATGTAAAATGTGCAAATTTAACATAATAATCCACGGGTGTCATAGATATAGAGCAGACACAAGGACAATACGTCTTCTTTAACTAAGTAAAAACAACAAAATAAGAAAATGAAACTAAAATCAAAATATCAGTTCTGTCTCAAAAATATGTCAGTGTGAAACGCTTGTCTAAACCTCTCGTGTTCACTTAAATGATCAAATTATCTTATCCATCACCTCCAAAGCTGATAATGGCTTCAGGCTGTGACAGGGCCTGGCTTTATTCGCATGGGTATAAACCATCCATAGCCTATAGCAGCTTTTCTGACCCCCACTGGCTTCAATTCTGCAGCCAGTTTCTGCACAAAGCATATAACAGTAAAATCAATCACCGCTTTACCTCCAGTCTGGGTTTAATGACTTTGACAGGCGGCTGTGCAAATAAACCGTGCTGCTTAGAAACACTCACAACTGCATTCTGACAAATCACATCAGCTGTAATTGGGTTCAAATGGGAAAACCAATGGATATAAGCGTCAATATGAGAAGTGCACATAGGGGATTAAGTGATTGTGAAGAACCAGAGGAGGTGTTCGAGCTAAACACTGTGAGGGATGGGGTTGAAATGAATGTAGAATGAAAATTAAGGCAACTTATTGCTTACTTTGCAGCAGTCATCAGCATTCCCTAGGTGTGTGAAGCTAACTGGAGGGTTTTGTATTTTTTCTTGAGTTTTCAGACTTTCTTTTTGACAGTATTTTCTAATGTGTGCATTGTGTAACCATAGTAACTGCTGAGCATTGCTCTATAGACACACATGTACTACACCACCATGTTTCACTGCAAAGTATCAGTAGGGTTGTTAAGTGTGATGTCACTTTCGGGTCCAAGTAGCATCAGCTGAAAATATTGGACACAAATTACAAATTCCTCTTTTTTATTGACAACACATCTTGCATTAAAAGAGATAGCAGTCATTTAACGTTATAAGTGTGACAGAAAGTCAAAGCTGAGGTAAGAAGATTTGATTAGGAATGACCCCACAAACTTGTTAATCTTACACTCACCTAAAGGATTATTAGGAACACCTGTTCAATTTCTCCTTAATGTAATTATCTAATCAACCAATCACATGGTAGTTGCTTCAATGCATTTAGGGGTGTGGTCCTGGTCAAGACAATCTCCTGAACTCCAAACTGAATGTCAGAATGGGAAAGAAAGGTGATTTAAGCAATTTTGAGCATGGCATGGTTGTTGGTGCCAGACGGGCCGGTCTGAGTATTTCACAATCTGCTCAGTTACTGGGATTTTCACGCACAACCATTTCTAGGGTTTACAAAGAATAGTGTGAAAAGGTAAAAACATCCAGTATGCAGCAGTCCTGTGGGCGAAAATGCCTTGTTGATGCTAGAGGTCAGAGGAGAATGGGCCGAGTGATTCAAGCTGATAGAAGAGCAATGTTGACTGAAATAACCAGTCGTTACAAACGAGGAATGCAGCAAAGCATTTGTGAAGCCACAACACGCGCAACCTTGAGGCGGATGGGCTACAACAGCAGAAGACCCCACCGAGTACCACTCATCTCCACTACAAATAGCAAAAAGAGGCTACAATTTGCACAAGCTCACCAAAATTGGACAATTGAAAACTGGAAAAATGTTGCCTGGTCTGATGAGTCTCGATTTCTGTTGAGACATTCAAATCGTAGAGTCAGAAAATGGCGTAAACAGAATGAGAACATGGATCCATCATGCCTTGTTACCACTGTGCAGGCTGGTGGTGGTGGTGTAATGGTGTGGGGGATGTTTTCTTGGCACACTTTAGGTGCCTTAGTGCCAATTGGGCATTGTTTAAATGCCACGGGCTACCTGAACATTGTTTCTGACCATGTCCATTCCTTCATGACCACCATGTACACATCCTCTGATGGCTACTTCCAGCAGGATAATGCACCATGTCATAAAGCTCGAATCATTTCAAATTGGTTTCTTGAACATGACAATGAGTTCACTGTACTACAATGGCCCCCACAGTCATCAGATCTCAACCCGATAGAGCATCTTTGGGATGTGGTGGAATGGGAGCTTCGTGCCTTGGATGTGCATCCCACAAATCTCCATCAACTGCAAGATGCTCCTATCAATATGGGCCAACATTTCTAAAGAATGCTTTCAGCACCTTGTTGAATCAATGCCACGTAGAATTAAGGCAGTTCTGAAGGCGAAAGGGGGTCAAACACCGTATTAGTATGGTGTTCCTAATAATCCTTCAGGTGAGTGTATGTCTTTAAGCTTTTAAATGACGACAATCACGTTTATGGTTAATATTATACAATAGCTTCACAAAGTCAGCTTGTCCACAGACTGTGAACTGTGTCACCTCTCCACAGGTACTAACCATAGACGGTATACATAAATGAACATAGTTATCCTGCTAGCTGCCGCATTCCAAATGGAAAGTGAGCACGGGCACGTTTTTTGTTACCCCTCTCTCTGTAACTCTCACTGTCAGACTCGTCATTTTGGTTTTAAAATATTTAAACTGGCCCACTCTATATAATCCTGTTTTTTTTTTTTTTTCTATCGTGTCTGTAAATCAAGATATAAACATTAAGAACAGACAGCACTGCTGAGCACCCACTCCGTGCTAAACCAGCAGTGCCGGTTGGATGGGACGTTATCTTGAACAGCCTTGCTCCGGATTGGCTCTTTGGTTGCTATAATATTCGTGGTCGGAATTCCTAACATGTAACTTTGTTCCACATTCGTCCTTATAACTACTAGCGTTGATGAGCATCATTTGACTGGAGCCAAATGCAGTGGGGGATGTCACAATCCCTTGAGCTTTGAGAGGCTTTGACAAGCCTGTAAAGCGCATTACAAGTGTAAGGCATTATTATTATTATTATTATCCCTTAGTCCACTTCTTTATACAGTCTATGGTACAAACAGATACCATACTGTGGAACACTCTAGGCAAAGCAATAACATCAACATCTCCATGGAAACAAGCTGTTGTCAGACTCTCCACCAAAAAAGTTAAACAGTCCACGTTTAAACTCACCCTCCGTCAGTTTACACCAGGTGAATAATAGACTAATCCTCTCCTAAACAGGGATTTTCTGTGTAAATGTCAGTCCACTCATCCTATAAAACCCATTGATCTCCTTATATTTACATTACAGCACCGTGTGCTCCCCATAGGGCTCCTTTATGTGACAGCTGTTTAGGCGCAGCTCCAGTTTAAGAGGATGAGGTGTCAGGGCTAATACATGAGAGGGTGGAGATGGCCTTTAGGGTCTTTGGGAATCAGACAATCAGAAATAATAAGATTTGCAGAGATTTAAAGATAATTATCACAATCTTAGAACATTAGGTTAAAGCATCTAAGTACAAAGTTTAAAATGAGCTTACTTTTCTCTGTAATGGCGAAAAAGATACTCCTGAAGTTATCCACCAGTGATTCATGGTCTAAACATGGTCTATAAAGGTCTAAATCAGGACAAAAAATATCTAAACCAGATCCAAACCAAGTAAAATACTTCTATTTAACTCATTCAATTCACTTCAAATTTCAAGTGAGCTGTTAGCTGACTATTCTGGTGACTAGGACAATCAACAGGTAGATCTCTGATAGTTGAGCTTAGCTCATAAAATCTAATGTCTATTACATAATAGTGTTGTCACAATACTTAAATTTCAAACCCAATTTCAATACAAAGAAATAGAATAAATACTCATATACCCATTTCTGAGACCACGGTGATTATAGAAACATTCTTTAATTAGACAATAGAATGTGATTTTCATCATTAAATGGTAGTACTTTCTTTTACATTACCATGTGACATTATATCTGTGTAATCCCTCAGTCATCCAGGTAGGTTCCATAATTGTCCATGGTGTATATAACTCAAGATCATTCTAAAGCTATTTATGAAAGGTCAATTTCTGTCCTGTGAATGTGACATTTTAAGTATTGATACCTGCCAGTGACACTTGGAGGGGCGTGATTGGGAGGAACGGCCTCCCCGATCTGAACCCGAGCGGTGTTTTGTTATTGGACTTCTGTGCTAGTCACAGTTTGTCCATAACGAACACCATGTTCGAGCACAAGGGTGTCCATCGGTGCACGTGGCACCAGGACACTCTAGGTCGGAGGTCGATGATCGACTTTGTTGTCGTGTCATCTGACCTCCGACCGCGTGTCTTGGACACTCGGGTGAAGAGAGGGGCTGAGCTGTCAACCGATCACCACCTGGTGGTGAGTTGGATCCGCTGGCGGAGGAGGAAGCTGGACAGACCTGGCAGGCCCAAGCGCATTGTGAGGGTCTGCTGGGAACGTCTGGCGGCGCCCTCTGTCAGGGGGGTCTTCAACTCCCACCTCCGGGAGAGCTTCTCCCTGATCCCGGGGGAGGTTGGAGACATGGACTCCGAGTGGGCCATGTTCTCCACCTCTATTGTCGATGCGGCTGCTCGTAGCTGTGGTCGTAAGGTCTGTGGTGCTTGTCGCGGCGGCAATCCCCGAACCCGGTGGTGGACACCGGAAGTAAGGGATGCCGTCAAGCTGAAGAAGGAGTCCTATCGAGCCTTGTTGGCTCGTGGGACTCCTGAGGCAGCTGATGAGTACCTGCGGGCCAAGCGTGCCGCGGCTCGGGCAGTCACAGAGGCAAAAACTCGGGGTTGGGAGGAGTTCGGGGAGGCCATGGAGGAGGACTATCGGACGGCCTCAAAGAGATTCTGGCAAACCGTCCGACGCCTCAGGAGGGGAAAGCAGTGCTTCACCAACACTGTTTACAGTGCGGGTGGAGAGCTGCTGACTTCGACTGGGGATGTTGTCGGGCGGTGGAAGGAATACTTTGAGGATCTCCTCAATCCCACTGTCACGTCTTCCGAGGAGGAAGCAGAAACTGGGGTCCCAGAGGCGGACTCGTCCATCACCCTGGCTGAAGTCACTGAGGTGGTTGGCAAGCTCCTCGGTGGTAAGGCTCCGGGGGTGGACGAGATTCGTCCTGAGTACCTCAAGTCTCTGGATGTTGTGGGGCTGTCTTGGCTGACACGTCTCTGCAACATCGCGTGGCGGTCGGGGACAGTACCTGTGGAATGGCAGACCGGGGTGGTGGTCCCTCTGTATAAGAAGGGGGACCGGAGGGTGTGTTCCAATTACAGGGGAATCACACTCCTCAGCCTCCCCGGTAAGGTCTATTCCAGGGTACTGGAGAGGAGAATCCGACCGATAGTCGAACCTCGGATTCAGGAGGAGCAGTGTGGTTTTCGTCCTGGTCGCGGAACACTGGACCAGCTCTATACTCTCCATCGGGTCCTCGAGGGCTCATGGGAGTATGCCCAACCAGTCCACATGTGTTTTGTGGATCTGGAGAAGGCCTTCGACCGTGTCCCTCGTGGTGTCCTTTGGGGGGTGCTCTGGGAGTATGGGGTCCGGGGCTCTTTGCTAAGGGCTGTCCGGTCCCTGTATGACCGGAGCAGGAGCTGTGTTCGCATTGCCGGCAGTAAGTCAGACCTGTTCCCGGTGCATGTTGGACTCCGCCAGGGCTGCCCTTTGTCACCGGTTCTGTTCATTATATTTATGGACAGAATTTCTAGGCGCAGCCAGGGGCCGGAGGGGGCCTGGTTTGGGAACCACAGGATTTCATCTCTGCTGTTTGCAGATGATGTTGTCCTGATGGTTTCTTCGAGCCAGGACCTGCAGCAGGCACTGGGGCGGTTTGCAGCCGAGTGTGAAGCGGCTGGGATGAGAATCAGCTCCTCCAAATCCGAGGCCATGGTTCTCGACCGGAGGTGGTTTGCTCTCCGGGTGGGTGGTGAGTCTCTGCCCCAAGTGGAGGAGTTCAAGTATCTCGGGGTCTTGTTCACGAGTGAGGGAAGGATGGAGCGGGAGATTGACAGGCGGATCGGTGCAGCGTCTGCAGTGATGCGGTCGCTGTATCGGTCCGTTGTGGTAAAGAAGGAGCTGAGCCGGAAGGCGAAGCTCTCGATTTACCGGTCAATCTACGTTCCTACCCTCACCTATGGTCATGAGCTCTGGGTAATGACCGAAAGGACAAGATCGCGGATACAAGCGGCTGAAATGGGCTTCCTCCGCAGAGTGGCCGGGCGCACCCTTAGGGATAGGGTGAGGAGCTCGGTCACACGGGAGGAGCTCGGAGTAGAGCCGCTGCTCCTACACGTTGAGAGGAACCAGCTGAGGTGGCTCGGGCATCTGCTCAGGATGCCTCCTGGACGCCTCCCTAGGGAGGTGTTCTGGGCATGTCCCACCGGGAGGAGGCCCCGGGGAAGACCCAGGACACGCTGGAGGGACTATGTCTCTCGGCTGGCCTGGGAACGCCTTGGGGTCCCACCGGAGGAGCTGGAGGACGTGTCCGGGGTGAGGGAAGTCTGGGAGTCCCTGCTTAGACTGCTGCCCCTGCGACCCGGCCCGGATAAAGCGGAAGAAGATGGATGGATGGATACCTGCCAGATGAGTATCTAGTTTATCTAGTTTAGCCTGTTAACGTTCCGATGGCCCACCCCCGGGCCGTCACCTTTACTTTACAACTTTACAGCAATGTACATATACTTGTGCGTCACGCACACAAACAATCTACACATCAAATGAAAGCTACAGCACTCGACTCAACCATTTTTACCTGCAATCACCACAGTGCTGACAGGTAAGCCATTTTTACAGAAAAGCCAAAAATTTGGATTTGGACTTCACCTACCTATGAGGGTTCTGGTTCTGTCAAACATCAACATATTCCAACAAAATTGGCCTCATTCATTCCATACAGGTCCAGAGAATATAATTCAGTCAAGAAATTATGTCCACAAAATCATTTAGATCATCCTCCATGTCCAATCTGCTGCAGGAAAGTATTCCAAATGTGAAATCTACTCCGTCACTTTTTTGCATTTCTTTTGTCGATTTCAGGCATAATAAACTTCTGACAGTGCCAACTTTGTTTCTCAGGGCTAAACAAACGTGTTAGCTTGTGATTGACAATAATGTTGACTAATAAGGTGAGGGTTGTGGGTTACTGGAGCCCCAGATAGGGAATAAGTGCTACAGATGACTGAAACTGTACGCCCCACTCTCCCCCTTGTAGAATCATCCGATTACATTACACGCCTTTAGTGACATTTTCCCCTTACAGCCAATGAGCAACACGATGATGTATGGCATGCCATGGTTTTCTGTAAACAGAAGGGGCTTGACGTGTGTGTAAAAGAATGCAAAAATCTGTGAGTAATGGGTGTGTAATTTTATGCACTTTTGCTGCAGTTTTTGCATTCTAAACATGACGAAACTGACAAAACAAAGGAAGTACGTGATCGGGGGCACTGTGGATGTTTGTACAAGTGTTTGTGTTTTTCCTTGGGCACATGGAGGGCGTTGACCAATCAGATGCGGTTATTGGCTATTACGATGTTTTACACAAAACAAAGAAATGGTACAAGACTTTTTTTTTTTTTTTACCATTTTGTGGACATTGCCATTGTGAATGCCTTCAGTCTCTATTAAGGGCACTGTAGATCAAAGGGTAAAATCCTTATGCACCAAAAGGCCCTTAGAGAAATTTGTCTTGGAGCTGGCAGAGGCAGGGGCCATCAGAACAAAGCAGGAAGAACCATCATTGTCATCACTGTATATTTTATATACAAATCTACATTTTATATTGTGTTTTGATATGATATATAAATTTACATCAGTAATAGAGCAGCTATGTGTGCAGATAAAGATTTATCTAAGCGTATATATATATATATATATATATATATATATATATATATATATATATATATATATATATATATATATATATATATATATATATATATATATATATATATATATATATATACACACACACACACACACATACATATAATATGAACTGATATGATCTGTCCCCAGGCTCCACAGTGTGAGAGGGTCTATGGTATAGGGCTGCTCCCCTGATAACTGCTTTGTCCTGTAGGGCCACATGAAGAGCTGTGTAATGATCCTGCCCACTCTCATCATGAGCTCCACAAACACATGTCCCCTGGAACTCACTCCAGGAAAGTGTGAACAAGCTGGGCTATAAGAGGCAGAGGAGCGGAGTTGAGGAGGAGATGAAGGGTGGCTTGTAAAAAAGACAAGCAGTAGTAGCCAATGAGCTGTCCATGTAATTGATGAATGTTAATCTCTGAATCAATTTCGATGTTTGAGTTGCCATTCGGAACCCATTATGAATCTTAAGGTACTGGTCAGAGAAGATAGAGGCTGTGCCCAAATGTGCACCCTAGCTCCTAACCTCTCAGTCACTACACTGTCCAGCACTCTTTAGTAGACTCTAGAGTGTGTCATTCACAGTGATTCAAATATGCAGATCATTAATTTCAGGTCACATGTCTCTGGCATCTGGGTGAAAAAAGTCTGCTAATGTGATAGGGTAAAATCATCGGTAATCAGCTCCTAAGCCTGGGGATCCTTTTCAGTGATCGGTAATCCCTTCACCCGCCACTTGGGGGATTTCGCGCAGTTTCTCCTCATTGCATTAAATTCCTGCGTGAGAGAAACAACTGCAAATCACTCTCATGATTAACTCTCCATATTTTCAGGTAAAGGTTACCAAATGTTTGCTTGTTATCTGTGCACTGTTAAGGTAGTTTGTTGTTGTTGTAGAATGTTGAACTTAGTTTAAAAGAATGTTTATTTGTGTATTTTAGAAGCCTTTGGAAATGTGTTAATTGTGTTGTGAACTGGTGCTCCGCCATCTTGTGGCCACACAAGCTAATGTGCTAATGTAATATACTGTTCATTCAATTGCATTAAATTCCTGCGTGAGAGAAACAACTGCAAATCACTCTCGTGATTAACTCTCCATATTTTCAGGAGTGCAACATATCCCCTCTTCGGGGGTACAACACTAAACTCTGATAAAACTTGGTTTTCGTCATTGGACTGGCACATGTATTTATGGACTAATAATAACCTTACACATTTTTGTGAAGATGGCTCTCACGTAAACTGACTAGACTACAAAACAATTTTTGAAATGGAGGAAATGGAATGGAAAATATCTCTCCTTTAACAGCTCGAGCTAAGGTAAGCAGCTAATGCTAGCAACTTTACACAGCAACGGTTTATTTAATTATTATTATTATATAGTATTGCACTGTTGATCCTGATTATGAATAAAACAAACCAGCGCTTCTGTCTGGTTCATTAAGTTGCGTTGTGTCGAGTTAACCCTTTAAAGACTGAGCACTATAGACCAGTATATCTCGCCTAGACTTTTATTATTTTTTTAGCCATAAAAATCATTTTAAAGGAAGCATCAGAATGTACTGCATTTTTTCACACAACTACCTCTATTTTACATGTCCATCCGAATTTTTTCTTTGACGCATCAAATAAGTGACTGGGAAAATCCCCACAGCATCTGCACTCTCATTCGTCACCTTCGAGTGACAACGGACGCAGATTACCGTAATGATGGTAAAATATTTAAATAGCTGCATGCCTCTGCTTTGAGATTCCATTTCAATTTACATGATGGCACAATTGGTTGTGGAGTTACGGTAATGGAAAGCCCGCAACCATGCTCTAGACTAGTTTTGGGAATATAAAAATGAATTTTAGCTCCTCACACCAGTACTTTTAGGATGAAAATGACTTCCAGATGGCAGCAGAAACTAACCTACCTCACACCAGATTGATGTGGAGCTCTAAGTTGGGTTCAATACATCTATCGGCTCTCACGAAAAGCTCTGGAGAAAGGCGAGTAAATATTTTGCACTTGGTCTGTCCACACTGAACTAGTGTGTGTCTTTTTTTTTTTCAAGGCAGATGCCGATACCAATTGTTTATACGACAGGGCCAATAATCTCTGTCGATATTTTTAGGGCCAATATTTTTGGGGCGATATATAGAGCCGATTTCTGTTTATTTTACCCAAGAGAGCAGTGTATCATATTTAGTGCAGTTGTCTAAATCACCCAAAACAAAACTTGTGCTGGAGATTTAATGCTGACAGCCAATGCACTAAAAAAAATGTCCAAATATTGGTCAGTACATTGAACATGAAAAAATCAGTTCCAAGTCACATTTGGGCAAAAAAATCTGATTTGACCTTTAGAGTGAACATAGCCTCTAATTGGTCAGAACAAGCAGAAATATTTAACTTTTAATTAGTCGAGAGAAGACCATAGATCTCCACAAATGTGCACAAAGTGCTTCCTCTGCAGTCGTATTAGTAGTCTGTATTTCTGCTCAAATAGGCTGGAGTACTTTGTGTTACCATGTTTGGCTTGGGCATAGCTTGGGCTTGGGCATAGCCAAAGGTAAAGTGCCCAATGATGTGGAAGCCAGCCATTGTTACACCAATTTTCAAGTCGGGAAATGCGAATGAGGTCACAAATTTCAGACCTATCAGCATTTTGCCCGTGGTATCAAAAATAGCTGAGAGGTGTGTCGCAGACCAACTTCTGTGCCACCTCAATAACTCACCATACAGACTGCACCCCTTGCAGTTTGGCTTTAGAACCAATCATTCCACCGACACAGCTACCTGTTTTCTCATTGAAAGTGTAAAATCTAAAATGGACAAAGGGGGTGTGGTCGGTGCCATTTTCCTTGACTTGAAAAAGGCATTTGACACAATTAATCACAGAATTCTCATCTCAAAATTAGCACAATTTAATTTCTCACCAGATGCTGTAAATTGGGTCAAATCTTACTTACAACATAGAACACAAGCAGTTAAAGTTAATAACACACTGTCATCTCATCTGGCATACAATGTTGGAGTCCCCCAGGGATCTATCCTGGGACCAATTCTGTTCAGTCTTTACATCAATGATTTGCCAACAGTGTGCACTGGATGTGAGGTACAAATGTACGCAGACGACACTGTGATCTATGTACATGGAAAAAACAAAGATGAAACTGCTAAAAAACTGTCTGAATCTATGGCCCATATTTCAGATTGGCTGACTGGATCATGTCTTCATCTCAATGTAAAAAAAACTGAATGCATGTTTTTTACAAAAAGACCATCAACTTCCCCAAATCCTGATGTTGTTGTTGCGGGTAAGAAAATAAGTATCGTGACACAATATAAATATTTGGGTGTTGTGTTAGATTCAAATCTTACTTTTAAACAACATGTAAAGAAGGCCACCCAAACAGTGAAACTAAATATAGCAAATTTTAGACATATCAGGCATAATTTAAACCAAGAAGCTGCAAATTTATTTTTTAATGCAATGATAATGCCTCACCTGAACTACTGTGTCACCTCCTGGTCTCAGGGCTGCAAGACAACAATGAAACCAATCCAGTCAGCCTATAAACAGGCTCTCAAAGTCCTGGATATGAAACCTTTTCGCCATCACCATTGTAAAGTCTTGAGCAAACATAAACTTTTAAATTGGGACAATCTAGTAAAATTTCAGGATGCTAACTTGGTCTTCAAAATTCTTCATGGCCTTGCTCCTCCTCCACTCTCTAAATTTTTTACACAGAGTGGTAGAAACACCAGAGCTGCTGCCTCAAACAATCTAGTTGTGCCTCTGAGAAAAAGCTCATTTAGCCAATCTGCTTTCTCAGTTCGAGCGGTCCAGTTTTGGAACACTGTCCCGCCTCACATCAGAAGCGTGGAGTCACTCAGGACTTTTAAAATCATGGTAAAAAAATGGTTACTTCTGAATCAAGCCTGTGATCATCAAATGTGAAAGTGTGCTGCCATGTGCTGCCTGCCAGCCTCATCTGTTCTGTGTTGTCTGTAGATTTTGTCTGTCTGTATCACAGTGTTTTACTAATTGCCTAGTTACCTGTACTAACTTTTAAAACATTTTACTAATTACCAAACTAACTTTTTATAATCTTGTATTTTATGTGTGGTGGCATTTTACATCTTGCCATAGGGACTGCAGTTGGAAACTAGCTGTATAGCTAATACTGGCGCATTTACAGAAATGTCGATTAATGTGCATTGTCCCTATTCAAATAAACTAATAAATAAAAAATAAATAATAAGTGCCCAAACAGACAAACACACATAGTTGTGATTGGTTTGGTCCTCTCCTAACAGCAGCATTTTTGTGAGTTTGCAAACTTACAAATATTGCAAGAATTCATCTTTCCGAGCAGGTTAAACACTAAAAAAAACTTATATTGACTAGTTTCTAAGAATTATAGGAAGAAAACCTTGGAATTGGTACACAAACTAGATTCAATTCACTCTAATTGTACAGAGGGACAATAGAGTCTAGCTTACCCAGAACAGTGTGTGTAAAGCAGATGTAAATAAACCATTTGCCTGTGTAATGTTCACTAAGCCTCATATTTGAATATGCATCAGACAGTGAATGTGTTACAGTGACAGACATGCTTTCTCAGCTGTCAGTCATCTGAGCACAGTGCAGTGGAGTGGTGCATTCAGTGAACTGGGGTAATTTCACGTCCCCTCTTCACTCCTAATGTTTACCTGCAGACAGAGAGTGTGTGAAGGCAGCAGCTAATGCCAGACATCACCTTTGATAGCACCTTGCAGCAGCTATTGTTGCTACGACAGGATAAACAAGACATTTATCTGCAGTGAATGGAGAACCTGTCACACATGGGCTTAAAGCAGGGATGACATAAGCTATCATGAATGCTACAACAAGGTTATATGAGGCTAAATTGCTGCAATGGGCTTTGTTATGATGGGGTTCTTTCATTTTAAATACAGCTGCAGTATTTAATTTTATTTACAAATGTCTGAATTATTTGGTATTCCCTGATGTTGCCCATGCCAATTTTAACTGGAGATTGATATAGTTTTTTTCAGGGCAGATGTCAATAGGATTGTTGAGAATGCAGAGAAGCTGATTTATTTATGTATTTATATATTTGAAAAGGGAAATCACACATTAATCAACATTAAACAGTGTAAATGTGCCTGAGTTAGCCAATTGAGCTAGTCTTTTAGCCAGATGCAGCCTAAAAGTACAGATGGCCAAAAAGCTCTGCCAATATTTTTGGGCCACTATGTAAGGCTGACTTTGATAATTTTCCACAATTTATGTAAATTACATTTATTACTACCTCACCCACACACCTGTTTTACCACAAGCCTGACAGAGAGCAGTGCAGTGTCCTCTTCACATTAAAGTGCTAAAATAAAGCTTTATGTGTATTCTTTAGATAACAGGTTGGCCAATACTGGAGAACCAATACGCTAAATAATGCTAATATCGGTCTATCTCTGATTCTAACTTCTAACTAATACCTTATACTTACCATCTTTTGCACTTTTAAAGGTCCCATATTACATTATTTTCTGTTTAACACACAAAAACTGCATATTTCAGGACACTCAAACAACATGTGAGACGTACAGAGAAGCTTTGGCGCCGCTCGCGCTCTGAGCAGTCTCTGAAGGCATGGAAGCTCTGCCTGCTCACTTATAAGACCGCTCTGCGGAAAGCCCGAACTAGATACTATTCAAATCTAATAGAAGTAAACAAAAATAACCCCAGATTTCTGTTCAGCACTGTAGCCCCTCCCCGAACCGCCACCTTAACGTGGTGGAGGGGTTTGAGCACCCGAATGATCCTGGGAGCTATGTTGTTGGGGGCTTCATGCCCCTGGTAGGGTCACCCATGGCAAACAGGTCCTGGGAGACGGGTCTGACTAAGAGCGGTTCAGAAGCCCATCATGAAGAGAAATCCAACGAGGCCGTTTACGTCGCCCGGACTGGCGTTACCGGGGCCCCACCCTGGAGCCAGGCCTGGGGTGGGTGCTCGGCAGCGAGTGCCTGGTGGCCGGGCCTTTCCCCACGGGGCCCGGTCGGGCCCAGCCCGAAGAAACGACGTGGGGCCGTCCTCCCGTGGACCCACCACCTGCGGGAGGAGCCATGAGGGGCAGGTACGGAGAGATCCGGGTAGCAGTCGAAGGCGGGGACCTCGACGACCGGATCTCCGGACATGGAGACTAGCTCTGGGGACATGGAATGTCACCTCGCTGGGGGGGAAGGAGCCTGAGCTTGTGCGGGAGGTTGAGCGTTACCGGCTAGATATAGTCGGCCTCACCTCCACGCACAGCTTGGGCTCTGGAACCCATCTTCTTGAGAGGGGTTGGACTCTCCATTTCTCTGGCGTTGCCCGCGGGGAGCGGCGGCGAGCTGGTGTGGGCTTGCTCATTGCCCCACAGCTCAGCCGCTGCGTGTTGGGGTTCACTCCGGTGAACGAGAGGGTCGCGTCCCTGCGCCTTCGGGTCGGGGACAGGTCTCTCACTGTTGTGTCGGCCTACGGGCCAAACAGCAGTGCAGAGTACCCGGCCTTCTTGGAGTCCCTGGGAGGGGTACTAGACAGTGCACCAACCGGGGACTCCGTTGTTCTCCTGGGGGACTTCAACGCCCATGTGGGTAACGACAGTGACACTTGGAGGGGCGTGATTGGGAGGAACGGCCTCCCCGATCTGAACCCAAGCGGTGTTTTGTTATTGGACTTCTGTGCTAGCCACAGCTTGTCCATAACAAACACCATGTTCGAGCACAAGGGTGTCCATCGGTGCACGTGGCACCAGGACACTCTAGGTCGGAGGTCGATGATCGACTTTGTTGTCGTGTCAACTGACCTCCGACCGCGTGTCTTGGACACTCGGGTGAAGAGAGGGGCTGAGCTGTCAACTGATCACCACCTGGTGGTGAGTTGGATCCGCTGGCGGAGGAGGAAGCCGGACAGACCTGGCAGGCCCAAGCGTATTGTGAGGGTCTGCTGGGAACGTCTGGCGGAGCCCTCCGTCAGGGGGGTCTTCAACTCCCACCTCCGGGAGAGCTTCTCCCTGATCCCGGGGGAGGTTGGAGACATGGACTCCGAGTGGGCCATGTTCTCCACCTCTATTGTTGATGCGGCTGCTCGTAGCTGTGGTCGTAAGGTCTGTGGTGCTTGTTGCGGCGGCAATCCCCGAACCCGGTGGTGGACACCGGAAGTAAGGGATGCCGTCAAGCTGAAGAAGGAGTCCTATCGAGCCTTGTTGGCTCGTGGGACTCCTGAGGCAGCTGATGAGTACCGGCAGGCCAAGCGTGCCGCGGCTCGGGCAGTCACAGAGGCAAAAACTCGGGGTTGGGAGGAGTTCGGGGAGGCCATGGAGGAGGACTATCGGACGGCCTCAAAGAGATTCTGGCAAACCGTCCGACGCCTCAGGAGGGGAAAGCAGTGCTTCACCAACACTGTTTACAGTGTGGGTGGAGAGCTGCTGACCTCGACTGGGGATGTTGTCGGGCGGTGGAAGGAATACTTTGAGGATCTCCTCAATCCCACTGTCACGTCTTCCGAGGAGGAAGCAGAAACTGGGGATCCAGAGGCGGACTTGTCCATCACCCTGGCTGAAGTCACTGAGGTGGTTGGCAAGCTCCTCGGTGGCAAGGCTCCGGGGGTGGATGAGATCCGTCCTGAGTACCTCAAGTCTCTGGATGTTGTGGGACTGTCTTGGCTGACATGTCTCTGCAACATCGCGTGGCGGTCGGGGACAGTACCTGTGGAATGGCAGACCGGGGTGGTGGTCCCTCTGTATAAGAAGGGGGACCGGAGGGTGTGTTCCAATTACAGGGGAATCACACTCCTCAGCCTTCCCGGTAAGGTCTATTCCAGGGTACTGGAGAGGAGAATCCGACCGATAGTCGAACCTCGGATTCAGGAGGAGCAGTGTGGTTTTCGTCCTGGTCGTGGAACACTGGACCAGCTCTATACTCTCCATCGGGTCCTCGAGGGCTCATGGGAGTATGCCCAACCAGTCCACATGTGTTTTGTGGATCTGGAGAAGGCATTCGACCGTGTCCCTCGTGGTGTCCTTTGGGGGGTGCTCTGGGAGTATGGGGTCCGGGGCTCTTTGCTAAGGGCTGTCCGGTCCCTGTATGACCGGAGCAGGAGCTGTGTTTGCATTGCCGGCAGTAAGTCAGACCTGTTCCCAGTGCATGTTGGACTCCGCCAGGGCTGCCCTTTGTCACCGGTTCTGTTCATTATATTTATGGACAGAATTTCTAGGCGCAGCCAGGGGCTGGAGGGGGCCTGGTTTGGGAACCACAGGATTTCATCTCTGCTGTTTGCAGATGATGTTGTCCTGATGGGTTCTTCAAGCCAGGACCTGCAGCAGGCACAGTGAAACAGCTCTGCCGCCACCTGCAGGACAATAATATATTTGAAAAATTTCAATCTGGATTCAGAGCTCACCACAGCACAGAGACTGCACTGCTTAAAGTAACAAATGACTTACTACTAACTGCTGATAACGGGCTGGCTTCAGTCCTGGTCCTACTGGACCTCAGTGCAGCGTTTGACACCATTGATCACAACATTCTACTGCAGAGGTTAGAATGTGACATTGGAATCAGAGGGACTGCCCTCAAATGGTTTAAATCCTATCTATCAGATAGGTACCAGTTTATTAGTATAAACCAGAGCACCTCTCCCTGTTCTAAAGTAGCCTGTGGTGTTCCACAAGGATCTGTGCTTGGTCCAATCCTATTTACTCTGTATATGTTGCCATTGGGTAACATTATCAGAAAACATGGCATTAATTTTCACTGCTATGCTGATGACACTCAGCTGTACTTATCAATGAAACCAAATCAGACTGATCAAATAGATAAACTCAGTGCCTGTGTGAAGGACATCAAAACCTGGATGACCTTGAATTACCTGCTCTTAAATCCTGAAAAAACATTGTCATTGGTCCCAAAGGTCAAAGAGATTCTCTGTCGGACCAGATAATCTCACTCGACAATGTGAGTATAGCTTCTAGCCCTACTGTAAAAAATCTTGGAGTCCTATTTGATCAAACTCTCTCATTCACAGCCCATATAAACCTAGCTTGTAAAACCGCATATTTTCACCTGCGAAATATATCCCATCCTATCTGCAAGATGCTATTGTCCAGCCAAACAGAGCACTCCGCTCTCAGAATGCAGGACTATTAGTGGTTCCTAGAGTGTCCAAAAGTACAGTGGGAGGGAGAGCATTCAGTTACCAAGCTCCTGTGCTATGGAATCAACTCCCTGCTGATGTTAAACAGGCCCCCACAGTCTCTGTATTTAAGACCAGGCTTAAAACCTTTCTCTTCGGTATAGCGTATGACCAGGTTACTTAGTGAGGGAGTTAGGGACATTAAAACCCGGGATAAGATAAGCTGCAGTAGGAGATAACTAGCTGGGGGAAGTATGGCAACCTGAGCACTATCCTCTGCTTTGTCCTATTTTCTCATCAGCAATGCTTTTTACGTGTTGTCCCCTGTCCCACTCCCCCTGTGGAGTGTATCTCTTTCAGATGCCTCGATGACAGCTGGACCCTCTCCTCCTCCCCGCCTGGCCCTCCTCCTTGCCTGGCTCTCCTCCTCCTTGCCTGGCTCTCCTCCTCCTTGCCTGGCTCTCCTCCTCCTCGCCTGGCTCTCCTCCTCCTCGCCCGGCTCTCCTCCTCCTCGCCCGGCTCTCCTCCTCCTCGCCCGGCTCTCCTCCTCCTCGTCTGGTCTTCCTCCTCCTCGCCTGGCCGATTTTTCCTGTTGTGTCTGATTTTTCCTGTTGTGTCTAATTTTTCCTGTTGTTTTGTTTTTGTGTGTAGGCAGCACGGTGGCTGAGTGGCAACACTCATGCCTCACAGCAAGAGGGTTTGGTTAGATCCCCGGGTCGCCAGGCCTTTCTGTGTGGAGTTTTTCATGTTTCTCCCTGTGTCTGGATGGGTTTCCTCCGGGTACTCCGGTTTCCCCCATCAACCAAAACATGAACGCCCTTCGAGACAACTGTTGTTGTGATTTTGGGTGTTACAAAAATAAATGAATTGAATTGAATATTTAGTATCAAACTGAAAACGTTTCGTTCCACCTTGTGATGTCATATTGTAATACAGGCAGCACTCCATTATGGTTTTTAACTCTATACACCTTCACTAGAATCATTTGGATGATTTCAGCCCTGGCATTGCCAATTGCCTACTGAACTAAAGGTAAAAGGTAGCTGTTAACCTAAAACACTACATGACATGAAAAGGTGGTACAGAGCATTTTGAGCTTTGGGGGTATAGACTAATAATAAAGGATTACTCAAACGTGTGAGTCAAACAAAACACTCCAGGTATCTTTTGATGAGGTAACAACATTGTGAGGCTATAAGCACACATGAGTCAATTTTGCATAATATTGGACCTTTAAACTGAACATTTGTGTGCAATATTCTATTGATGACATTTTCATTTATAAATTGCAACACACTCCAGAAAGCCCTCACTAATAAGTGATCCTTTAAGATTCATTCGGCCCTCATTCATATGAGTCTGCCCATAGAAACTGGATCTCCACTGGATTTTTTTCACTCAAAAGGAGGTTCAAAGGGCAAAGGGCGCTCTGGGGCAGTTCTCCATTTGCTTGTTTTCTGTGATTGTTGGTATAACTGCTTGTCCGTTACAGGGTTGTCAAAAGTATAGACAATCAGATACTAATTGATACTGCTTGTGATTTTGGGCCATACAGAAATACACTGAACTGAATTAAACATATAAGAAAATCATTTGGATTTTAGTCATCTTTTAAACCATGCTGGACTTGTGGAAGTGCTTGTCGAAAAGCGTAACTAGTTTTCAGTAAAAAAATAAAAAATAAACAGGATGAGTCTGTTGTGATCACAGACTGTATAAAGAAGTGGACTAAGTGAGTGTGACATCACCCACAGCGTTCAGCTCCAGCCAAATGAAGCTCATTGAGGCTAGCACTTATAGGGTTGAATTTGGAGCCAAGTTCCTTATTTGTAATTCTGACCGCGAGTATCATAGCAACCAACGAAGAAAACTTGATTTATGGCTAGCTGTGTCCATTTACATTCCATACAGTCTATGGTTGTGATTCAAAATATATGTGTAGTTAAAGTGTGCAACTCTGTCCCATGCTACATGGTTAACTGCAGAGCTACATGACTTCAGAGGATAAAGTTAAACTGACATGGACAAACACACAAATGTTCGTTTTTAATCATCCCTAAGACTGGAGTCTAGTCAAAGTAATTAGCAGTAAAAGAGAAGCCCGTCTGTCCAATGCCATCTGTTCGTTACACACACTCTAGTAAACTCCAACTTTCTTGTTTAATTCTCCTCTGCATCCTCTGCTCCATCTGACCCTCTCCTCTGCTCCATCTGACCCTCTCTGTATCATTTGCTCCGTCTGACCCTCTCGTCTGCATCCTCTGCTGCATCTGACCCTCTCCTCTGCTGCATCTGACCCTCTCCTCTGCTCCATCTGACCCTCTCCTCTGCTCCATCTGACCCTCTCCTTTGCATCTGTTCCGTCTGACTCTCTCCCCTGCATTATCTGCTCCATCTGACCCTCTCCTCTGCATGCTCCGCATCCTCTGCTCCATCCTCTGTATTCTCTCCTATGTTTTACTCTTTTTTGTATCAAATTGATTGTTAAATAGGCAATGATTGGATAATGAAAAGTGTATATTGTTTTAAAGGTGCACTACTTTCTGGTAGAGGGTCCATCACCTGGCGGTCTACCTATGATCCACACTAAACTGTAAAATTTTCTGGTATGTATTCAGACTCAAGTGTTTCTATTGCTACAATGATACATGTATTCTTACTGTGAGTAGACTCTCCCCTCCACAGATTTGGCCTGTAACCTGGTCTGGTCAAATGATCTGCTTGTCTTTATGGTGATTAGAACATTTTAATGCCATATAATGGACCATTTCAGGCGAAGCAGAAACCATAGATACAAGTAGATGGCTGACCTCTTCACTAGAAAAGTTGCATAATGCACCTTTATTTCTGCCATTTACAAACATGTAAATTTATGTTTTTATTTCACTAAAATGTAAGAACAGCCATCTTTTTACAAGGCTATACACAAACATCTCTAAGAAACTCCCACAGTGAAGCGTTATTCTGACCGGTAAATGTGAATGTTATCTATGCCTCAAAATCTCCTGGTCTGGTCTTTCCTATGGGTTGTTTGATTGACAGCTAAGTCCATAACAGTGAATGCAGCAGTGTGTGGAAGTCAGTGGGAGGGGGAGAGGTCACGAGAGCATTGTATAGAACAGAAACACATTGATTTACAGTATATTTGAACAAGTGCTGGAACAGGTAGTTTATCAGGACCATAATCCAGCTGGAATAGACTCAAAGACCTGATCGATAGGACATAGAAAAATAAAAGTGGGATGAAGGTAACCACAGGAGACGATCAGGTGCAGGTGATGTGTCTGTGCTGTTTGAGGAGCTTTGAGGAACAGAAGGAACATTTGTAAGACAAATTCTGAGGGAATGAGGGAAAGGAGGGGGGGGGGGCTGCTATTTATGGTTCTCAACTTCATATTAAAGATAACGTTTTCAGGACTACTAATCACTATGGCTACAGTCCTAACTTTTCATCATTCCGAAACCCATAGATATCTGAGCCTATTACAGTGAAAATACAGACTATACAGACATGCAGAAGGAAGAGCTTTGTGCATTTGTGGCCAGTAAAGATTTAACAAAAGTTCGATTTTCTCAGCTTGTCCACTGTTGCAATGCTTCAACCAATCACACTGGAGTATCTGTTTGAATGCTCTGAAAGACTTACAGTGAGAGTCATCCCAGACTGATAATGTGTACAACTCAATTCAGTCTGGCATGAGCCAGGTTAGGCAACCTAGTCTATACTTCTATATGACCACAGATGCCCTGAGGCCGACTGACAGATGATGCTGCAGCACCAAGGGCCTCTCTGACCCCTCACACACACCACATTCAGACATTCACGTTACCTTTCTTTTTCACACTAACTTTTGCAAAACACCTACAATCATGTCAAGCTACCAGCCGACAGGTATCAACACAAAAGTTCGAACAAAATTTCAACACTAGTGTAATTCTTATATTAACTTGATGCTGCGTTCCCATTTTGATGTCTCTCTTATGGGGCTCCATTAGCCCCCTGATACTCATTAAAACCAGCTCTTTTAATTGCTTTGCGTTTAAATTGGCTTAAGAGAATGTGTGTCATGCACCCAGCGAGGCATTACATCAGAAAGTCATCACTAGAGCTGCGTAAGTGTGATCTTTTTTAAAGCTCATTTAAGCATGTTAGCAGAGCACACAGCCCTGCAGCACAGCAAAGTCTAATGTGAAATGGATTTTATTATGTAATCACTCATTGGGTGAAATCAAAACATAGACATATTGGTTTAGTTCTCGGCTATAGACATAATAATTGCCATTTTGAATGGTCATAATTAGCAGATAGATAAAAGCAATTATTTCACCACAAATTGGAGTTCAAATTTCGGAAGACATTTTGATATATATTTCAATCAATTTTTCTTTCTAATTTGAATCAAAACAAAAAAAGAATACTACTACTACTAAAAATAATAATAATTAAAACTGCAAGCAGTGATAAAGACCCTCGCCACCCCTTGCGACCGCGGGGTACACGCCACCGCGGAGATCCTGCCTTTCGTTCCCGCTTACATCGCTCCTCCCCCCAAAATCAGCGACTGAGTAATACTACTGCATTCATTCCAATGAGACCATTTATGATATTGTCACGCCTGAATGGTTGGAAATAGAGGTATGTCTTCATTGGCTTTTTTGTTCAGTATGATGAGAGGAATATGTTTCTCAAATTTCAAATGTTTGTGACAAAGTAATTTTTTTACGTGCCATTTAAAAATTTCAAGGGGGCGCTGTGGAGCAATGTAATATTTGATATGTGTAAATTGCATATCTATTCACTCAGATCAAGAGTTTGAACAAAATTTATATTAATGCCGGAAAATAGGACACTGCATGTTCAAGTTACGGATCATTTAGTATTTCAAAAAAATTCTTTTTTCTTTGAAGGCTGGCCACACCCACGTTTTATAACTTAAAAAAATTTAGGAGAGTAGCCTATAATCCTACATGAGTCTAATTTATTTTGACCAATTCGCAAGTTTCTTGAATGAAAATCAAATGTGCAAAAAATTCAAATGTGAGAGGTAAAATTTTGAAAAAATGAGGTTCCGCCCACAATGGCCGACTTCCTGTAGGGTTTAGGGTGGGGTCATAATATAATTTTTTACTTGTCTTGACATGTTCTATGTTTGTACCAAATTTCATTTGTCTACGATGAAAAAGGTCTCTCATTGCCGCAATGTATTTCAAATTTTGAGGTGGCGCTATTGAGTCATTTTGATACATAAATTTTTTTGAACATCAAAATAATGAATTTTTCACCAATTTTGAATTTTGGGTCCAATAAAATTGACTTTTCGTTAACGTTCAGGGGGTCAAAAGTGGATTCAAAGTCGCGACCAAAATAATAATAAGAAGAAGAAGAAGAAGAATGGAAACGCATTTTCCACCCATTATTTTTCTCCTAAACCATAACAGCTACAGTCATGTGACTTTTTCACATTGTGCCCCATCACAAATAAGGCCCCTGTGAATTTTTTCACACGTCCACGACAAATCGCTTGTCTTCTACGAATTTTTGAAAATGAAATTTGAAGAGGGCGCCAGAGAGCCATTTTGTGAGAGAGTGCCTTGATTTGCATACCACTGCGTTAAGCTCACAAATGTGCATAAACGCTGTATTAGCGTTTTCCCAACAAAAAATGTGTGAAAGAGAAATATTTTATTGAAATATTGCAAAAATTGCGATTTTGTTGAAAATTCACCCTGACCACACCCAAAGTCATAATCAAAATGTAATTGTTAATCTTTAATCACACATGGGTTTAGAGGGATTTGGCCAAATTTGACGTGTTTGTGATGAAAACTGGGCGAGAAAATGTCCTGAATGCGAGGGTGTGCACTTTTGTCGATCTCGGGTTTGATCCAATATGGCCGACGTCCTGTACATTTTAGGGCGGGGCCATAATATCATTTTTGTCATGTCCCGACATGTACTATTTTTTGATGTGAGTTTCGGATTTTTACGTCGACTTTTTTCCGAGTCGGGCTCCCATTGGCCCCATGAAAATCAAAGTTTGAGGTGGCGCTACCGAGTCATCTTTCGTTATTTTTTCTCGTGGTCTTTTGTGACAATTAGAGCTCGTCGAGTTCTAATTTTTGACACCACTCACTGCCATGTCGGGGCGTGTTTACTACTTGATTTTTGCCATTTTCCACGCTCCGGACGCGGTTTTAATGAGTCCCTCGCCGGGACAGAGTCCCAGGCTCGGGCCTAATAATAAAGCTGTAATAGAGAAGCTGAACCAAACTAAGGAGACTAAAGCCGGGTCCCAATTCAACGGCTGCACCCTTCAAAGGGTCCAGCCGACAAAGGGTGCTCCTCCGTGTAGCCTCCATGGAACATTTTGGGCCAGGCCTACGCCATTGAGACAACTGTTGTTGTGATTTTGGGCGTTACAAAAATAAATGAATTGAATTGAATACGTCAACCGTTGTCTGTGCAAGTACGTCACTTATGCTACATCACCTTGAAACCGTGACAGCTGCTTTTTATTCAAATTTTAACAGTTTCATGTAGCACTGTTGTAGGTGAGGCAAACCAGTACCAATACATATAAAAGTGTATTCCGTAGTGGCCGCTATTCCTCTCGGAGAAGAAGTGATGTATGGTGCATGATTGGATATAGAAGGGCGCAAAGTCTGTGTATCTTTCGATCATAGCCGATAGCTCGATCTTCATGGAAACACGAGGCACATTTGTTAGCCGCATCCATGTGGTTCTTGTTATGGGACAGTCCTTGTTGCGCCAGAAGTGACGTAAGTGCCCTTCAAACGCAGCTGATGAAGTGTGTAGCCGCTAAATTGGGACAATGGCTTGAGAATGAGCAGGTAGTGCACAGGAAGTGTTGAAGGAAGCTCAAAAGATGTTAAGGCATGTGAGTGTTTTAAAATATTGAAAATGTATACTTGAAATTGAATCAACTGAAATTCAGAATAAAAACTATTCAAGCATGTTTTGTCAGAGTAAAAAATTTCAAAGTGAAAAATTCAACAGCATTTAAAATTCTAAATCTGACTGAACAAATTATCTTCCATAATTTTGAATCATCAGAAACATGTTTTAGTATTTTGTTCCACTGTAGATTCTTAAGAGTAACCAATCTAATGGCCATGTTGTACCAGTGCTGATTGATAAGGGTCTGTGTGCAGGGTTATAAACACCAATTCAGAACCTATTTACAGAGATGTCAAATCCACAATGAAGCATGCAATCCCACTAACATGTCATTTCCCACTCATTTGTCAAGCTGCCAAGCAGTCAGCCATGCCCACCATAGAAGCACAGAGTCTCCACTGACAGGGGCACTTATGGATTCAAACCATTATCTCCAAACATGAGTGACAGCAGGTCTCAGCGTCGGCGCCATGGAAACAGACCCAGGCAGCTTTGGGTATGTATTTTTCTGTAATGGATTCAATCCATGTGAGAGTCGTGACCACGATCTTTGTAATTCGAAATACAAGCAAGGGAAGTGCCATATTTGGAAATATGGAGTTAAGATGTCATTTTATAATAATAATAAAATAATAATAATAATAATAATAATAATAGTAATAATAATAGTAATAATAATAATAGTAATACTAATAATACTAATAATAATAATAATAATAATAATAATAATAATAATAATAGAGCTGTAATGGAGAAGCTGAACCAAACTAAGCAGACTGAGAAAGAGCAGGTAGTGCACAGAAAATGATGGAGGAGGCTCAAAAGATGTCAAGGCATGTGCAATAGATTCTTTGTGACTGAGGGGGAGAGAGGCTATTTCCTGGCTTTTTTTTCTTGTTATTATTAAAACAGAACTATAAAATAATTTAGACTAGAACTACTTCAGTATTAAACAGAGTGTGTAAATTGCGATTAAACGAGGACTAAACCAGGACTGCACTAGGACTACACCAGGAATACGGGTAGTGGTTTTCAGGTTGTAGAATGTGGCTTTTACTGGAGTTTTAGTATTGGTTTAGTGAATTATCATACGAAATATCCATAAGGTAAATTCACAAATGTTGAACCTGTCTAGAGACTAGATCAGACACGGGCAAACTATGGCCGGGGGGCCACACACAGCCCTTTGGGCTTATTAATCTGGCCCACTGAACGTGACTAAATTATATTAAAATAGGTAAAGGTAAACCTTGTTCAAAGCTTTTCTGCTGTGTTTATTTAACTGAAATTTAATACATTCATTATTGATTTAATTAATGCATTTCAAAAACAATTTGTACAATGAGCCTTGCATATTCATGCTTTGCTGCATGTTACAGGCCAAATATATATATATATATATATATATATATATATATATATATATATATATATATATATATATATATATATATATATATATATATATATATATATATATATATATACCT
Organism: Periophthalmus magnuspinnatus; assembly: GCF_009829125.3. Lineage (NCBI taxonomy): Eukaryota > Metazoa > Chordata > Actinopteri > Gobiiformes > Gobiidae > Periophthalmus > Periophthalmus magnuspinnatus. The sequence continues at coordinate 828,266 of NC_047137.1, forward strand.
CTGTCAAATTTTAGAACCTATTGTGGCCTGTGTATCAAAAAGTTTGCCCACCCCTGAACTAGACCCAAGAACCCTAGAACCCAGAAACATAGAAAATCTGCTGCCAGTGTGTTTGTTTTAAATATTGATGCATAGAATGGTGTGATGTCATCTGAGATGCAGCAATAGTCCTTTAGGTTTAAAATACAGTATAATAGAAAAACAGAAACTAGGGTGGTATCAGATCTAAATATCACTCAAATATACAAATGCATGACAATCTAATGAAATATGCATCAATCTGACAAATGTTGAATAAATGAACAGCATATTCCACTCCACACAGTGTTCAGACAAATAGGTGTGCGGTATGCAGAGGACCCAAGGTCGAAACTCTTTATGTGACAGATAAAACGTGTGTGCAGAGGGATGAGGGATGACGCCTGACAGCCAAGGGCACACAGAAGGCTGCACCAAAGACTACAGAAGAGACTAAAGTTTGAAAATAAAAAGTATTACATAGGGAACAAAAAACTATGACACTTGCAAATGCTAGATATACAGACACTGAGATAATAAGTAGTCCAAAATGGCTAAGAAGACATAATCCAAGTTACAGCTCAGATCTGTGGAGAGGGGATTCTGCTCAGAGTAAGAATACATGTTTTTCAGTTTATTTTAAAAGACTTGAATTGAGTTGAGTTGAGTACTACCTTAGCTGGAGGATTTGGCCTATTGTGCATGTTTTGGGTTGATGTGGGAAACCAGAGTGACCAGACATAAGGAGAACTTGAAAAGGTCCGAGAGTTGAAAATGGAACCTTCTTGCTGAGGGGCAAGAGTAATAGCTAGTATGCCATAGTGACATAGCAGTAACATAGTTATGGAGGCAAGCTGACAACAGAAAGGTCCTCACTATGGCCTCTGTGTCTCATAAACGTGAGTGTGGTGAGCCAAAGGAGCATCCAAACACATCCACCAGTTGTGGACCAGAGACAAATGTAAAATGAAGGTGAATGCTCCGTTTTTCTGTCTGTAGTAGAAGCTTTGTTCCAAATGTAATGTGATTTGAAAAGGGAAACTCATGTCATTCCACCTTTGTCATACAAGCAGACAGGCCTCTCAGATCTGGGTCATGCATTCAGGCAAGAAGTAGAAATAAATACATACTTTGGTATTTTGATTATTGTGAAAAAGCAGGAATGCACCGATACAATACGGGTATCGGAAATTGCCGCCAATGTGCTGAATTGGCTATCTGTTCCAAATATTGGTTCAGTGGATATCCTGGTTGGACACATAAATTGCTGTAACAAGATCATTTACTGGTCGTAGTCAGTCCAGAGAGTCTCAGAATGTTTGAATTTTTATTTATACAAAATTGCTCTGTAGTTACTTCAGAGATAAATAGCAGTTACATCACACATTTGTATCAGTTTTATCTTGCCGTTGCTGCTGTTTTCAGTCTCTGCTCTGGTATCAGGTATCAGCTATGGAGATGTTTCACCGCTTATCCAAGCTGCTTCTTCAGTTCTGGTCAAATTGTTGGAGGACACTGCCTTATAGCTGTCTGAAGGGAGGAGCTAACTACACTGAAACTAACACACCTTAGTTGCTTATAGTGGGCAGTATCTGTTAATAGTCCATTGAACTGTTATGAACCATATTCACATTATTCTGAACTGTAATTGCTGGGTCAAAAAAAGTGTTTTCTAATTGTGCAGCCCTATGTAGTATTTGGGGGCGACAGTGGCTCAGTGGTTAGAGTGTTGGTCCCAGCAGTCTAAGCAGGGACTCCCAGATTTCCCTCACCCCAGACACGTCCTCCAGCTCCTCCGGTGGGACCCCAAGGAGTTCCCAGGCCAGCCGAGAGACATAGTCCCTCCAGCGTGTCCTGGGTCTTCCCCGGGGCCTCCTCCCAGTGGGACATGCCCAGAACACCCCCCTAGGGAGGCGTCCAGGAGGCATCCTGAGCAGATGCCCGAGCCATCTCAACTGGATCCTCTCGACGTGTAGGAGCAGCGGCTCTACTCCGAGCCTACGGAGGAAGCCCATTTCAGCCGCTTGTATCCGCGACCTTGTCCTTTCGGTCAATACCCAAAGCTCATGACTATAGGTGAGGGTAGGAATGTAGATTGACCGGTAAATCGAAAGCTTTGCCTTTGGACTCAGCTCCTTCTTTACCACAATGGACCGATACAGCGACCACATCACTGCAGACGCTGCACCAATCCGCCTGTCAATCTCACGCTCCATCCTTCCCTCACTCGTGAACAAGACCCCGAGATACTTGAACTCCTCCACTTGAGGCAGAGACTCACCACCCACCCGGAGAGGGCAAGCCACCTTTTTCTGGTCAAGAACCATGGCCTCGGATTTGGAGGAGCTGATTCTCATCCCAGCCGCTTCACACTCGGCTGCAAACCGCCCCAGTGCCTGCTGCAGGTCCTGGCTCGAAGAAGCCATCAACATCATCTGCAAACAGAAGAGATGAAATCCTGTGGTTCCCAAACCAGACCCCCTCCGGCCCCTGGCTGCGCCTAGAAATTCTGTCCATAAATATAATGAACAGAACCGGTGACAAAGGGCAGCCCTGGTGGAGTCCAACATGCACCGGGAGCAGGTCTGATTTACTGCCAGCAATGCGAACACAGCTCCTGCTCCAGTCATACAGGGACCGGACAGCCCTTAGCTAAGAGCCCCGGACCCCATACTCCCAGAGCACCCCCAAAGGACACCACGAAGGACACAGTCGAATGCCTTCTCCAGATCCACAAAACACATGTGGACTGGTTGGGCAAACTCCCATGAACCCTCGAGGACCCGATGGAGAGTATAGAGCTGGTCCAGTGTTCCGCGACCAGGACGAAAACCACACTGCTCCTCCTGAATCCGAGGTTCGACTATCGGTCGGATTCTCCTCTCCAGTACCCTGGAATAGACCTTACCGGGAAGGCTGAGGAGTGTGATTCCCCTGGATAATAATGCATTGGATTTATATTGCCTTTTACAGTGCTTTCATTCACTCCACTCTCAGTGATGGTAAACAAACATTGACAAAAGCAAGGCTGTCAATCTGCAACATCGACCCCTCCAATCATCATCATCGTACACACCACATTCATACAAGGCAACAAGAATGAAGTGTCTTGCCTAAGGACACAGCAACAGTTTTAGAGTCACTTCTGTCCGACTGTGGTACCTGATATTCCCAGTGGTCCTACTAGGCCCAACCCTGCTTTGCCCTCAAAGACCTGATCAAATTGGAGTTAATTCCACAAAAAAAAAGTTGATTATATGAAAAGCGGTCTCCATTATGTTTTTGTTTTTTGTTTTTTATAATTGAATAGTTTTAGTCCTCTGATTGATTCTCTGTCAGAGAAAAGCCAGGCTGAAGGACAGAAGACAGAACAGTCCGAGAATCGATAGAAGCCTCTCCTTTAATCGAAGTTCATTGGAAACACACAACAGCCGATAATCACTGAGCATCAATGCAGCAGTGCAGAGCTCCTCACTCTGTACCTGGTTAAACATGCACATGGGGAGCTTACTCATATTTCATTTTCTACACTGTTAAACATGAATAATCAGATTTTTAAAAAGACTTTGATTCTGAATGTTTCATTGGTTTGAAGTAGAGTTTTATTCATATTTAGATAATAAATTATACAAACATTGCCATTGAAGTAAACCATTTCAAACTGAATAGTGGATTGCACTTTTCCTGAGGATTATTATCTAAAAAAAATACAAAACTTTTATGTATATTTCTCTTATTGCAAAATTCAGAAAGAAGCCAGCACTACAATATGTAAAATAAAAATCCTAGTCCTTCCAAGCAAATCTAGTTACTGCTCATATATTCTAAATTCACGTCTTACTAATACGTTATATGTCCATCCGAGCAAACAGTAAACTGGTGACCTATGAGTAAACCCAGTGATGGATAAAAGACCTGTTACAGAGGCTGTATTGAGAATCAATGGGGCTGGGGCCATGTAGTGTTTGCTCTGAAAATGTCATCACAAACTGACAGTGCTGCAACAACAGCAAACAGCAGGGTTCAGTGGAGCACCCAAGGGTGACCTGCATCCAACTGGAACACAGGGTTCAAGGGACATTCAACTCAGGACAATTTTGGTTTGGGTTTAACATGATAAAATAAGTCGGAATCATGTAATTTTTCTTATTCAGGGTCAGCTTGTCTCCCTGGAGATAGAATTGCTTTGCCTGTCCCATAATATGAAATGTTAATTACAGGTCAGATCTGTGGAGAGCCGATCCTGCTCACAGGAAGAATGCATGTTTTTCAAGGTATTTATGAAGACACTTGCAATTTTATGTTTATTTTTTATTTAACCAGGTAAAATGTCTCAGAACTAAATCTCATTTACAAACATGACCTTGATAGAATAAATGCAAAATAGATTTGCAGGTTTAATGTCACTCTTTGGAAAATTGTAGGAAAAGCAATAAAAGTTCAATGGAGACAAGTATGTGATGAACCTTTCAGGGTAACAACTGACAGGTGGACCAAAGATTCAGAACTCGGGTGAACAGTTTAACAATGCTTACAGATAATGTTATGCAAATTAAGGTTAACGGAGCAGACAGTTGCGAGCGGGGTTGTGTGCAGTAGTTTTCACTACTAGGTCACTGGAACGAACAGGTTTAAGCTGGGACACATGGAACGTAGGGTGGATGCGGAGGGAAGGAGGGAGTTGAAGATGTACTACAGACGAGCTGATGATTTTTCTGATCTTGAAGGGCCCCAAGAAGTGAGGAGAGAGTCTGTTTTCAGAGGGATATTTTTAGAGGAGAGCCAAACTGACTGACCTGGCTGATATTAAGGAGAACGGTGCTTGTCCGCAGCTGCCTTCATTCTGGCCCCAGATTGGTGAAGGGCTTCCCTAGTTCATCTCCAGACCCTGCAGCAGCGTTGGAGGTGGTGAATGGAAGTCACTGCCAGGTCCTTCTCCTCAGACAGGAAGAATGGAGGCTGGTAACAACACAGCATAGCCCAGTCTCTAGGTCTTGGTTAGCCCGCTCGCTTTGTCCATTGGTCTGGAGGTGAAAGCCAGAGGTAAGACTCACCGATGCACCCAAGCCCTCACAGAAGGAAAGGCAAACTTGAGCTGTGAATTGCATTCCACGGTCAGACACAATATCCACCGGGGATTCCATGGAGTCAGAACACATGGTTGGTTATGTGATCTACAGTCTCCTTGGCGGTTGGGAGTTTCGGTAGGGTGACAAAATGGGCTGCTTTGGAGAACCGGTAAACAATTGTGAGAATGAAGACTAGACACGAAGTACACTGCCACGTGAGACCAAGGGTGTTTCAGAACTGGTAGCGGTTGGAGCAAACTGGAGGGCGGCGAGTGGGAGGTTTTGCCCCTGGCACACACCTGGCCTGCCAACACGTAAGCCCTGGTGACCTTGTTGACTCTGGGCCACCAGAAGTGACATTTCAAAAGGGAGAGTGTTTGATTGACCCCCGGATGGCAGGTGAACCATGAGCAGTGGACCCATTCAAGTACCTTGGAGTGGACAGGATCTGGAAGAAAGATAGCACTGGGTGGGTCATTACCTGGATCAGGCTGGGTGCGTTGAGCCTCCCGGACCATATCTTCAATCTCCCAGCAAACAGCAGCAACCACACAGGTAGGTCATAGGCTCCGGAGGGGTAGTAGTGTCCTCCGAGGAGAATTGGCATAAGAGTGCATCCAGCTTGATATTGCGGGATCCTGGATGATACGTGAGTATGAAGTTAAATCTATTGAAAAAAAAGTGACCAGCGGGGTTGACTGGAATTCAAACGTTTAGCTGACTCAATGTAAGCTAAGTTTTTGTGGTCAGTCCAAACCAGGAAAGGATACCCTGTCCCTTCCAACCAGTGGCGCCACTTTTCCAGGGCAAGCTTGACTGCCAACAGTTCTCGATCCCCCACATTGTAGTTGCTCTCAGCTGTTGAAAGGCGATGTGAGAAAAAGTCACAAGGATATAACTGATTGTGTGGATCAAACCTTTGAAAGAGGACTGCTCCAACACCCGTGTCTGAGGCATCCACCTCCGCAATGAACTGGCGGGAGGGATCAGGCTGACGTAAGACTGGGGCAGAGGTGAATAGATCTTTCAGTTTATCAAAGGCAGACTGGGCTTCTGGGGTCCAGCAGAACTGTTTGGAGGGAGAGGTGAGTTTAATGATGGGAGCAACAACACGGCAAAAATCTCGGATTAAAACGTCAGTAGAAGTTAGCAAACCCAATAAATCTTTGTAGCTGTTTTCTGTTGTTAGGTGTAGGCCACTCAGTTACTATCTTAATTTCCCAGAGTCGGCTTTTACCTGTCCACATCCCGCAATAAACCCCAGAAAACTGACCTTGCCCACATGGAACTCACACTTCTCAGCCTTCACGTATAGCTTGTTCTCCAGGAGCCTCTGGAGGACCAGGCGCATGTTGTGCTGGTGTTCCTGTGGGGTCTTGGGTTTGGAGAGATTATATAGATGACTGGGGGACAAGGGAACACCGGGCAGGAGGTCCATAGCACAGTCATATGGTCTGTGGGGAGGAAAGCACCCGACTTTTACTAAAAACGTCCACTAGATCATGGTATTCGCTCGGCATGGAGGAAAGATTCGGCTTGTCTAGAGAGCAACTGGAGAGCGAGTCGGTGCCCCCTGCTGGAGGCAGGGCAGACTGTCGGCAGTTCGCATGGCAAAAGGGATATCACTCCGACACATTTCCCCAAACCCAGTAAACACCTGCTGGTCTGGGAAGTCCTCCACGCCAGAGTCAATGAGGGGCGAGACAGGTAGGGTAACAGTTCGAAAGCACAAGGTAGAATCAAGCTAATATTTATTATGTTTCATCTCTGGGATGTATTGTTGACCCACCAGTACTCCCAGTCCTACTGATGGGCGCCCCCTTCCGAACCGGGCATGTTGCAAGGAAATGACCATGTCTCCCACAATACAGGCACTCACCAGCCTGGCGGCGTCGCAGACGCTCCTCTGCAGTCAGGTGTGCTCGACCCAGCTGCCTTGGCTCCTCTGGTGGGGGTGTTGCTGGGGGCAGGTTGACATGTGGCGGAGGGACTGGACGGTTCACGTCTCTTTCTTTGATGACTCTGCAGGCGATTGTCGAAATAGTTCGCTAGGGAAATCAAAGATTTTAGGTCAGGTGTGTCGTCTCGTGAAACCAGTTGATCCTTTAATTTGTCACTTAGGCCTTTCAAAAAGACCACCTTTAATGCACTGTCAGTCCAATGGTGTAATCTGCCACAGACCTGGAACCTTGAACCAGACTTAATAGGCAGAGAGAGGTGTCAGCTTGATAGTGTGGGTGATCGCAGACTTTGGTCCCCCTGTCCACAAACCCATTAAAAGTCACATGGTCTAACGCAATGTTAGAGTGCTCCCCCTCAATAATCCACACATGTACCATATCTTCACAGTATCTGATGTAAAACAGGCTGGGCATTGTTGAAACATGGAGGAGCATTGAAAAAGAAAGTCCCAACAGAGTCTGGGCTGACCTGAGTATGGGTCCAGATCGGTGCCTTTCGATTCCAGAGTGCACAGCACCGCGGTTGTCCTGGAGACGACAGCAGTGACTGTGGGAGCTGAAGGTGGGAGATTGAGCAGAGCAGAAACCTGGTTGGAGAGCTGGGTAACTTGCTGGGTCAGCAGGGTCCAGATAGTTTGTGTTGCCCAATGATGACTCCATGATGCAAAAACACCCGGTGTAGCATTTTGATCCGGCCCCAAGTCTGATTGGTCCATGTTGGCCAGATCGTTCTGTCGTAACGAACTCTGTCAGAACTCGGGTGAATAGTTTAACAATGTTTATTTACAGATAATGTTAGCCTGAATCTCAGCCCAGCTCCAGGCTTTAACACAGAAGGGAGGGGAAAAACAGCAGGGCATTCATTTCATTTCATTTTATTTTTGTAACGCCCAAAATCACAACAACAGTTGTCTCGAAGGGCGTTCATGTTTTGGTTGATGGGGGAAACCGGAGTACCCAGAGGAAACCCATCCAGACAAGGGGAGAAACATGCAAAACTCCACACAGAAAGGCCTGGGCGACCCGGGGATCAAACCAAACCTTCTTGTTGTGAGGCATGAGTGTTGCCACTCAGCCACCGTGCTGCCTACACACAAAAACAAACAGGAAAATCAAACAACAGGAAAAATCAGACAAAACAAGAAAAATCGGCCAGGCGAGGAGGAGGAAGACCAGGCGAGGAGGAGGAGAGCCGGGCGAGGAGGATGAGAGCCAGGCGAGGAGGAGAGGGTCCAGCTGTCATCGGGGCATCTGAAAGAGTTACACTCCACAGGGGGAGTGGGACAGGGGACAACATGTGAATAGCATTGCTGATGAGAAAATAGGACGAAGCAGAGGATAGTGCTCAGGTTGCCATACTTCCCCCAGCTAGTTATCTCCTACTGCAGCCTATCTTATCCCGGGTTTTAATGTCACTCCCTAACTCCCTCACTAAGTAACCTGGTCATAAGCTATACCGAAGAAGAAGGTTTTAAGCCTGGTCTTAAATACAGAGACTGTGGGAGCCTGTTTAACATCAGCAGGGAGTTGGTTCCATAGCACAGGAGCTTGGTAACTGAATGCTCTCCCTCCCACTGTACTTTTGAACACTCTAGGAACCACTAATAGTCCTGCATTCTGAGAGCGGAGTGCTCTGTTTGGCTGGTACGGGACAATAGCATTTTGCAGATAGGATGGGGCCATACCGTTAAGGGTTTTGTATGTCAGGAGGAGGACTTTGAATTTGAATCTAAGCTCGACAGGAAGCCAGTGCAGATATTTTAGTACAGGACTGATGTGGTCTCTTCTTTTAGTTTCTGTTAGGACTCTGGCCGCTGCATTTTGGACCAACTGGAGGCTCCTTATAGTACTTTTGGGGCAGGCGGCGAGCAGAGAATTACAGTAATCAAGTCGGGAAGTAACAAATGCATGGATGAGTTTTTCAGCATTATTTTTAGGTAAAATATTTCTAATTTTAGTTATATTTCGCAGGTGAAAGTATGTGGTTTTACAAGCTAGGTTTATATGGGCTGTGAATGAGAGATTTTGATCAAATAGGACTCCAAGATTTTTTACAGTAGGGCTAGAAGCTATACTCACATTGTCGAGTGAGATTATCTGGTCCGACAGAGAATCTCTTTGACCTTTGGGACCAACGACAATGACCTCTGTTTTTTCAGGATTTAAGAGAAGGTAATTCAAGGTAATCCAGGTTTTGATGTCCTTCACACAGGCACTGAGTTTATCTATTTGATCAGTCTGATTTGGTTTCATTGATAAGTACAGCTGAGTGTCATCAGCATAGCAGTGAAAATTAATGCCATGTTTTCTGATAATGTTACCCAATGGCAACATATACAGAGTAAATAGGATTGGACCGAGCACATATCCATGTGGAAAACCACAGGCTACTTTAGAACAGGGATAGGTGCTCTGGTTTATACTAACAAACTGGTACCTATCTGATAGATAGGATTTAAACCATTTGAGGGCGGTCCCTCTGATTCCAATGTCACATTCTAACCTCTGCAGTAGAATGTTGTGATCAGTGGTGTCAAACGCTGCACTGAGGTCCAGTAGGACCAGGACTGAAGCCAGCCCGATATCAGTAGCCAGCAGTAAGTCATTTGTTACTTTAGGCAGTGCAGTCTCTGTGTTGTGGTGAGCTCTGAATCCAGATTGAAATTTTTTAAAATATATTATTGTCCTGCAGGTGGCGGCAGAGCTGTTTCACCACCACGCGTTCTAAAATTTTTGAGAGGAAGGGAAGATTAGAGATAGGTCTATAGTTGGCTAGTTCATCAGGATTTAGGTTAGGTTTTTTCAAAAGGGGTTTAATCACAGCATACTTAAAGGACTGAGAAACATAGCCATTTTCTAACGACATATTTATTATGTTATGGATGGAATCTATTATTAGGGGGAGGGCTTCTTTGAGGAGTCTGATTGGAATAGGGTCGAGCATACAGGTTGATGGCTTGGACGACATGATGGCTGAGGTAATCTCCACCTCATCAACAGGAGTAAATTTATCTAATATTATTAGAGGATCTATGTGGGATATTGGTATTACAGACTGGATTTGCTCAGAGCTGATTTTAGGAGTAGCTTTGTTGATTTAGTCTCTAATGGTTGTAATTTTGTAATCGAAGAATTGAAGAAAGTCATCACAACTAATGTTCGAGGGGATAAGAGACTCATTAGCAGTGTGGGAGTTTGTCAGCCTGGCTACAGTGCTGAACAGAAATCTGGGGTTATTTAGTTTACTCCTATTAGATTTGAATAGTATCTGGTTCGGGCTTTCCGCAGAGCGGCCTTATAAGTGAGCAGGCAGAGCTTCCATGCCTTCAGAGACTGCTCAGAGCACGAGCGGCGCCAAAGCTTCTCTGTGCGTCTTACATGTTGTTTGAGTGTCCTGAGCTGTAACGTATACCAAGGAGCCGGAGGTCTTGGTTTAATGCTTTTCTGTTTTAGCGGAGCTACAACATCGAGAGCAGATTTTAAGGTGAGCATTGTTCTGTCAACCAATTGATCAGTGACAATTGGATTAAAATTATTCTCATTGTCACATGACATATCTTTTAGTAATGGCTCAATAATTTCTTTAAACTCTGTAACCGATTTATCTGATAATGTTCTTTTCATTATAGTTTTTTTCTGCGGGGCTGGATAGTCTTTTAGTATAAATTGAAAGGTAATTAAGAAATGGTCAGAGAGTACAGGGTTTTGAGGAAGGACAATTAGATCATTAATCTCAATACCATAGGTTAGAACGAGATCTAGAGTGTGATTGTGACAGTGAGTCGGCTTATTCACACTCTGGGTGAAGCTGATCCCATCCAGGAGCGCGCCAAATGCATTACTGAGGCAATCACTGCCGTTATCAACATGTATGTTGAAATCTCCAACTATAACAATCCTTTCCCAATTCAAAACTAAACTTGAAATGAAATCAGAAAACTCTATCAGGAACTCGGCATATGGACCAGGAGTTATAACAGCTAATATAACAGCTTTTTGGTTTTTACAATTGGGGCACGTAATGGAGAGTGCAAGGCTTTCAAAGGAGAGGTATGTATAGTTGGGTTTGGGGCTGAGAATTAGACTGGAATGAGAGATGACGGCCACACCACCACCTTGACCTGTGCTCCAGGCACTCTGAAAGTTCATGTGACTTGATGGTGTAGATTCGTTTAGTCTAACATAATCATTTTCCCGAAGCCATGTTTCAGTTAGGGCTAGCAGACCAATATTAAGGTCGCCAATTAGTTCATTTATTAAAAGAGATTTGGAGGAAAGAGACCTGATGTTTAGCAGTCCACACACTGAGATCTTGACAAGAAAAGTTACATAGTGGAGCTTTAAGCAAAACTGTATTTTTTTCTTAGAATCACAACATAATTCTGAGCACAGTACACCTTGATTTGTCAACTCCTCATCTGTTAGGTGGAGGAGATGGAGGTCTGCCAAAGTTCTCCCGAGCCTCTGTGGTGTAGATATGTGAGGCCTGTGGGTTTACACTCAAGATGGTCTGCTAGACATTGATTAAAAAAAATCTCGATTTTGTGCTCCAAATGCTGTAGATCCCCCTACTGTACAGAATGTAAGGCTGATTCTCACATGAAATTGTATTAGTAACTAGAGCTGTCAAGACTTATCAAAAATCAAAGCAAAAATCAGATACTAATCAATACTAAAACATCAAAATATCAAAATTAGATACTCATTTGAGCAAGTATTGAATTCAAGTATGAAGTCTCTTTGTGCTCCCGAGGAGAGGGCTTGATTGCTTGATGGGTTGCGGGTGTGTAGTGGGAGGTACCAGAATCTCCGCCCAGCTCCAGGCTCAGACACAGAAGTGAGGGGAAAAACAATACAAGAACACAGGGGAGACTGGGATCTTGACATGTTCTACCCTATGGTGGAAATATTACATATAAGACACATAAAAAGAGAGGAGGTTCGGGACCAAAGAAAAACTGTTTGAAGAGCAGCTGCACAGCGATGTAGTTTTCTGTGTTGTGATCTGTATCCATCCTCAACAGAATCAATACAACCAAGTCTTTTCCCCTGTCTACAGTTTCTCAGGAGAGGAGGAGAGGGGAGGGGAAGAGAGGAGAGGAATAGAGAAGGGAAGAAATAGAGAGAGGAGAAAAACTAATAAGAGGAGAGTAAGAGAGACAGGACAGTGAGAGAGAGTGGGGTGAGAAAGAATAAGAGGAAGTTACAGAGGGGGGGAATAAGAAGACAGGAGTATGAGGAGAAGATGGGAGAAAGAGAGAGGGGGAGATGGAGCAGTGATGTATGGAGCAGGAGCCATCAGGAGAGGGACCTCATTATCTCCAGTGTGTGATCTACAGCAGGCATAGTTCAACTGCTGATCTACAGCGAGAGAGAGAAGAGAGGGGTAGAGAGAGGAGGGGAGAAAGAGAGAAGGGCAGTGAGACAAGTGAGAGAGAGGGAGGGGGAGAAGAGAGACAGGGATGAAGAGAGGAAATGGAAGGGATTGGGAGGGAGAGGGGAGTGGAGAAGAGAGGGAGGTAGAGAGACAGAAAGAGAATTGAAAAAAGGGAGAGAAGAGGGAGAGGGGGGCAAGAGAGGGAGAGGTGAGATAGAGAGATGGAGAGAGAGAGAGAGAGAGAGTGAGAGAGAGAGAGAGAGAGAGAGAGAGAGAGAGAGAGAGAGAGAAAGAGAGAGAGAGACTGTTCAGGAGAACTTATAGCACTAAGCACTCAGGAGCAGAGACAAATCTTCAACATGAAAGGGGCCACAATGAGAATCTGATGGAGTGAAGAGATAGAGACAGAGAGAAGTGAGGGAACTAGTACACTGACTGGAGGGAAAAAAGATGGGCTTCAGTTATCATCCCAGCGCTAAACTGTGAGTATAAACTGAAAAACAGCATGAGCAGTTTGTGGGCATGTTGTGTGTGATTTACCAACAGGAAGTGTGCACATTATTTCTACTGCAAAACTGATCTGCAAATGAAAACATCCAGAGAGTTCAAACGTTTGTGCCTCCGCTTCGGTGGACTCTTGAAGTGCTGTCTTGTGGGAGCTGGGGTCAAAGTGTCACAGCTAAACAGCTGAGAGTTTATTAGTGCTGTTTGAAAAGAACACGTTATTATCTCATCTCGTGCTTGTGTGTTATTTTAAAGCATTTAAAATCACTATTGTCGTATAGGTACAGTAAATTTCAGAAGCTCCTGTGTAAAAAGTTTGCACCTGTCTCTCCTGTATTATATCATCACAGCTTTGCTCTCATAGTTGTGATAAATCTGGCAACACTTGTTAAACTGTTTCATCTGCATTTCTTCTGCCTCAGATTTGGCCCTGTTAGTGAAAACACCCAGTTTTACAGACCCATTCTTCCATGCTTATCTGTTTAGCATGTGAACAAATGCTTTATAAATGAGGCCCTACGTGTATTATGTTGTATGTGTGAAGTAGAAAATTAGAAAAATAGCAGAAGGGAAAAAGTAAATGATGAACAACAATAACCCTAAAACTGCACCTTGTGGAACACCGTGATGTCATTTTTGGCAAAATGTTTAGAATTTTAATATCAATTTGTTTAAAGATTAAATAAGTTGGAACAGGCCTGTGATGTGTCAACTCACATAATTTGTATTTGTAATGATAATAACTCCAGAATCCAACCACTAACCATCAGGTTCAAGTGCTACTAGTTCTATCATCTAGAATCAATATTGACCTTATACCGCCTGCCCTCTTTTGCCTCTAAATGCGACTGAACTGCACTTTATTTGTGGTAGCACTTCTGGTTAAACAAGAATCCCATTAATTCACATTAGTTAATTTGGGAATTTTTTTGCTGTTAAAATATGATATAGATTAGGTTGATTTGTGTCAACACTGCACCGATTCTCTGGAGGCTCAGCAGCCCTGTCAAGATCAGCAGCCCCATGCAAAACAAAAACCCCAATGACAATGGCACGGCAACTTCTGGGATAAGTTGAATAGGTTATATTAGATCTATTAAACATCTTACATTTTACCAAAAAATATATATATTTATTGTATTCTTATTTTACTGTGATAGTTTCTGTTGGTCTGCTCCATCTTTTTACAATATTTCTGAACAAAATGGACCCAATACCATGCCTTGTGGGTTTTGTGCCTCATAGTTGCCATCCCACTGACTGACATGCACAAATCCTGCTATATTTTGAATTGAGCCTTTTATAAATATATTTTCCATCCTGTGTATGTGAGCCTGTGGAATGCGGCTTCGTCCTTGGACACATCTGACCCTGTGCGTCTTCATTCTTCACAAGCAGCGGATCATTAAGAGCCGTGTTCAATTTCTCTGCCTTCTTCATACAAATGCCCCATCTCAGAGCTATAAAAGCAGACTGGATTTCTCTCAGGCACAGGTTATTGTCCAAGGACAGGAGAGACAGAGGAGCTCTTCAGGTGTAAGCTGGGCTGTTAGCAGAGCAGGGAAGACGCAATAAACATGGAGGAGTTATGAAAGGATGGATGCAGGGCCGAATGAGAGAAGACGAACTGTCAGGTTGAGGAGCAGAATTTATACAAACAAAGGATAGTTTTTGGAGGTATATGGAACAGTTTAAAGGAACCATGTGCAAGATTTTGATTTTAAATTCCATAAACATGAGCTAACTGTGTCCGAGACACGAGGTAAACATGTTCAAACCTAATATAGCTTTTACTGATAACAATTGTAATGCAGATTTATTCTTAATTACAAAAACATTGGGCATGGTGGCCAAGGTGTTTATGTTATATTTTAGTGTTTTGGTTCTGAAGACGATTACCCATTCAGAAAACAGAATGAGCCTCATATATTTGTTCTGGGGCAAGACACATTTTGCTCAAATAAATGGTTTCAGGTATAGGCCCTTTAATGCTGTAACGATCAAACCTGGATGTGGGGGGCTAACGCTAACGGCTGAAGGAGGTCTATTTGAGTGACCAGCGAAGCAGGCACAAACCTACAGAAACATGGCAGAAGTCATCCACATGGTCAGCTCCAAATAACAACCAATTAAAACCGAAACTACCAGATGTGAGGACAGACTGACAGAAGAGGGGAAAGAATAGAGAGAAATACGCCCAATAAAACAGAGCAAGCTGACACAAAGATGAAGTCTGAAATGTGAAATGTTTTGAACATAAAATGGGCTGTTAAAGAGAGAAAGAGAGCGAGAGAGTGAAATAGAGAGCAGGAGCAATAGAGAGAGAAAGGAGAGAGTTAGCAAGAGAGTGAGTGAGTGAGAGAGAAAGAGTGAGTGAAAGAGAGACAAAGGAAGCAGAGGGTAAGATGAAGCAGAGGGAGAGGGAGAAATGGAAGCATAAAACAGCATTTAGGTGGAATATGAACGTGATAGTATCATCATAAAGCAATATTCAGGGGCATAAAGATCTGTCTGGGTGGGGCTGTGAAGTAGAACAATGGGAGACTTGTCAGTTTAGAAATGCAAAGATTTGGTTTTGATGCATAAATTGAAATGAAACCTGCTAGACCACCACCACTATTATTTCTATTACTTTTTATTTTTTTTCATAACAAATGCAGTCGTGTGGTTGTGAAGGCAAAAGCACGGGGTTGGGTGGAGTCCGGGGGGCCATGGAGGATGGAGGGTGGTTTTTGTCCCAGTTGCGGAGCACTGGTCCAGCTCTATACTCTCCATCGGGTCCTCGAGGGTTCAGGGGAGTTTACCCTACTGTGATACTATCTGTTGTTATACACGGGCATATCTCTTGTTTGTTAGTGTACAAAACGATGTGTCCACCAGTCTGAAGTCACTTGGACTACATTAAGACTGGTACAATTATTTTGATGGTATAAATACACTGTATGTATGTTCATTTGTGGGCTGAGGGCGAGATGACCCTATCAGGGACAACAGCTCTTTGACAACTGTGCACAATTGATTCAATAAAAGTGACTTTTTGATTCAAGACAACTTCTCTATTGATTTCATATATTTTTAAGGTTTTTGCTTTTAGAAATTCCACAACATACAACATCACACAACATCCACAACAGAAGGGGTCTCACTCCCAGTAGGAACAATAACAGGCATTATGGACAGTTACAAGTACATTGACGACAGTTACAAGTGCCATAAGCAAATGGCAACCTTGAAGAGAAAACTAGGAAAGCAGCCATGGCCAAATACCTCCAATGAGTAAGGCAAATCCTAAGCAGTCAGCTCAATGGCAAGAACAGGACCCAGAAAATAAACAGCTACGCCCTGCCAGTAATCAGATACCAAGCAAGAATCATAAGGAGGAGATACAGAGCACAGGCATTACAGAAAACATATTATGCTAAGTCAACATTTTTAGCTCTTGGATACCTTTTCCTGGGTCTACAGGGTCTGCATTAACTCATAAAAGCTCAGTTTGAACTATTTAGTAGCTGTAGAGATATCTTTATATCTTTTAGACACCTTTCAATTCTGGTTCAGATACGCCGTTTTCTTTTTCTGCGATTTGTTACATTTTTTCGATCTGTTACATCACTGATTTTTGGAGGAAATCTCAATAAAAGGCCAAACAAGTTCAATAACGTCTGTCTAATTGCTCTCTGCCATCTTGTTTTTGATTTGTAGTCAAAACTCAGCATGATGAAGAAAATGCATATTTATAAAGCTAGGTGTTCGGTTGTTGATCATAGTAACCAACACGTATCGTGTTTAATGATGGATTTGCTGAAAGGCTCCATTTAATAGAGGGATCATTTCCTTCTGTCTATCCAGATGAGGCAGTAATTCAAAAACTGCACTAAAATAATGATAAATAGTATTGTTTAAGTTGATGTGACTTTGTGATTTGTATGGCATCTTTGACTTTAGCATTAGCTTTGAATAACGCTTTGTTACGTTTGTGATTGTGTTGTTTTTATATCTGTCTGCATCAAGTCATTGATTCTTGCAACTTTTGTATTCATTACGGAACTGATAACTGCACCTTTTGCATTTTCATTTTGTTATCTTCCACCTGAGAATGCTAAAAGATTAGTTAGCTCACTAGGCTAATTGTTTACATGGCACAGGCTACGTGTTGGTCACAGAGGTGGATTTGGGTGGTATTTGATTTTTTAAATTTTAATTTGATATTTTTTGATGTTTTTGATGTTTTATTGTGTAATGTTATGTTCAAACCACGAGGAAGAATAAACACTGTGGTCTATAGGGGCCAGTCCTGTGATCACTACGGACTATGTGGAAAACATCCTATGCATTTTCAAACGAGGAGATGGTAACACTACAAGTAGCTACATAAATGTGTAAATATTACTGTTAAATTGTGTTTTTGCAAATGACAACCAAGCGCCCACACGTGAGGTGACATAAGCTGCTATAGCAAATGCTTAGCTCAGATACTTTATTTAGCTAGCTCAGAGTCACGTTTAGCACTAGTAATAATAATAATAATAATAGCATAGACGGGCAATGTTGTTTTTTCCTTGGTTTTGATGTTATGATGTGTCTACCTAAAATATAGTGGATAACGAACACTTCTAACTTTAAAGCAGAATACCTAATGACTACTAAAGGACTATTACTGCTACTTGCTTTTACCTCCCGCTTTAATTCAGCACTGGTCCAAAGCCCACATACTGCTCCTCTTCATCTTGGAACTCTGTATTCGTAGAACGACACAAGATAGCAGAACCATGTGAACTCTCCAACCCAGCCATCCCCAGCACCATGACACGAAACTTCTATAGGCACAGTACGTACAACAACTGAAGCACATATGGAACTGATCATACAGTGTGCAATAATTATTCATGTATTCTATTTATTTGTTTATTTTTTTTAAGTTGTGTCATGGGTGTGCTTGCAGTGAAACAAAAGTGAAAAGAAAAGTTATACAGCATGCAATAACTTATTTTTTCTATTTATTTGTTTGTGGGTTTTTTTTATTATTATTTATTTCTAGAGTTGTGCTTGCAGTGAGACTAAAGTAAAAAAGAAGTTTCAGTGTGCAATACTTATTTAAAGATTTTTGTATATGTTTTTGTTTGCAGGGTCAAAGTATGTAAAAATATTTATTGATACAGTATGCATATTTTTTTATTTGATTGTACTTCCAATGTAACTTTTAGCATTTGTTTGACAATAAATTGGCACCATAATCAAAAACTCAACTTACTGCACCATTCCCCTCAACTGTAATGGTCCAAACTGTGCTTTGTACACGTTAATGGCATTTTGAAGGGAGTATATATTGAGACACACAGGCTCAAATCCTGGATGCTCCACCCTGCATGGGGTTGTCTGGGGAATTCTTCCATTCTTGCGTGCACTTACCAAATATATTATCAATAGCGTGAGTGTGCATAATATTGTCATGAGGCACGTATCTCTGCTCCTGCTTTGCCTCCCTGTGTGCTCTTCCCCCTCCGTCACCTGCCTGAATCTGGAGCTGGGCGGAGCTCCCACCTGCTTCCCATCTGGGTAATCATCACCACCTGCTGTGGATAAGAGGAGCTGGGAGAAGCCAGATCGTCCGTGTGTCAATGTGACTATTCTTGTGCCGTTTTTGCATTCTTGTTACTTACCTTTTTGATGCTAATTGGAGTTTGCTGCCTCCCAGGTTCCGGTTCTCCTGACCTCCCCAGCTCCTGGTCTCTGGTTGTGTTTCTGACCCCGCGCTCCTGCTCCGGTACAGTCAAACTCCTTACCTTCACCTCCCTGTCTCGTCCTGGACCCCGGCCACTCCACGCCTCCGGTTCCGGCTCCCGCTCTCCTGTCCGCCCTGGCTCGGCTTCCTCTGGTTCTGTTCCCGGTCCTGTCTTCATCCCGCTCCCGGCGGTTCCCTGTTCCCGTCTCAGCTCCCCCCGACGCGCCCCTGGGCTCTCGCTCGCACCCTGTTCCGCGACGCTTGTCGGATTACTGGACTATTGTTTGATATTTTCACTAACTGTAAATAAAACACTGTAAATCTGCCTCAAGTTCTGCCCCTCTTTGGTCCACCCTACACTGGCATTGTGACAAATATACAGTAAATGAAAAGTTTTTGTAAATCAAACTCACTTTGGGGGTTTCTTGACAGCACCTGTTTTCCGCTTTCCACAGTCAGTATTGTAGCGCAGTTGCCACATGTGTCACACCTAAAGACACAATATAAACAAAATGAACTACAGCAATTGCACACGTGAGCCAAGACGACATGCTGGATCCGCAAATAACATCAAATGTTCTGTTTCCACATTCTGAAGGCTGAGGTATGCACTTGTAAAAACAAACTTTGTAGGCACATGTGGTTTATGTATCACCTTTAGTTTTATTTGATTTAATAGCATTATACAGCCAAGCAGACAAAATTTTTACTTTCTCATAGAAGAAAAGCATGTAAATAGGCTTGAAAACACATGAGCACACTTCACAGATTATTTCATTATAACATGCATCATACATACACCGTTCGTTGATGCACCTTTGTTAGTGTATAATTACAAGTTAACCAACTAACCATTGAGAAGCGTCCATTTTAAGTCTAGATTCCAAAGGTTCATCTTGTTCAGCATCTTCGTGCTCTGGTTCAGATTCTGGTTTAAACATGTAGGGTTGGACAGTAAAGTCTTCTTGTTGTGCCATTTTTAAATCCGTAGTTAAAAAGTGATCTAATTTCAACAAAACTTTGACAGCGTGTAATTCTGTTATCTAGAGGACTACAACAATGGCTGCTAGGGGTATTGCACAGGTAAAGAAACACTCCCAGGTGCCAGATGAGGGGTGGGGTGTGAAGTATCTGATTTGCATTTAAAGGAGCCAGCGCCAAACAAGTCATTTTCAGTCAGTGCTCTGAGCAAGCGTATATATATATATATATATATATCTCCACATGTACTCAAGAAGCCTGACTTAAAACAGTGATTTCACTTGTAATTATAAAATAGAGCCTTCTTTATTTCATTTATTAGAACTTCTTAATTCAATTGAACAATTTGATGAGGATACAAGCAAACTGTACACTACAGTTCCCATACAGTGGAATTGTTAAGTATTATCTGTCTC
The DNA here is from genome assembly GCF_009829125.3 of Periophthalmus magnuspinnatus. Lineage (NCBI taxonomy): Eukaryota > Metazoa > Chordata > Actinopteri > Gobiiformes > Gobiidae > Periophthalmus > Periophthalmus magnuspinnatus. The sequence continues at coordinate 848,314 of NC_047137.1, forward strand.
CTCACACAGCATTCAACAAACCTAATCTAGTTTTGTCCCTCTCCAGCAGCACCGTGATAATAAGACCTGTCCCATTCTCTTTTGTCTCTTTTGTCTCTCCAGTCCAGTTTAAGTGAGCAGTAACACAAAGCTAGAGGGGGAGCGATGTCCAGGGATGTTACTTTGAGATGTTGATGGTTAAACGCCCCTGGCAAAGCATGCTCTGGCACAGATAGTACAGTGTTATCTACAGACAGAGCAGGGAACGCCACAGCAGCAGGGCCATGACTAGTTTACATTCTGCTCACACATGTAGCACAGCCAGGGAATTAGCATCCATACAAAGTGTTGTTTTATTAAAATCTGAAGCTAAAACAATGGTGCCTATATTCACAATGTATATATACAACTGTAGTAACAAACATATTGTATAATATCTTGTTTTAGTGATACTGATGTGCAAAATCCTTTAAAACATTCTTAAAGACATCATATTCACATCGCAGAACATGTTTAATTCAAATACAGTTTACCATTTCACCTTATTTTAAAATCTAAAACCATTCCAAGTGCCCCCTGGTAAGTGCTTGCCCGTACCATTGGTTGGGAAACACTGCACTGTAAGAAACTGAAACAGAAACTCTCTTTGGAATGAGAAAGTCAAAGAAAATCATGAGGGACTGTCCATAACATGTGTTAGCATTGATTGGAACTCCATTTATATGAGGTGAATATCTTTTTATCCTGTCCTCTCATTTGGCCTGTTACCCATGATGCACCTGGGCCTGTGTGGGTCTGTAAAAGGCCGTATGCTCCTGTCTTCTGCTTTCATGTCATAGCTTGGTCTGATTTAGTCAATTGTGTGTGTGTCTGTGTGTGTGTCTGTGTGTGTGTCTACATGTGTGCGTGAGTCTGTGTCTGTCTCTGTCTGCATGCGTGTGTCTGGGTGTGTGTCTATGCATGTGTGTCTGGGTGTGTGTCTATGCATGTGTGTCTGGGTGTGTGTCTATGCATGTGTGTCGGGGTGTGTGTGTATGTGTGTGTGTCTGCATGTGTGCGGTTTTAATGATCACACTATCTCCTCTGTTGGAGTCTACAGCAATAGTTTATGCTCCAATGGAGAGATGACTTCACCACTTTACTCTCCCATGTCTCTCTCCCTTTCTGTCTTTCATCTTCCACTCTCCTCCTCTGTCATCTACTCCAGCTATCTCTGCACACTTCCCCCACATATTTAGTTCTCTACTCCTCCTTTTTTCTCTCTCCCTCTTGTATTGTCACCCTTTTCTCTTCCTCTCCTTTTTCTTGCATGACTTTCTTTCTCTCACCTCTTCTCTTTCCTTCACTTTCTATCATTCTCTCGCTCCCCCTCTCTTCCCTCAAATTCTGTCTTTTTACTCCCTCTCTCCCCCTCTCCATCCTCATATTGGTTGCCTTTCCTCATCCACTTCTCTTCTCTTGCCCTTCTCTTTCCTTCACCATCTTTATTTTTCTATTCCTCTCTTGTTCCTGCCTCCCTTTCTCTCCTCCTCATACAAAACCACCTGCCCCATAGATACACATCCAAGTTTTATCTCCAGCCATGTTGTCTACAGAAAGTAACTTGATAAAATGTATAAAAATACAACATCATACACATCACATAGTTTTTTTGTACAGAGTTCAAATGTCTTCAGCATGCAAAGTGACTCTGTCATACATCGGTAATATGCAAAATAAGAAAATTACCCCCTATACTTATGTTACTGTTCACTTGTTTGACCACTCGATGGCGTTGGTGTGTTTGTAATACTGTAAGAAAATCTACTTGACTCGTTTTCTTTAATTTAATTACATATTGTTTAGTCTAGTTTAAGGTCGTGAAAACTACTTCTTGTTTTCTGGTTCAACCTTTTACGCTAACGTGAAGTCTTACATGATAGAGCACTATTTAAGGAACAATTGAAAAGTAAAATATAAAGTTTTCGGTTCACTGGTTTGTTCAAAGTGGGATGTATATTTTCCATGCGTTCATATGCAATTTTCTGTGTATATGTAATATGAGCCAGAGCTTATGTTATATTTTATGTGCTAGTTTTATGGTGTGAACTGAGATGAAGACATCAGTGAAAAGAACTCTCATGTCTCTCATGTTTGTGAACAAGCCAGCATTGTCTATGTGTTACGTTAGGATGCTATACGGCTGTTCAGCCTGTTTTTTCTTCATTATTATGCATTTTTTCTCTGGTGCAACCTATACTCCGGAGCAACGTATAGTCCGGAAAATATGGTAAGTGGATTTTACTTTTACTTCACTATATTTGAGAGCAGTCATCTGTACCTTCTACTCCACTACATTTTTTTAAACTAGACTGAGACCTGCTGAAAAGTCTGAAGATTTATTTTTAACACAAATAAAACAGCTAGAAAAAAATCTGTTTTATTTGTTTTTGTTGAACAAATTCAACACAAATCTATCTAAATTACTACATCTGAAGTCTTATAATAACTCAAAATATGTTTGAAATACTTTTAACTATTTATTCTTTTAATACATATTTTAACTGGTACTTTAATCATTTTACTTAAAATATTTTTTTTCATGTGATACTTTTACATTCACTTAAGGAACAAAATTGAGCACCACTACTGCATTATCTTGACTTTCTCAGTGATGAAGTTTGATTTCAGACCAGGTCACAGACTAGTGCAATGGTGATCTATTAGACAATGTGAATGTTTATTTTATTTGTATTTGATTTAACCTTCATTAAAGCAGATAAAACATTTGAAACAAACATGAGCTGGCAGAATAAGGACTTTAGTCTTGTGCATTTGTGTCATAATGGTGAATAACTGTGATGGTCATTATCACAATTATCATAACACAGACTGTATACTGTGACTCTCACATTCACAGTAACAGGCACTGAATACAGAAACTAACCCTACCCCTAATCATAAATTAGTGATTTTGCACATATGTTTTTGACCAGTAAGATATTCATGTATCAAATTCATTTTTAATTTAATTAAAAAAAAAAAAAATCTGTATGGTAAATGGTCAAATTTTTATAAAAGGCATTTAAAACACTTTTACATCAAAGAACCACTCACCCATTCACACACACATTGATACTCCAGTGTACACAGACACTGGGGGCGAGATGCATTGCCCAAGGACAAAACAACATCAATGATTGGAATTCAAGCTGCCAACTTTTGGCACCTTGCACTTTGGGTTTCACAAGTTGTAACTCAGCCATATGAATACATTTGTCATGGACTTAAGTAATTCACTGTTTACCTACTTACAATTTTAGAAAATACAAATGACATATAAAGTAGACGTCCATATTTGTCTAAAGTCCTGCCATCTAATTTAGAAGAGGATTAAGACCATATTGGCTGGAGCACCTCAGACAAACAGCAGAGAGGCCACCATTTCCACTGATAAGGGACTTAACAGGGCAGCGATTTGAGGTTCATTTGTGAAACACAAATCCATTGTACCAAAATGAGAGCTACGAGCAAGCTAGCCAGCGACCATTCACCGGGACTCACAAAAACAACAATAGACTTGGATGCAGAGAAGTAGTGCTGAACGATTTGGGAAAAATATCCAGTTGGGAATTTTCTGACAAGCACTGCAAACAGATTGGTGATTTATATTTTAATAAGAGGACTCTGTTCAAAGTTCACATTTTGAAACAAGTCCAGAAGTAGTGTTGACACAATACTAAATTTTTAGATTCCGATACTAAGGAATAGACTCAATGCTCAATACCAATTCCGATACCACAATGATAATAACAAACACTCTTTATTTAGACAATAGAATGTGGTATTACCATGCTGTTTTATATCTGTGTAATCCCTCATCCAGGTAAGTTCCATAATGGTCCATGGGCATTTACTAGTCTATGTGGTCTTATACTTATTCCGATACAGTTCAAAATAATTCTAAAGCTATTCAGGAAAGGTTTATTTCTGTCTTGAGGATGGGACTTTTTTTAGCATCGATACTAGTTTTAGTATTGATATTTCAAAACAGACTGTGATTTTGATTCTTGCAGTCCAGCAGAGAGCAAATCAGAGAGGACAGGGGAATTGCCGAGGATAAAACCTGTGCACTGGGGAGAAGAGGTTATTAGATCACAGGATATGAAGACCAGACAAACTGATAGAAGAAGTCTACTCTACAAACGATAGCTAGTATTGGGGCAGCCAAGTCCCAATACTAGTCCCCTTCTCTCTCTCTCTCTCTCTCTCTCTCTCTCTATCTATCTCTGTTCTATTGGGGCAGAGGTGAGACAGCGAGCAGACAGCTCCTCACTACAGGCTCCTCTTTACAGTGGACCATCACCAATGATTTTCTCATAAAAACATAGACTTTGCATTGGCTGACCTCTGCACCTGCTAGAGGAGGGGGAGAAGGAGGAGGGGGAAGAGGAGAAATACTACTGGGAATATCTAAGCCAGAGAAATACATGCAATACAGACAGCATAGCAACAACACAACATAGAAAAAGTATTACTTTAGATCAAAAATCCAGCCACCAATATTAATTATAATTTTGAAAAAATTCATCTTAAAGGTCGCAGCTGGCAGAATGTAGTCTGGATGTGTCCTTGTTTATTACAGCTCTGTATAGACCTGTCTGTCAGTGCTGACCCCTGTTCTGGTTCACTTCTCTCTGTCTCCTTTTTCTCCTCTCTCACCCCATAGCCCTGTCTCTCCTCTCTGCCCTTTCTCACTCCCTGTCCCCTCTCTCTTCTCTCTCACCCCACACTCTCTCACCCCTCTCCCCCCTTTCATTTTCTGGAGGTGAAGTGCAGCAGAATCACCGGAGCAGAGCGAGTGGAACAAACATGAAATAACAACAAGCTAAGTCCGCTAAAACACTCAACAGGGAGATATGGAAAAGCTTTTGTTGTGCTACTGGTATAAAATGTGTTCACTTGTCGTCACAACATTGTAGAATTTCTATAGTTTAAACTGAGCTGGAGACAGGTCAGAATTGTCAAGTGAAGTCCACTGTGTAACTGTCAGATGCAGATTGATTGAGCTCCTTTATGGTTAATATCTCTGTAATTACTGGGCCTATCCACATGAAATAAAAATTGGCAACATCTTCTCTTGTCTTCAACTATTAATCAGTGATCATTTTGACAACTAACAAAATTTACACTGGTGCCAACTATCTTTCCAATTATCTCCAATGCACCCATAGCACTGCATTCAGTTAGGTTAGTGAAATGTTTTGCCTTAGGACACAAAGATCGTACACATTGGTTGGAGCTGGGCTCGAATCACAATAATGCATATTGTGTTATCTGTATATTTTTTCTGAAGCACTTTGGACAGCTGAAGTTGCTTTAAATGTGCCAAATAAATAAACATGAACTGAATAATGAACAAATAGTCAAATATTTGAAGTCTTTCTTCAGGCTTTATTAAGGTTATAAAGGATTTCAATCTGAGTGCAATTTTGAAGGAACCATACAAAAACCAGATACCATACCATATAAAGTCACTGATCTATAGGTAATTAGGAAAAAGTGCCTTGGTCATGAACACAACTATACCACAGGTAAGACTTGAACAACTCACCATCCAGATTGTGGGCAAATACTTTACATCTGTGTTATTATCGCATCCCTATAGTAAAGGTTCACTATGTCACTTTTCTGATACCTGCTTGTCTCCATGGAGATGTTATTGCTTCAGAATGTTAAACAGTAAAGCATTAAACTTATTTATCTTCATGGAATAAATCAAGTCATATCACCAGTTTACCGGTCAGACCGGTCAAACCATACAAAAAATATGGTTTGATGCCATACTGTGGAACATTCCAAGCAAAGGAATAACATCTCCATGGAGACAGGTGGGTGGCAGACCCTCGACTACAAAAGTTACACAGTGCACCTTTAAATGCCAACAAGCCACAAAAACCAAATGTCACAATAACCTCCTTTTATTTGCATTTACTGAGCAAACGTATCTAAACCACCATGTTTGGACACCTGCCAAAGCAATTAACTTTTGTATGTGTGTGTGTGTGTGTGTGTGTGTGTGTGTGTGTGTGTGTGTGTGTGTATGTATATATATATATATATATATATATATATATATATATATATATATATATATATATATATATATATATATATATATATATATATATATATATATATATATATATATATATATATATATATATCCCTTTTAAAATTGTTTGTGTTAATACCCATAAAAGCATATTATGTATGAGACTGGACGTTTTAAACTCAAGATCTGACCTTTGGCACTTTACAGCTCACATCTCATATCCGCCCCAGAAATGCTTCATCATAAATGCATTTTATATCAGGTCTATATCATGGCAATGTTACGGGATACCGGGAGGTGTGTGAGCTGCAGAACTATGGTCTTTTAATGCTAACGATCAAATGGAAAACCAAATAAAGAGGTTTTCCATAGTAAGAAAACTGATCTATTTGTCCTGAAGAAGGAGTGAGATCATTTACTGTATTTCATTATTATTTGAAACCATAACACAATATAAATAACAGATACATTTAAAGGTCCTATATTATGTTATTCTCTGATCTCTGTTATAATGTTGTTTCCTCATCACAAACATACTTGAAGTTGTGATCTGTTTCATTCACACATGTTTAACAGACAAATCCTGCATATTTGAGTGGAGTTCTTCTCTCAAAAAAAAAACTCTCCTCCTCACCTCATGATGTCATGTGGTAATACAGGAAGTGCTCCACTGTGTTTTTAAACTCCATACACGTTCACTAGAATTATTTGGATGATTTCAGCCCTAGAATGGCCATTGTTTACTGAACTAAAGGTAAAAGGTAGCTATTAACTTGAAAACTACTGCTTCATGACATCACAAGGTGAAACAGCATTGCGAGGTTTGAGATGTAGACAGACAGATAATAAATGGTTGCTCAAACATGTGTGAATGAAATAAAACACAGCTCCAGGTAACATTCTAACATGGTTTAAGAATCCATTTTGTGTAATACAGGACTTTTAATATAAAGTGCAAAATCTGGTTCTCAAGCTTTTCACAGAGTACCACCTCAGATAATGTTTGATCATCAGATCTAAAGCCAGGCTAATGATCAGCCATCAGTTTCTCTGGATTCTAAATAATCAGTATCGGCATCTCCAAACTGTCATCTTATGTCCCTATAGAGACCAAGAGGATTCAGTAAGTAAAGTAAGTATCTGCCATGACAAAAAAACGTATCTCTAGTTATAATGATTTGGTAATCTTTGCATTTTGAGTGATTCATTCATGTTTGAGTAATCCTGTATAGTCCTGCATTTGCAGATGATAGGGTCTCTGCAGCCTGGTGTTTTGTTTTTGCACTGACATACACTAAGGTATCATCAGCGTATAATTGACATGAGGCTGTAGAGCACGCATCAGGCAAATCGTTGATAAATAGACTAAATAATAGAGGGCCGAGGGTGGAGCCCTGGGGCACACCTACAGAATTAGAGAGTACATCAGAGATTTTATCATTGACTCGAATACATTGTTTTCGGTTTTCCAAATATGATTCCACCCACTGTAAGACTTTTGGTGCAAAGTTAAATTTTGATAATTTGGCAATCAAGATATCTGTATTAACAGTATCAAAGGCTCTTCTCAGGTGAAGGTAGACAGCTCCAACCACACCCGTTACAGCCGTTTTCCAGGCATTGGAAAACACTCCTTCACTAATTGACCAGTTTACAATCTTGCATATGGATGGAATTAATGACACGTTATTAGATTTTATAAACATTGTATCAATATTAAAAATGTATGTATTCACATGATAACTGCTCACTCGCTTGTAATTGTCCGAGTTCTTCATACATTATACATGCTAAAGCTGCTAGGGGCCACTTCTCTACCATGGTAACAAAAGGGTTATGAGTAAGCTACACTGAAACATCCCTGCACGCTCTGTCAAATCAAAGCTGGTACAATGCCCAGTGCTCCACATGAGACACGCTTGGTGGGTCTTTGTGGTTCTGTGGAGAGGCGGATGTCTCAGTTTGTCAACATAAATTATTTAAAAACAGAGGAAAGTGACGGTTGTCAGGGAATACAAGACAAATTAGAGATCTGTGAAAATAGAGAGAAGGAAACACAGGAGTGAAAACATTAATACAAGAGTGAAGCATTAAGCTCTGTGAATCTGAGATGAGAGAAATGATGGATGACCAATGAGCTCCTTTGTTTCACTGAAATACTACACTGAAGTACTAGGTTTACAAGATTAATCACAAATCAAGATTTTAATGGATGCACTTAGCAAATCACATAATTTTCTCCACAAATAACAAAATGTTCTGTCTTATTCTGCGTAAAAGCTGCTAACCCTATAGCTTAGATCAGTACAAACATGTTCTGAAATGTCCCTGTGTGTCAAATGCAATTCTTGCATTTTCATAGGGTCTTATTCTGCATACAAACTGCTAGCCCTGTAGTTTAGACAAACATGCTCTAAAATATGATTCTTGTATTAGTTTGTCAGTTCAGATTTCAGTTTATTGTCAGTTCTTCTAAAATGTGAACTTTGAACAGAATCCTTTTATAAAACTGAATTCGCAATCTAACACAATGACAATCCTTGCCAGAATAATTAGATTTTTCCCAAATAGTTCAGTCTTAAATTGCACGGTAGAGTTTTGCTTTTTGCTCAAGACGCAAGGGGACCAGACTGATCTTTGTATTTTTTTTATGTTCTGCTCCAGAGAGTACACTGTAAAAGCAGCATTTTGCTGTCTGTAGCTTTAGTATTTTTAGTTCTCATCTACTCAGAAGGAAGTACCAAAAGAAATGGCTGCAAATGGCTGCACTTGAGCTACCCAGATTTAATGTCTGGAGGCAAACTCAAAAATGATGTAGATATGTTTGTTTACTAACCTGAATAGTGGGCAGTCCTGGCTCTTGTCAGTGTTAACTCCCATTGGGTCCTTGAGCAAGACACTCTGTGTTGCTCTGCCACTCAGCGGTACAGTGGTGACACTCTTGCCTTACAGGAAGAAAGGCATACAAATCTAGTTCTAACCAGGACTGGGAGACATGGACAAAAAAAAACAAAACAAAAAAAAACTCTGGATGATTACAATTTGAATCTATTTTAGTCAAACTCAGACCAGTGACTGAAGTCTTTCAGACATGGTAAGAGCTTTTTAATTGCACAATAACCCTTATCTTTAAAGTAAGACAGTCAAGAGAGAAGTTGTTTCATAATAATCCTTGATTTTACGATTTTGCTATTTTTCTAAGTCCCGGTTATTACATGAATTAATCCAATTTGTTTTAATTAATTATATTAATTGCCCAGCCCTAGTTCTAGCTAGGTGACTTATGAAATACTTTTGGGCATTCGACATAGAAATCAACTGCTTCTGTCATAACTGCTTCAAAACTTGCAAACTCTTCCATTATAGGTCAGTTCACCAGACACACCAACAACAAATTTTGGATTTTTTTTTTTTTAACCTGCAGCAAAAAAAAAAAGGACTAAACAAGTTCAACATATAACAGAAGTGGTCCACTGTCTTTGAGCTGACCACAAACACAATGAACGAAAAGTCATGGAAAGACCTGCCAAATGCTAAGGTCAGCTAAGTCTAGAGTCTAGACACTGCAGGGAAATTATCCATTAGAGCAAGAGAAACTGTCATCACCAGGTTCAACAGCTATTCAGAGGAGAGGGCAGGGCAGCCATGATCATGATGGGCCGGTGATGATAAGATCAGGTTAGGTCTAAGCCTGCAGCCTCTCTCAGTGTGATATCTAAAGTTCACTCTAAAGTGGATCTGTTTGAAATGTAAAACGAAAGATTTGAATTTAATGGTGCACCACACAACTTTTCTGGTGGTAGGTTTGCTTGTGTTTATGGAGATGTTATTACTTTATTAAGAATGTTGCACAGTATGGCATTAAACATGTCCATCTCCATAGACACAAGCAGATGACACCACTAGGCCAAATTACAGGTCAGATCTTGGAACAATAAATGTTTTTCAAAGTATATTCACTATTTTAAAGGTGTAATACATCATTTTTCTGGTTTTGCTTTGCCTTAAATGTTCTAAAATATGGAGGTATTGAGGTATATTTTTTAAGAATAAAATGAATTTTAATTTAATAAATGCAGGATAAGTCTGTTTAATGCCATACTGTGGAGCATTCCAGACACATATAAGAACATATAAAGCAAGTGGTGCACTGCATCTAAGCTTAACTCTAACACTAAATAAAAAAAAAAAAAAGAAATCCAAGTCATTTAAATATGTTGGATTAGCCCAATAATCTAATAGTCTTGTATGGTTTTAATTGGGGTCTGTCAAAGTGTAGTCATTTCAAACGATTCCTTATTTCTCTCCTCACTGGAGCCTTACAGTTTACCTGAAGTTCAACTCAGGAGGACCCAGTGGAGCTGACACAATTTTACCAGATTTAAAGATTTTCAGTTGTAATTTGTAATTTAAATTTCAGAGCAAACTGTTACTATTTCTATTCCTGTACCAACACAAGCCCACACCAGTGCATCTCCTGGGAGTTTTGTTTCCATAGCGACAGGCAATTTTTCAGTAATGTTTCTGCTGCTTCTGATTTTAATCAGTGATTTTAGGATCCAACATACACACAAAATCGGGCAATTCGTATTCTCATTTATTTGAAATTAGCTTTGTGAATAATTTGACATTTATTTTAAATGTAAATGTCCTATGAATGATTGAACAGACTTTCTTAAACCATGTTATAATGTTTCCTCATCAAAAACACATAGGCTACTTGGAGCTGGGTTTTGTTTCATTCAACCAACATTTGAGTAATGACACATATTTAACCTTTGTTACATATTAGGACTTCATATGGAGGTAATTCAAAGTTGCAATGCTTTTTAAAGAGGGGGTATTATGCATAATGCATTTTTGGAGCTTTCTACCATGTTATAACAATGTTCCCACATTAAAAACATGCCTGAAGAGGTTTTAGATGTCATCCATGCACGTTTGAGTAATCGCACGATCCTATCCAAAGCTCAGCCCACAAGCCTCCGTAACACATGCTATACAAAAGCAGGATGCAAAACAATACATTACAGCTGATTGGGTCTTGTTAGTCCTTGGATGGGAGACTGCTGGGAATTCGAGGTGCCACAGTAGGGCATCAGTGGTAAAAAATGTCATTGTGTCCTATGGCAAGGCACTTCACCCACGTTGCCTAGTATGAATGTGGTGTGTGTGAGTGTTGGTGGTGATCGGAGGGGCTGATGGCGCAGATTAGCAGGCTTACTTCCGTCAGTCTGTCCAAGGCAGCTGTGGCTACAGTTGTGTTGAGTGAATGAAGAATGCACAAAATTGTAAAGCGACTCATGCATTATTATTATTATTAACTTGATAAACCTGATGCGATGTGCAATAGTTTCATTAGCAGGATGCACGCCAATTGTGTGGTGATGGCCCTCTGAAGGGGGAGTGACTTAGCGTGGAGAACACAGGGGAGGGGAGACTGAGAGCATCAAAAACGAAAATGAAACTAATTACATATTTTTAATATGCCGTTTCATATGTTGATAGATAATGATCTGATTTCTGGTGTGTATGTAAACAGAGGCAGTTTTATGCATTTTAAAGGTGCACTATGTAACTTTTCTGGTAGAGAGTTTTCTGGTGCTGAAGTTTGGCCTGGAATATTCCACTGTGTAGCATTAAACTTGTCAAATGGTCATATTAAGAATGACTGTTTCTCAAGTTATCTTTCAAGCAATAGCAGTTGGATACAAGTCATATAGATAGATTTAATGCCATACTGTGAATCATTCCAAACAAAGCAATAATATTACCATGGAGACCAGCAGGCACAAGAAAAGTTACACAGTGCAACTTTAAATCTTAGTTTGAACTAGTATTATTAATGCATTTACTATGACTACAACTACTACTTAAACAAAGCACAGAAAATGACACCAATCACATAGATGATGAATGAATGTTTGGCAAGAGTCAAATACAGGCTTTCCCAACAGTGCAGGAATCACACAGACTAAAAAACCAACATGGCCAATACCTCACATGATGAATGGATGAGAGAAGGAAGCAGGTACGTATGGGGCTTCCTACCCTAGGACACAGGGGCAGACAGCACATCAGTACTACCCTATCTGCTCTCTCTCTCTAGCCCCATGAGGACGAGGAAATATCTCTTCTATATGTCTCTTCTCTGGGCTCTCTTCTTTCAGGCACAGAAGCTAGCTCAGGAAATCTCCAGCCGTGATGTACAACCACAGCACTTTGTTTGGGAGGGTACAGGGGGAAGTGCTCACAACACTGATGTTTGTGCACATAAAAGAAAAGTAGAATACTATAAAGTAATACTGTGTAACTTTCTTTTTCTGGCATATGTGTGTGTGTGTGTGTGTGTAGGGGTGGGGGTGTGTGTGTATATATGTATATACATATATACACACACACACACACACACACACCCACACACACCCCCCCCCCCCCACACACACACACACACACACACACACACACACACACATATATATATATATATATATATATATATATATATATATATATATATATACACACACACACATATATAGATAGATACATACTGTGGACAGGACTGTGGACACTGAAATATAAAAAAATAAATATTAAAAAATATTAAACCTAACTCAAATGTGTGGATTTATCTGACAAACATTCAGACAACAAATAAGAACCCAGTTTTTATTTATATAAGTAGCCGTTTCTTTAACTGAACTGAGCTATCATTTACAGACTACAATTATGATGAGGCTTATCATCCATACGTGAAACGTTTCAGTCACAATAACCTTAACTGGCACAAAATGCTTCAACTGTAGAAAGTTTCAGATAAAAGATAAAGGTATTTATACATGCTTTATTACTTTATCTGTTGTTTCTCTGGAGGGTAATGGCTGCCATGGACAGATTTCACTGGGTTGTTTGCGAGGATTTGACCCATAATGCTGGGTAGACCAAGCAAAAGGCCGGAAAATGGTCCATTTAAAATTACCCAACTATTACCTGACCTAAAACTACCCAACTCTGTGACAATAACCCAAAAAAAGTGACCCAACAGTCCTAATCCAATTGGATAGACAAAATAATCCAGCATTTTTTAGGGTGTAAGAGTCAGGTTTGTGGAGCTGCAAGCCTGCTCATAGCAGTTGTTTTTGTATGTTTTTCAATGCATTAATACATGCTTTTATTTTAGTCTATTTTTGGTCATTTCAGTCAATAAATTGACTAATATAAAAGCCTTATACCCATCACCAAGCCAAGTTACAAGTCAGGTCTGTAGAGAGACACAGTCACTCACATAAGAACACATGGTTTCAAGGCATTTTTGAGCAATAAATTAGTGACATGTAGTGATTAAACCATTGTTTTAGTATATTTTATTACTGGAATGTTATGCATTGGTCTTCAAAATAATTTAACTCAACTCTACTCTGTTCGACAATCACTTTGTCTTGATTAGACTGCATTGGTGGTTTTCAGACTCTAGAAAGTGATGACATCATACTCTCAGATCAGGGACAAGAGCCAGTTTTCCCTGTTGATTACATTGTACTTGCATGAAATATCCAAAGGTAAATACAGAAATGTTGAACTTGATCGTTTCTATTAGTGACAAGACCCAAGAACTCACTGAATTACAACACAAATTTGCATTTGAACTATATTAATTGTAGCTGTCTCCTATCTGTATTAGACATTATTTGCCTATAGACTGTTGTGATGTAATTTGAAGCACAGCAACACCTTTAGTCAATTAATCGATTGATGGTGTCATAATCGACCAAAATTTCTATTAGCCGATGATTAGTCGATTTAGTCGATAAGTATTTCTATGGGACAACAACAGAAAGGGGAAGTGAGTGAGTGAGTTAGCTGAAGTAAAAAGCAGAGTAAACTCAAGATTCACAATTTTAATGTCTGTTTATATAAATACATTGCTTCCTAGTACTTTTTTTTTTTTTTTTTTACTCACTTTGAAGTTGTAGTGCAGTTTGGATCACATACAGAGAGATACATAATCGTTTTGAGAGCATCTGCCATGTCTTTAGTTGACCAAGAATTTATTGAGACAAAAAAAGCCCCAATGTTAACTGTGCAAATCTAAGCTATATATTAAAATGTAAAATATTGAGTTTAAGATTGTATTTTGTTTATGGGATATTTATAAAGTCAGAATTTGCATTATGCTGCGGACATAGAAATACATCTTCCAGGGGCAATAACAAAGTAGTTTAATATGTATTTTAATTTTGCATTGGATTCTCATCAGTACAACTCCATGTGAGACCTTCTTCCTTTCCCCATATCATTAGCGCTTGACATTTTTGGATATTTACTCTAATGACTCTAACATTGGCAGTGCAAATTACATAAAAGATTCAACATGGCTGCTGGCTCAGGCTTAACGTTGGGGCTGACAGTGGGAGGTCACCATTTTCAATTTTCAGAACACATCAGGATCCTCTCATTCACCTACACTGTGAGTATCTCAAGGATTTTGTATTCCTACCCTGTCCTGTTCTCAACATGGAGGTCGTTTTGACTTTAACCTTGAGTAGAATCATCAACATTTATGCATGTCCAGGGTAGGGTTGTCAAAAGCTTTAAAAATCAGATACTAATCAATATTAAAAATAGTATTGAAACTAGATACTCATTTGAGCAGATATCGATACTAAAAATGTTCTATTCACAGGACAGAAATGAACCTTTCCTGAAAAGCTTTAGAATGATCTTGAACTGTATCAGAACAAATATAAGTCCACATAGACTAGTATATGCCCATGTACCAATGTGGAACATCCCCAGAAAACTGAGGGATTACACAGATATAAGGCCACATGGTAATATAAAATAAAGTACTACCATTTAATGTTGAAAGTCACATTCTATTGTCTAAAGACACAGTGCTTTTTTATCATTGTGGTATGCGAATCGGTATTGAGTATCGAGTCTGTTCCTTAGTATTGAAAATGAGTATGAAATGTGTCTACCTTGTGGTCATGCATTTGAGGAATGCATGACCATCATTGTTCTACTGGGGGACTTCAAAGCCCACGTGGGCAATGCCAGTGACACCTGGAGGGGCGTGATCAGGAAGACCATCCTCCCTGATCTGAACCCAAGCGGTGTTTTGTTATGGACTTCTGTGCTAGCCACAGTGTCTTGGACACTCGGATGAAGAGAGGGGCAGAGCTGTCAACTGATCACCACCTGGTTGTGAGTTGGATCTGCTGGCATAGGAGGAAGCTGGATAGCCCTAGCAGACCCAAGCGTATCGTGAGGGTGTATTGGGAACATCAGGTGGAATCCTCTGTCTGTAGGGTCTTCAACTCACACCTCCGAGAGAGCTTCTCCCATACCCTGGGGGAGGTTGGAGACATGGAGTCCGAGTGGGCCATGTTCTCCACCTCTACTGTTGATACGGCTGCCCGTAGCTGTGGTCGCAAGGTCTCTGGTTCTTGTTGCGGTGGCAATCCCCAAACCAGGTGGTGGACGCCAGAAGTAAGGGATGCCGTCAGGCTGAAGAAGGAGTCCTATCAGGCCCTACTAGCTTGTGGGACTCCTGAAGCAGCCAACAGGTACCGTCAGGCCAAGCGTTCCGCAGTCTGTGTAGTCGCAGACGCAAAAACTCGGGGCTGAGAGGAATTCGGGGAGGCCGTGGAGGAGGACTATCAGTCGGCCCAGAAGAAATTATGGCTAACCTCAGACGCCTCAGGAGGGGGAAGCAGTGCTTCACCAACACTGTTTACAGTGAGGGTGGAAAGCTGCTGACCTGGACTGGGGATGTTGTTGGGCAGTGGAAAAAATAATCCCACTGTCACGTCTTCCGAGGAGGAAGCAGAGTTTAAGGACTCAGAAGCGGACTCCTCCATCACCCTGGCCATGGCTGGCATTAAATGCATCTAAATGCTCTATGGAAGCAAGCAGGTAAAGCCACCAGGTCAAGTTACAGGTCAGATCTGTGAAGAGGCTATGCACCTTGTGTTTTTCATTAATTTTCCTTCAATCCATTTTCTTCCGCTTCCACGGAGCCAGGTTGACATGCCCGGAACACCTCCTTTTTCCTGATGGCCATGGCTGGGATGAGAATCAACTCCTTAGAGGAGCTTCACACTCGGCTGCAAACTGAATAGAACTGGTGACAAAGGGTAGTACAACATGCACTGGGAACAGGTCTGACTTACTGCCAGCAATGCAAACACACTTCTGGAACAACCCACAAAGGTACCCTGTCAAATGCCTTCTTACCTGGAAGGCTGAGAAGTGTGACTCCCCTGTTATTATTATATTAGTTATGTGGATTCAATCCCTCAAAAAAAAATACGGTTCAACATTTGACAAATATTTCCTTAAAAATAGTAAATCATACATAGATAAACACAGAACCCTGCCCTCCATCTGAGATTTTGATATCAACAGATTCCAGACGGTGAATGCACCAATTACCACCACCTCAAGAGATAAAGCCTCTCCTCTGGGATGTCCAAGCAGAGAGGAGGGCGCCCCCTGGTTCTCTGCTGCAGCCAGGACACAAACTCTACACTGAGTTTGGCTCTGAAGTCTGGAGAGGCTGTGGCTGGAGTCCAGTCACTTACATATGCCTAAAAATGTCCCTGTGATGGAGGTTACAAAGGTTCACTAAATATTAAAGTTACAAGTATTTAGAGATGGACGGTTCCTGTACTTGATTTTTTCCCATGTATTGATCACATTTTTATTTAGCATGTTTCCATCTTCAAGGCAGTCAAAGCACTTCACATCAACGAACCACTTACCTATTCACACACACATTCTTACACCAGTGTACGCAGACACCAGGGGTAAGTTGGGCCAAATGTCGTGTCCGTGTCGTGTACGCTCTACCAACTGAAATACTAGGCTTGTGGGCAGAGCAATGCACAGATTGCAGAGCTAACCGTAAAGAAGGTTCAAAAAGGGCCCAAGAGAGATCACTCAAACATGCATGGATGACATCTAAAACCTCTTTTAGCATGTTTTGATGACGAAACATTATAACATGGTAGAATTAGAATACTCCAAAAAGTAGATTTTACAGAATACCCCCTCTTTAAGAATAAATCTGAATTAATTGTTATCAGTAAAAGCAATATTTGATTTGAACACCTTGTATTGGATAAAGAAATATTCTACCATCCCTTTTTAAATGTTTCACTCAGTTAACTTTGTATGTTCTTATGGGGGGGGTTGTTTTGTTTTTGTTTTTTGGATGGAGGGTATGGGGGCCAGGTTTGTTTCTCTTTTTTCTGTACAAAGGTTGCAGCACCAAAGCCCATATTAGACTTTAGAGGGATAGAATTAATGTACTCTCTCTAAATGCCCATGGCTTGAATTCCCCTCTAAAGTGCCAGAGCATTATAGATCTTTTACACAGGAAAAATAGATCTTTTGCATAGGAAAAATATTCACTTTGCATTTATTCTAGAAATCCACTATTTAGAAGCAGATGCGCACAGATTTCAGAACAAATATTTGAATGTACCAACTGCATCTTGCCATTGCAGTTAGAAGGAATTAAATTTTTCTAACCTGGGCATTGGAGGCAGCAAGGATGGGCACATTAAACAAATTTTGTATAATGGTCTGAAGATTGCTTTAGTAGTTTTTAGTTTTTATTTTTGCCCCAAATGTGTTCGACAAGCAATTTTATGACACTCTGCACTCCACCTTGCCCGACCTCCCTGACTAACAGCTCTTAATTGGAGGGGACTTCAATGCTATGTGGCTTCGCCACATGGACATATCAGGGTAGAAAGAGAGTAGTGACCAGAAAATGGCTTCACATGAACTTCAAAAATTAGTAAAAGAATATGGCTTATGTGATGTTTGGCGTCTCATGAACCCTCAAACCAGAGAATTTTCTTTCTTCTCTGCATGCCACAAATCGTTTTTTCCAGAATAGAACAAATATTTATTTCAAAGCATCTATTCAAGACGATTTGCAGTACTGACATGACAACATGCAGATCACAGGGCAGTATCTTGCTCATTTATACTAATCATCACAGGCTCCCAGATGGCAATTCAATGTTTCCCTTTAGTTATATGAAAACACTATCTAAGGAATTCCATTTCTTTATTGGATTAAAGCAGGACTCTGTACATGACCGTAGAATACTTTGGGAAGCAGTTAATAGGTGGACACAACACACTACAATAAGCTTTTTTCCCCCCCAATTAAATAGAGCAAATAAGCTTAAAATTGAGGCCCTTGAAACAGAAATAGCTGCTATAGAAAGAAAAATTATTACTATAGTGACGCCTCAAAACATAAAAATACAGCAAGATAAAAATGAACAACTAAATGAATTATTAAGGCAGAAAGCCTTAATACAATATGTGCGGCGAAACATTATTTAAACAGTGTTAGACCAAGCCGCCTATATATACATAAGAAGTAACATACCATAAAAAAGCCTGTAGTGATTTCTTAAGCTTAAACTCAATCTAAATTGCCACCTAAATCTGCCAGTGTTATAGAAACACCTGTAGCACTGGAGGAATTAAGTAAAGCCATTCATTCCATGAATAAAGGCAAATCACCTGGGACAGATAGAATGTCACCAGAGTTGTATGTTGCCTTCTGGCCTGAGCTTGGCCCTTTACTTTTAGACCTGATTAATTACTCTATAATCAAAGGGTCTCTCAATGATAGCGCCAATGTGGTGATTATCTCTGACTGACTGCACTTAACCTTCTTAAAACAGAGCTCAAAGCTTTCGAAAATATTCTTGCTAGCAGACGAGAACAACATATGACTCATTTAGTTCATTATGATCAAACAGGCTTCATTAAATCTAGACTGGCTTCTGACAACATTCATCCAAATTATAGATATGGACTGCTCCATATCATAGATTCATCTTGCAAATCTGCAAATCAAAATGTCATCCTGGGTTTTCCATCTTGGTTTTATTATTAGAACCTTATATGCTAATCCTACTGCACTTGTGTTAACGGGTAATGTGTGTTCATCCAGGTTTTCTGTCACTCTCTCTCCACGCCAGGGCTGCCCCCTATCCCCTCTCTTATTTTGTCTATCTTTGGAACCCATTGCGCAACTAGTAAGGCAGTTTAAAAAATGCCACCTATTACAATACATGATACACCCCATTATATCTCCCTGTATGCAGATGAAATTTTAGTCTACACCAGCAACCCACAAGAATCAGTACCTTATCTCCTTAACATATTTGAAATGTTTGGAAATATTTCAGGCTACAGGGTGAATTGGGCTAAATCTGCTTTGATGCCTCTGGGATCAGCGATATTAAATGGACCCTCTCATGATATACCAATCATACCAAGTATAACATTTTTAGGTGTCCTCATTTATTCCTCTTTTAATTCCCTGATTGAAAATAACTATAAAAATCAGCTCCTCATCTAAGGTCATTGTAGCGGAGATAGGAGATAGAAGTGAGGAAGAGAAAGAGGGGGAAAGAGAAGGAAGAGGGAGGGGGAGAGAGGGAAAGGAGGAGAGACAGAGAAAGGAGGGAGAGAAGGAAAGAGGGAAAGGATAGGGGAGAGGGTAAAAGGGGGGAAGAGACAGTAGGGAGAGAGGGGGAGGAAAGAGGGAAGAGAGAGGGGAGATGGAGAAGAGGTGAATATGAAAGAGAGGACGCGGGAGAAAGGAAAGGGAAGGGGGGGAGTAGAGAACAGCAAGGAGAAGGAAATAGAATGAAGTGAAGGAGGTAAAAAGCTATGGGGAGAGCAGGAGTAAAGGGAAGGGGAGACAGGAGGAGGGGAGAGGTTTGACAGGAGAGAAAGAAGTAAAGGGGGAGAAAAGGAGGTAAAGAGATGTTACAAGGAAAGAGAGGGAGAAAGGGAAAAGAAGAGGGGGAGAGAGGAAGGAGTAGAGAAAGGAGGAGATAGAAGGAAGAGAAAACAGACAAACAGAAGAGAGAGGGATTAGAACAGAGGGAGGAAAGGGAGATGGAGGGAAGAAAAGGGTGGAAAGGAGTATAGAGAGGGGTAGATAGTAGGAAGAAAATAGAGAGGGGGAAGCAGGAGTGAAAGATAGGAGAAGGAGACAATAGAGAGGAGAAGCAAAAGAGAGATAGATTGAGAGGGGCAGGAATGGAGAGAAGAAAGACCAGAGGAAGCTATAGATGAAAGATCAAGTTCATTGGCCACTGCACAGGACTGAGAGACTAGGGTAGACAAAAGCATGACTCTATAAGGCCAGACAGTCTCTCATATTCTCCGTTCTAATGCATGAGAAGGTTGAACACATTTTGAGACCTGAGACACTTTCTTGTCTCTCAAATAAAGAAGACTTGTCCACTCAAATATTCACAAAATCTTTAACTTTTTTAACCTGAGATAACAGTTTATTCCTTCATTTATTGGTTCTGCACAAATTCTTGTAAGTTGTCATGTTTGTTTTGATATGAACATGCGTCTCTCTGATTGATTAATCTGTCTGAGAATCACGGCCATCAGAAATAAGGGAGACAGGATACCATTCCAGACTAAATATTTATATATGTCTATGGTGTTTGGGGCTAAACCCAGAACTAACATAAACTAGAACAAGATGCAAAAAGAACGTGGTATCAAGTCTGACAATTTCTGGGTGGATGAGTGCCATAATCTTCTCTGAATATTGTCATTGGAATAAAAACACACAGATATTGATTTTTTATAGCACTTTTCCACCTTCAAGGCACCCAAAGCTCTTCACATCAAGGAACCACTCACCCTTTCAGACACATGTAACCAATGGCCCATAATACTAACATCAGATTTTTGGTCAGAAACATCTGGTGAAATGTGCCATATAATCAGAGATTATCTGACACATTATCTGGCTTTAAATTATTGTATTTAGGAGATAAAGTTTAGTCTTTGCCATTTATTTATTTTGTATCATTTTCCTTGTCAAACCTGCACAAGTTTCTTCAGATTTCTCACGTAACTGGCTGGGCCAGCTAGAACCACACGGTTTGACAAAAATTTACAAACGGAGTGGGTCTGGAACTGTATCCTGTCTCCCTGATTACAGAAGGTGCAATTGACAGGTGGATTAACCAATCAGAAAGACATATGTTACGTTGTGTCAAAAACAACTGCTTACATGTAAAAAAGAGGAAAATAACAACAGAGTCAACAATATCAGAACCAAAATGTTATTTATTTCAAGTAAAAGTTATATATTGAGTTATAAGAGTTATAAGAGATTGCATTTGAGAGACACGTGATACAAATTAGCGGCTATGGTTGGATCATCTAAGGTTAGAACAGAGGATTGTCATGCTTTAAGTTCCTATTCCTGACCCTTCTGGATTCAGTCAGAATGTAGAAGGGTGGTCAGGCAAGTAACTGGCCCTGTTCACATGCAGATCAAAATCTGATTATCTGACTTCTGGACCTTTAAGATTATTTAAATAACATGCAAACCACACAATCTGATGTGAGTATTCAGAGGGACCATGATCAGAAATGTCATTTTAATAATCTTATATCTCAGATAATAATTGGATTTTGAGTGCTCATATAACCATAGCCAATGAACCTTCAATAATCTGATAACTCCAGAAATCAGACAATGATGAAGAGCAATGAACACAGACAATATTGCACACTTTTCCTCAATATATAACAGGTCATTTGAGTCCATTCACATTCCCATTGGCAAACAGAGCTGAGCCTAAACCAGCACAATCACATGTTGTAGTTATTAATGTCATTTCAAGCTGACAGCATGCCTCCTCTTCTTTTCTGTGGGTCACTCAAGGACCTGGGTCAGACCATTTCCTTTGTAATCATCACTTTTGCGGTACTGGCTGCTCCATTGTTGGTGGCACGTAAATAATTATGGACTCCACAATTGTGTAACCCGTGGCAACATGGATGAAGAAAGCCAGGTCGATTACCAGCCTGAGAAGTGCGGCAGTTAGCGTAGCATGGCATAAACAATTAGCTAATTAGCCTTTTGGATAAACACGGTGATTCAGTGTTTGCACGATTAGTCAGTGGGTTTCTATTGTGTGTTTGGGGCTAATTTAATCACAACACATTACTTAAAATTACATAATGGAAAATTTTTATACCAATTTTAAATTTCATAAACATTACCTAAATGATTATGTAAACATGATATAATCAAATATTGAGAAATATTGATTGATTGCAATCATAATGCAGACTTATTCTTAATCATAAAAACATTGGAGATGAGGGACATGTTATTGTTATGTTATAATTTGGTGTTATGATTCTCAAGACGATTATCCAATCAGAAAGCAGCATGAGAAGCAGCTTTGTCAGAGTCTGAAGAGTTTGAAAAAGTAGGACAAACCCAGTGCACTACAGAATCTACAGGGCCACGCTGTCTGCAGACAAGAGGACTTATGCAACCACATCTACTGCTCAGATTGAACAAGTCTCTTAAGAGGGAGGAAGGGGGAGAAGAGGAGAGGGGGATGGGCGGGAAGAGAACAGAGGAGTGACAATTCCACTTCCATAGGGAAAGAGGGAGAGAAAGGGGAAGAAAGAAGAGAGGGGAGACAGAGAGAGAGAGAGGTAGAGGGGGAGCAAAAGCGAGGAGAGGAGGAAGAGTGGGAGAGACAGCGGCTGCACGGAGTGACATTTCCCCTTAGTCAGAGAAGGAGAGAAAACAGAGATGGGCAGAGAAGGAGAGAGAGCAGAGAGATGGTAAAGAAAGGGAAAGCAGAGAGAGGAAGGAAAGGGAGAGCAAGAAAGAGAGCAAGAAAGAGAGAGAAAGTGGAGAGAGAGGGAGAGGAGAAAAAGAGAAAGAAAAGAGTCAGGGAGAGAAAAACAGGGAGGGATGGAGATAGGAAAGGAAAGAGGAGAGAAGAAAGGGAGAGACAGAGGGAAAAGAAGGGGGTTCAGAAGCAAATCCTATTGACTAAGCAGCATGTCATGACTGCTTAAAGGAGGGATGAATAAGAGAAAAGCAGAGAATGGGGAGAAGAGAGAAAGAAAAGAGCGAGAGAGAGAAGGAGAAATTTATGGCAGTGGGAGGGGAGGAGAGGGAGAAAAAGAGGAGGGAGTAAGGGGAAGAGAGACAAGGAATTACAGAAAACAGAGAGAGAAAGAGAGAGAAATGCAAGAGCAAAGAGGAGAGGAGGGCTGAGTGGGAGGGAAAACAGAAGGAGAGAAGGATGAAAATGAAGAATAGAGAGAAGAGAGACTGTGTGAGAAAAGGATAAAGGAAAATGAAGAGGAATAGAGCGCAGATGATTTGTTTACATGGGAGGAGAGAGAAACAATCTATCAGTTTTATGGCCCTGGTTTGATGAGCAGAAGTTTGACAGATGCATGTGCACAGTTTAGAGTCGAGAGGAGAATGTCAAAGATCAGGCTTCAACATGAACACACTGAGCTCAACCACGGTTTCACTGAGGTGATCTGTCAAAGGAAAATTTGTCAAGTACTAGTGCTTGGTGCAGGCATTTATTCTGATTTTAGGCTTATTTAGGTCTTAGGTAAGTTCTGTTTTAGTCCTGGTTCAGTCTTGGCTTTGCTCTAGTTTATGTGACCAAACCATCTTATCAATGCCCAATGCTCTTATCTCATCTGACCTCTGAAGCTAAGCAGGGTTGAACCTGGTTAGTACTTGGATGGGAGACCACTGGGAATACCGGGTGCCACAGTGGACCAACAGTGACTCAAGTGTTGTTACTATGTCCTTAAAACACTTAACCCTCATTGTGTATGTATGAATGTGAGAAGGGGTTGATGGTGCAGATTGACAGCTTCACTTCAGTCAGTTTGTCCCTAGGCAGTTGTGGCTACAATAGTAGCTTAGCACAGAAAGCAGTGTAGAGCATTTGGAAAAGCACTAGACTAATGCAGCATTATTTTCATTTTAAAAGTTCTGGTTTAGTCATGATTTAGTCCTAGTTGTAATAGACTAGTACCATATTTTCCGCACTATAAGGCGCATCGGAATATAAGGCGCACCTTCAATGAATGGCCTATTTTAAAACAAATTCCATATATAGGGCGCACCGCATTATAAGGCGCATAGAATATAAACTACTGTAGTATCTGGGGTTGTGTTACGCATCCACGAGATGGAGCTGCGCTGAAGGGAATGTCAGATAAGTCAGTCAAACTCACAAAACAAGTTAATGCATTCACAATATAGTAACTCTCGAAATAGTGCAAAGTAATAACAATAACTCAACGTTGTTCAAACGTTAATGTCCATATTCACAATATCTCCCAGCCTTGTTTAGTTGTAAACACGTGAAAGAAACACGTAAAGCTCACTTTTTCAGTTCATTCCTCATTCACGAATCCGTCGAGTTCTTCCTCTTCAGTGTCTGAGTTGAACAGTTGGTCGAGCTCATTCAAAGTGCCCGATTCCGTCTCGTCAAAATCGCCATTATCCGTGTCGCTGCTGTTGTCTAACAGTTCAGTGACAATTCCTCCCTCCGTGAAACTCGGACCACAGTTCAGACTGATATACCAGCCCAGGCATCCGCAATCCATTGGCAGATTGTAGCGTATGTCGCCCGGTGCTGTCTCCCCGTTATCCCTATAGCGTCGGATCCTATCGTCACCGATAGAGCGGGTTGCGGACTTTCCTGCAGTGTAACTCCGCGCCAAGTCGTGCTTCATGTAAATTCAAACGGCGTCTCAAAGCGGAGACACGGGGCTATCTAAATATTTTACCATCATTACAGTAATCTGCCTCTGTTGTCCTGAAGATGACGAATGAGAGCGCGGGGCTGCGGGGATTTTCCCAGTCATTTATTCGACGTGTAAAAGAAAAAATACGGATGGATGTGTAAAATAGAAGTAGTTGTGTGAAAAAATGCAGCAAATTCTGATACTTCGTTTAACATGTTTTTTATGGCTAAAAAATAATACAAGTCTAGGTCTAGGTGAGTTATACTGGCCCATAGTGTGCTCAGTCCTTAAAGGGTTATTACCGCTATTACTTCAGCGACGCCTCCTGACTACGGGTGTCATAATTGACCAATATTGATCCATATATAAGGCGCACCGGATTATAAGGCGCACTGTGGGTTTTTGAGAAAATTAAAGGCTTTTAGGTGCGCCTTATAGTGCGGAAAATACGGTACTAAACCAGGATTAGAATAGGTCCAAACCACCAAGTCTACATTAGGACTAAACTGGGAACACAGCCTTAATTACTGAATGATTTGTTCTATGAAAATGTTATGATTTAGGGTTATGGTTAGTTATTGCTTTTGTTCCCTGTTAACTTTTTTTCCTATATAACCCCAAACCATTCCCCTCAATACATCCACCACTGTATTGATCCTGTGTCCATGTAATGTTTCATCATTCTTTTACTAAACTGCTTTTCCTGTGCAAAAAACTGTAAAATGAGTTGGATGGAGGACAAATTTGGTCGATATGAAACACAAAATAAGTTACAGGGGCTTAAGGGACACATTACTGCATGTGCAAATGTACAAGAGCAATGCACCATGGGAAAGTCAATAAGACAGTGCAGCATTTCTCACAACAGTAATATGTTTGTGTTGTACTTAAGGTTGTTGTCACCCACACAGTTTCCATGGTCTCTCTGGTATATGCCACCTCATCTCACATGTGTAGTCTGAATTGAGTTCTACACATCAATCTGGAACAGCTCTCCCTGACTGCGATTGGGAAAAGGCAGAATATGGATAATTGAATCTGACTGGTCGAAGCGTCACAACAGCAGCACAAACCAACAAATCAAACTTTAGTTACATGCAGGTGAGAGAAAAGCGCAGACATCTTCTCTGTCCACATATGCACAAAGCGCTTTCCTCTGCACCTTTTTCAAATTGATACTTTGCAGTGACATTAGGGTGGGGATGTTCTGTATGTAGATGAATATTGCAGAATGTTCAGAAGTACAATATAATACAATATAATGCAAAATTGATTTAAACAACATATTTTTGGGAGCCAATGATCAATTCAGCGTTCATGGTCCTGTTTTTGTGTTTGATAAAGGTGAGAGTGACTAACTGAAAAACTGTTGGCTAGTGCTAGCCTGCTTGTATTATTTGAGAGGGACTTGTTTGGCAGCACAAAGGCAGATCAATGTGTTCAACTGAGTCAGCTTTTTTTAGTCAGATTGTGTTCCAACAAAGCTCATATAGTTAGCATCACATTCCCAGGGAATGTTGCTGGCATCAGCTGCAAAATATCAATCCAGGGGTTGCACTATTTTCTGATGTCTGTCAAAATGTTGTTTCCTCATCACAAACATGCCTGGGGTTGTGTGTTGTTTCATTCACACGAACCCTGCATATTTAGGCTGAGTTCTTAAAAATACAGTGGAGCTGAGTGCTCCACTGTATTTTTAAACGCCAAACACCTGTGAGGGTGTATGGAATTAAAAAATCTGGATCTGGATCATATCAGCCCTGGAATTTCCGATCTCTACTGAACTAAAGATAAAAGGTAGCTGGTAACTTTAAAACTACTGCTTCATGGCATCACAAGGTGGAACAGAGCATTTTGAGCTTTGGAGATGTGGACAGACTAATAATAAAGGGTTACTCAAACACGTATGAATGAAACAAAACAACTCCAGATATGTTTTTGAGTAGGTAACAACATCATAGCATGGCTTCAAGCTCACAAAAGTCGGTTTTGTGTAATAAAGAACCTTTATATTTATATAAGATATAAGGTATCTTAATATATGATAGAAACAATAGTTTGACTAGTCGATTGCTAAAATAATGGTTAATTGAGGTCCTGTAGACCATATAAATACTGCAGCCTCACCATATTTTTTGCACAAAGCATGTTTTCCCATTACAGCTCATCCATGTTTCCTGTGTTATAAATCAGCCTGAGCACTGCCTCCCCACAGATGCACTAGTATTTATTGTCCATACGCTGCAGACAAGCACCAATCAATGCACCATGCTGCCCCAGCCCACTGGCTAATGCTGCCTCTCCACTTTGACAGCCAGCTCCTCCATTTTGCATGAGATTCGGATGTAAACAAATTCACTAGCCCCTTTGCACACTTTGGTCTCTCATCTTCCCCAAATGCATTCTCTACATCTTTGCATTCTCTCCTGCTTTGTCTCTCTCTTCAGAATAGGGCGTTGGGATATAGTGACTGAGCAGAGTTGAATGAGCTCCATGGTGTACTATATTTTTCCTGTAGCCCAAAGGCATCAGGACAAGAGTGAGAGTAGAGACAGGAAAAATGCATTGTGGGAATAGTGATCTCATAGGATTTCCAAGAAGACGTGGAAGTTTATGGTACTATAAGGACTGGTTTGTAAGGATGGTAGTATTGGTATCAAACCTTCTATATATCGATACGGGAACAGACATCCATTTAGACAGGTTAGGTTAGTTCTGTTTGTCCTTTAGAGCCTATTTGAGACCACATTAGATTAGACATTGACACCAGTGTTGGACAACGAATCAGTGCTGGTGACTGACAAGGAATCAGTGCTGGTGACTGAAAGTTTACACTCCACTCTCCCCCTTATAGAATTAACCAATTATATTACACACATTTTCCCCTTACAGCTTATGAGCAGCGGAACATAACGTTGTATGGCATGCCATGGTTTTCCTTAAACAGATGGAGCATGAAAAGTGTGTAAACGAAGCCAAGTGGATACAAAAGTGCGTTATGCGTGCACATTTTACTCACTGTTGTTTTGCATTCTAAACATGACAAAAACAGACAAAACAAAGGAAGTACACGATTGAGTACACTGTGGATGACCAATAGGCACAGAAGCTAACAAGTGTCACTGCTATGACAGAGGCCCCCCTTGTGGAC
This sequence comes from Periophthalmus magnuspinnatus, assembly GCF_009829125.3. Lineage (NCBI taxonomy): Eukaryota > Metazoa > Chordata > Actinopteri > Gobiiformes > Gobiidae > Periophthalmus > Periophthalmus magnuspinnatus. The sequence goes on from NC_047137.1 coordinate 876,156, forward strand.
AAACACCAGAACTAACATTTAAACACTGTATTGAAACTGAAAACATGAGGCTGTCTGGTGCCATAAAGGCAATTATAATTGTGTGCGATGATCACAATTATTAAAAAATACCACAAATATTATTTTATTGTATATCATCCCTAATTGAGTATTGCTATTCAATATCAAAAATTCAGTATCAAAGACTGTGGCGTCACCCATCCATACCAGTTTGGTTAATGTGTACTGAAGACACCATAGAACTACAAACTGATCATCAAATTATGTAATTTGCAGCTTGTCAGTAACTTTGTGCTAAAAGCTGGATTGACACGAGGTTTGAGTTTTCAAATCATGAGAATCCATCTTGTGCAACTCCCATCTTTTGCAATAATGCAGTTGTTGCTGCTAAGTCATGTTTTTTACCAGGATCCTGAAGAGCACCCAATCTGGCACACAACTCTCTAATCAAAAACTATTAGTAACAAGGTGTACACTGATTGCAAATGCAAAATGAATGTACCTTCCCACACTGACCTCTTGAGTTTTGGATGATCAGAAACATTAAACAAAATTAGACTCTATAACCAACCTGCAACATCCTGCCCTGCCTCTCGATGTGCATGTTCCTCTTCATCCATTATTGACGCTCTGGTGTTGTTCCCACAGAGATCAAACCCTGACACAGAGAACTCTACAGGGGTGTTGCTCAAGGGCACACTAGCAGGTAACATTTACTTAAATAATGTTAATCTGCCGCCCCAAGCCTTCCCCATGTTGCCGTCTGATAACATGGCTGTGTATAGGCTCTCCATGGGGGGCTTGTCTCCACTCTAGCCCACCCAATTCGCCCCTCATGTGCAGCTGAGTGTGGTTGTCAGGCTTCTTCTCACAAGTATGGCTGTCGGAGATTGGTATTGAACATGGTTATAGTTTCTGAAGCCGTACACACATTCAGAGCCTGCCCAGAGATGCAGCACAGAAGGGAGTAGAGGGATGCCCAGAGAGAGGGCTCAGGCTGGGTAAAGTGGAGGAATTTACCTTCACCTATGACCCTCCAAATGACGCGAGAGCAGCGTCTTTTGTTGTCAAGGTTACACGTATGGTTAGCTAGAAACAAGTCATCTGTTATTTTTATTTTTATTTTTTTATTTTTCTATTTTGTTTAGTTTTTTGGTAGAGAAGGTTTCAATGCTGGTCATCTGGACACTGTTTCTGCAATTAAGAAGTTTCAGCTCCCATCCAGAAGCTATTTTCAGTTTGATTGTACTGGCTTGAGGTACTAGGATTTATCTTACTCTGAGTTAACTAGGTCCAGGCCCAAAGAGAGGAGTTTTCGAGTGAAACTGATATTATAAATATAATATATAATATCAATATTATAAATATTGATTTTATTGTAATTATTTAAGCTTACTGTGGCACAGTGGCTGAATGGCTAACACTCATGCCTTATTACAAGAAAAATCCAGGTTCGACTCCTGGGCCTTTCTGTGTGCTGTTCACATATTCCCCCTGTGTCTGGGTGAGTTTCCTCCTTTTATTGCAGTTTCCTCCATTAACCCAAAACATGCAGCATAGGTAAAATCCTCAAGCTAATGCAGTCTCCAGGTTGCCCCAGTAGCAATAACAAATGAATCAAATGCAGAGGACACATTTATATACAGACAATAAAGAGTACCTTAACCTTACTATGAAAAATTCTAATCCCAAGCATTTTTCCACATTTCATAATTTTATAAATAAAAACTTTCTATAGAAAAAAAAGCCCAACTGTCTAAAAATTAGGACAAGGCAAGAATCTGTGTGGTCATATGTTCCAGGTCATTTTATTGTCGTTTGCAGGTATACCTGGCTCTCATGGTGGCAGATGCAAACTGCTATAGATGAATTTGATGAAATATTACTCCCATATTACTCACTGTAGCACTTGAAACCTTCATTTTCTTCATATTCTTCATTGATGCATTATTATAGAAATATGAACAACGGTGATTTGGATTTACAGAGAGGAGCAGGTTGGTAGTTCAATCCCCACACAGTGCAATATATCCCACAGTCTTTAGTGTAGTCTCATTCATCATACATGGAGTTTTTTTCCATAGGCTTCTATATGGCATCTTATATGATTCAGTTCCCTAGGCCTCTCCCTCCCCTCACTGTCCCTTTAACACCAGATTCAGAGCCTCTTCCTGTAATCCCCACTGGATCCTGACGTTGTTATCCCCACAATAACCTCAATAATTTCCCCCTCTCCTCCATATCTATGTATGTCAATGTGCAAAGGGCAGTGGTTGCGTTTTATGTCCCTTCCAGTCTACCGTTAACCAGACCTATGCCTCTGTAGCATCTTCAAATGTTTCAAAGCTTAGGATCAAAACATTAAAAAGAGTAGTAGTAGCAGTAGTAGTAGTAGTAGTAGTAGTAGTAGTAGTAGTAGTAGTAATAATAATAATATTGGTAGGACTAATAGTAATAGTAATATTAATAGTAGTTACAGTACTAGTATTAAAAGTAGTAGTCGTAGTAGTAGTAGTAGTAGTAGTAGTAGTAGTTGTTGTAGTAGTAGTAGTATACAAGGTTTATAGTAATCAGTACAGGACTTCTGAACAGCTGTTACTACTACTGCTACTATTATACTAGAGTGCATTATATCCAACTAATCACCAAGATCTTAATTTGTCAGTTGATGTGCAAAGGGTGGTGGAGGTGTTTTATGTCCCCTCCAGGACACCATTAAATATATTTATGGCACTGTAGCATCTTCAAATGTGTCACCGCTTTGAACCAAAACGTTTAAGACTATAACATGGATTATGAATCATTCTTTTCATCATTTTTTTTTTCCAAAGGTTGCTTGGAATATTTTTTGATGATAAATTTATGGCATACTAGGTAGTAGTAGTAGTAGTAGTAGTAGTAGTAGTAGTAGTAGTAGTAGTAGTAGTAGTAGTAGTAGTAGTAGTAGTAGTGGATTCCTTGTTTAGTCAATTTACAATTGTAAAAATGCTACAAAGAAATGAAATCCATTTCATATTCATCACTTCAGGGTATAGCCGTTAGCCTGGCTTATGCAAGACTGATATGTGTTGCACTCTGAATTGAGTTCTACCCGTTATTAAACTGAATGTTGATTTGTCTATATATCCTGTTGATACGTTGAGCCAAACACAGCGGCCAATTAACGAGCTACGATCTTGCAGTTTAGCCTATTCAGGCTAAACTGCAACTGATATACTGTTTCTAATGGCTGTTCTTAGTATGAAAATCAAGTTTGAAATTTTACTTGCATTTAACTTGCTGAGGAATAGACTTGAAACTCAATTTCAATATTAAATCATAGTACTTTTTTATCTTAACATGTGGTCTTAAATCTGTGTAATCCCTCAGTCGTGCAGGTAGGTTCCATGGGCATATACTAGTCTATGCGGACTTATACTTGTTCTGATACAGCTCAAGATCATTCTAAAGCTATTTAGAACAGATTCATTTCTATCCTGTGAATGTGACTTTTTAGTATCAATATCTACTCTAAAAAGTATCTAGTTTCAATACTAGTTTTAGTCTTGATTACTGTCTGCTTTTCAATACTTTTAATAAAATGCTTACTGCTCCACACCAAAACTTGTGGGGACTTGATGAAATCAGCCATGCAAAATGGATTTTCATGAGTTTGAAAACTAAAACCGAGGCAATTCAGGGGCAACACAAGGTTAGGTAGTTGTAGCTCTACTACTACTATCACTTTTGCTAATGCTTCTTCATCAGACATTACTAATATCTATCCAAAATGTTCCAATCTCATTCTTAGATTCTCTCTCTGCAAAGGGCGGTGGCTACACAGGTTTTATGTCCTCTCAGGGGCTGCCGTAATTCAGAGTTATAGCCACAGATGCTACAGTGGCTTGGACAAAAACACTGCAGAGACGTGCTTATAGGGACAATGGTTTCACACTGGCTCATGTTGTGTCCTGCTGGGAAGATTAGCCAATAAGCCGCTGTGCTCAAAAGAGGAAACAAGGGGACAAGGGGACAAGGAGACAAGGAGACGTCTTAGAATGTAGGAGAGGAAGCATGAGAGGAGAAGAGGAGAATGGAGAGTGCTGTGTATTCCCCAGGCAGATGCAGGAGATGACAATCCAATTAGCTCTAGTTCACTCCAGATGAGACACAGCTGGCCGACAGACAGAGGAGGCAACACAGTGATATGTCCATTGAAATAGACAGGAATAAGATCAGCTCAGGATTACCACCTAAGGGTGCTTTAAAAACACTGTATGTAGCCCACGCTCTTCTGGTTTTAAAAAAAGGTACTACAATCACAATTGAACCTGTGTTGCCAGAGCCGTAACCTGCAGATAGAGAACACATATGGGTGTGTCTCATTCCCAGTATATGGACAGGCCATGCCTCATGTGAAAGCTCAGAACCTCCACAATTCACTCACTGAGCTGCAGAGGCTGCACTAGCACTGATTCATGATTGGCTGCTGGTGCTGGAGGGACTCAAACGGATTAGCTGGGAGCCGTACAAGATGGAAGCTCAAACTTTGCAGTTGAATGTTAATATTATGCTGGAATCAGTACAGTATTCTAGTTATTGTAGTTATTAAAGTAAAAAAATCACTTATACTTGCAAACAAACAAAGTATTAAAGTGTTTTATTTTGCTGTTTATTTATTGCAGTTCATGTTTTGTTTTTTTTTATTGTAGATTTAGAATACTTTTTGTGGTTTAAATCTGCTCTTGGGTTATTGTGTCAGTGGTATAAATTAGTTAAAATATTACTGCTTCTCGTTTATATTTACTTCGTCTGAATGAACAGAACAATGCCGGTTAGTTAAGTACGGGATCACCACTTGATGATATCATGCAGTGGGACAGAGAAACAGTCTAAATGGACTAGATTTCTCATACATACAAGAAGCAAACAAGGCAATTACACACATGTTGGAAATGCCCATCCCTAAAACCGTTCAACAATAAGAAAAGTCTTTGTTTCTGATTTTACTTATGACCAAACTACTTAATCTCAACATACAGAGTTCAGACTTCCACTTAGTACCATAAGAACCATTTTGCACTCTGAGGACTTCAGGGACTGGCCTCCTGCTGGTGCACAGAAGCAAGACTAAATCTGGGGAATCATGGTTTCAGTTTTATGCAGCTAAAACGTGGAACAGTCTTCCTGAAGATGTGAGACAGGCCTCTACCTCTACCAGGCTCTAAATGGTTGTTTAGCATTTGCAAATGACTGAAAGGTTTTTATTCTGCACTTGTCTCTTTTAATGTAAATTTTCTGGTAATTGTTTTTGTGATTGTTATTTTTTTGTATTGTGATTTTAATGTCTTTTTTATTCTGGAAAGTACTTTGAATTACTTTGCAGACCATTTGTGATATATAAATAAACTTCCCTTGCCTTGTGGATGTAGATTCATCAAGTCTCTTTAGAAGAGCACCACACACACTTTGTAACTGAACAGAGCAATAATTGTAATGACGATTAATCAGACTTGTGGCACACCCATATGAATCCAAAGATTGAATTGGCAAGATGCGTGCCCTTAAACTCACTCACATTAGAACTGCAGCAGCTGTGAGGTAAACTAATAATGCATTCAGCCCAGACACATGGGGATCAGCAAAATCTTGGCCCGATCACAAAACACAGTCCAGGATTAGACCTCACATCAGCTGCATAATCACCATGGAGGTGCTAAAACACGGCTTCACTGTCGCCCTGCTCCACAGATATGCTGCCAAACCACGAACAATCACAAGGAATCCAGGGGATCTGTCGCTGTGCCAAACAAATCATTTCTGCATAAAGGAGTTTGCATAAAGACTTGTGCCAAAAAGACATTTCATTGACTTTTTCTGAGCACCAAACAAAGACAAAAAGCATACAGAAGCTTAAACGTGCCATACTGTGAGTTTTCAGGCTCCCTTTAACAAACTTTGGGACACCTTGATAATAGTTTCATGTGCTATAAATTGTGTGTACAGGTGTACCTGTGCTGTAGTGAAGCAGAAAGGCTTCAAATGAGTTGGGAAATGAACAAGTCATCCAATGAAATGATTAAAAATACAAATGCACACAGCCCTGGCCACCTCATGGCAATTGGAAAGCAGCAAGACGTGGATTTCATATTCAGCATGCAGGGCAGGGGTGAGGATATGAGGTCAGTGCGAATAGGAACTTTCTGAGCCCTTGCTCTGACTAAAAGGACTAAAACACCCTCCTCACTCAAAATAGAACTCAGAGTCAGCTGATGAAGGGAAAAAGCACTGGTTTGAAGTAGAAATAGACCAATATATCGGATTGTTGATATATTGGGCAAATATTTGCACTTTTTAGCGTATCAGCTATTGGCCTTAAATCTCCAGCAGTGGCCAATATTTTGCTTGGCCCAACCAGTTGTCTAATTATGCATGGAAAACCTATATACATAAAGGACTATTGCAACACTTTAGTCTAAAGAGGGTCCAGCAAAAAATGTCTACGCTGTTCTCCTATCCTTCCAACCATCCCCGTGACCCGACCCAGGGTCACGGGGGCAGCAGTCTAAACAGGGACTCCCAGACTTCCCTCACCCCAGACATGTTCTCCAGCTCCTCCAGTGGGACCCAGGCCAGCCAAGAGACATAGTCCTTCTAGCGGGTCCTGGGTCCCGGTGGGACATGCCCAGAACACCTCCCTTGGGAGATGCCATTACCCAGAGCACCTATGACCATAGGTGAGGGTAAGAACGTAGATTGACCGGTAAATCGAGAGCTTTGCCTTTCGACTCAGCTCCTTCTTCACCACAACAGACCAATACAGCGACCGCATCACTGCAGACGCTGCACCGATCCACCTGTCAATCTCACACTCTATCCTTCCCCCACTCGTGAACAAGACCCCAAGATACTTGAAATCCCCCACTCCAGCCACCTTTTTCCAGTTGAGCAACATGGCCATGGCTGGGATGAGAATCAACTCCTTAGAGGAGCTTCACACTTAGCTGCAAACTGCCCCAGTGCCTGCTGCAGGCCCTAGCTCGATGAAGCCATCAGGACAACATCATCTGCAAACAGCAGCGATAAGAACCAGACTCCCTCCTGCCCCTGGCTGCGCCTAGAAATTCTGTCCATAAATATAATCAATAGAACTAAATCTATCAGATTTGAGATTGGTTGGTAATTTTTCAATATTGTGGCATCAAGACTACTCTTCTTGAGGAGGGACTTGATAACCGCTGTTTTCAAAGATCTAGGGAATGTTCCAGATTGAAGTGACATGTTAACTATGCAAACGAGTGGTGATAGCAAACTGTTGAGCACAGATTTTAGAAATTTAGTGGGTAACATATTGAGGCAGCAACATTAGAACATGAGGTATTTTCAGTGTATAATTTCCACGAACAGTGCACCTGTTTTATCACTTCGAACAACTGTAGGATTAGCCGCTGGTTTGGGAATAACAGACAGGTCAAAGAAGACAGAAATGATCAGACAGAGCAATATCCACCACATTGACATTTGAAATAGTTACTTCTTTTGTAATGAGCAGGTCCTGTTGTGAGTGGGTTCGCTCGTTTCAAAGACAGAATGTTTTTCTGTCTAAAACATTATCCACATGTACATTAAAATCACCTGTAATGACTAAACCATGAAAGTCTGTGCATATGACTGAAAGCATCTCAGTAAAATCATCAATAAAACTCAGACAGTGCTGGGGAGGTTTGTATATGGCTAAGTAGAGTATGGAGGGGGATTGTTTTAGCTCAAAAGATGAAAACACCCCAAATGACAACCTGTGAGAAAATTAATTATCCCAAAAAAAAAAAAAAAAAAAAAAAAATCCTACACACACCTCTACCCTTTTAGCTTGTGTTTCAGATTCAAATTTGAAGTTGGGTGGAGTTGATTCCACTAGAATTGCATTACCTATGTTTTTGTTTAGCCATGTTTCAGTTAAAAACATAAAGTCCAGATTAAAAGAAGGGGGAGGTGGTTGTGGTGCTGGTGGTGACTCCTTCGCTGGGGGAGATGGTTGCGGTGCCAAAAATTTGGATTTGGACTTTACTTACCTTTGAGCGCTCATCAACACATCAACATATTCCCACAAAGTTGGTCTCATTCGTTTTGTACAGGTCCAGAGAATATAATCCAGTCAAGAAATTATGTCCACAAAATAAGTTTCATCCTCCATGTCCAATCTGCTGCAGGAAAGTATTCCAAACGTGAAATCTGCTCCGTCACTTTTTTGCATTTCTTTTGTCGATTTCAGGCATAATAAACTTCTGACAGTGCCAACGTTCTTCCTTAGTGCTCAGACTTAACTGTGTTTTTCCTTCAGCACATGGGGGGCATTGACCTATCAGATGCACTCATCGGCCATCGACATTTTTTTTACCATTTTGTGGACATTGCCATTGTGAATGCCTTCAATTTCTATAAAGGACTCTGTAGTTCAAAGGGTAAAATCCCTACTATATGCACCAAAGGGCCTTTAGAGAAAGTCTCGTGATGGAGCTGGCAGAGGCGGGAGCCATCAGAACACAGCAGGAAGAAGGAAGCACAAAGAAGAATAATTGTGTTGTGTACAACAACCCGGGCCATGACAAGACTCACAGGGCAGGTTGAAGTGCAAGATGTGACATGTCAAAAGTCCAATGAAATGTTTAACCCACTATATACCCCTATGCTTCCAGTAAGAAAGAGACTGCTATAATTAAGAAGACCAGCCATAATTATGTACAGTATGTTTTCGGTTTTGCAGCGTGTGTTTGTTTACATTTTGAAGTGTGTGTGTGTTTGTTCACTGTTTGCAGTGTGTGTTTGTATTATTGGCCTATAAAATGTTGTGATGTCTGCACCTCAGCAATATAAGCTCTTTACCTGTGCATGTGCTGTCTGCTTTGCTCAGCCCTGGTGGTAGAAGGATTAGAAAAATCATAAGTTTAATTTAAAAACAGCAGGGATCCATCACACCAGAGCGTGCTGTATTTCAAATAACCAGCTTCGTCCATGGTTGTCAGCCATTTTCTGTCACAAAGATTTCCGTCACTGCTCCCAAACCAGCAGAAGAAGGACCTCTAGAGTTGAGCACTTGGCAGGGGGGAGTCATTAAAATGTCCAACACTCAATATTAGAAGATATTATTAAAATAAGAAAAATAAGCCTAATAAGTATGAAAATTTGTGTATAACTACTATGATGCAATATGCCGTTTTCATCTCAGCTCATAAATACAGTTGAGTAGACCAATGAGTAGTTCATTATTTAATGTAATGGTGTTGTCACAATATAAAAATTTGAAACTCGATTTTGATATCACAATGAGAGTAAAAAAATCTTTAGACAATAAAATATGATTTTTAACATTAAATAAAACAGATATACACAGATATAAGATCGCATGGCAATATAAAAAAAGTTCTTATTTTATATTACCATGTGGCCTTATATCTGTGTAATCCCTCAGTCGTCCAGGTAGGATCCATAGTGGTCCATGGGCGTATATTAATCTTTATGGTGTTATTATTGTTCTGATACAGCTTAAGGTCATTCTAAAGCTATTCAGGAAAGGTTCATTTCTGTCCTGTGAATGGGACTTTTTTAGTATCAGTACCTGGTAAATGACTATCTAGTTTTGCATCACTGTACTACAGAGTAATGTGTACTCTCTTGTGATACAGCGACAGTTTATCAAGACAAATGTGTCTAATAATCCATGCACTGATCATTTATAGTTTATCACCTGTAATTTCCATCAGAGCCGGCCAATCAGATTGTCCCTGTGAGCCCTGGAGCCGGCTAACGCTAAAGCTCCACTGCTAAATTGCCAATTTAAATGTGATGAATTAAATCAAAGCTGAAATATTCACAAACAGAATTAGAAGCAGGCCGATGGCCCGGATCAGAGCGCTATGCTAATCCTCGGCTGTTTACCCCACAGAGGTCATTAAAGTGAGAAAGTCCCATCCAAAACAAACCCAGCAGAAAAAGGACGTTCAAATATAACTTCCTGATTACTGAGCATACTAATTACACTCACTCAGCCTTAGGTCACTGGGAGATTAACAGTAGAAGGTAAAAAATGGCTGGTCATGCGTACCTATATGGATTAACTGTCCATATTTTAGGAAACTGTAGCACCAGGAGAAATCCAACAGACACAGGGAGAATATGCACACTCCATATGCACACTATATGAATAACTCCAGTCTCGAAATCAAACCAAGAACCTTGAGAGTGCTACAATGAGCATGGAAACTCCTCTTTGGAACCTACCAAAAAGGTTTGGTATGTACTGGTACCAAACAAAATAATATTCTTTTAGTGCCAGCATATTCACCTCAATGACCCAATAAATACGCAGAGAGCAAGGCAGGCAATCACACCTGCACCCTGCTTAAACAAACATCACTTAAAGGTTTTCTCAGGTACTGGTATCAAAAGGCAGCTATTGTCTGGCCTAAGTTTTAGTATTTTTAAAGTTACCTTACCTAGTATACCTCCCAGAGGGGTCCAGTGCTTCACGTCCACTTTAGCTAAAGAGGAGCTACGTAGAGAAAGAGAGAGAAAGAGACTATGACGCTAAACCAAATCATACCAAATGCAGACTTGAGCTTGTGATAAACTGCTGTATTTCCAGTAATGGGAAATTGCATGTTAAACTGACATGCTTAGCAAAACAAAGCAAGCGCATCAGCAGTTTCCTGTTTATCCATGCACAACACTCGATTCAATGAATATGCTTTTTTATTCTACCTTACATCTCCAGCATTAGTTTCCTCCAAAAGACTCCAAAACAGAAAACATAATCATTTTGTTTTCTGAGGCTCAACAACTTGAGACACAGCAATGTAGTTATTCAAAGAAGATGGGGAAATACTGATACCCTTCTCTTTCTCCCTCCCCCTCTCTCATGCCTGACGGCCTTGTTTTAATGGTGTTTCCAATGTCAAAATAAAAAAATAAAACAACATCTCATATGCTAAAACAGTGTAATTGTATTGATACAAAAAAAAGTTTATAAAATATTCCAACCATTATGATCTACCAGGAACATGCTCAGTTCTTATTCTTTTTATTTTTGAAAATTATTTATATATTTATTTGTTAATTTACTACGTTGTATTTAGTTTTGGTTTATATACTACAGTACTATTCACAGTCACATCCTTGGGTTCTTACTCTGAGACAAAGATATTCAAAGATATCCGATGCAATTTGTTTTACAGCTTTAAGGTCCAGATGCCCTCTTTAAAATGTATACTTGTAGCTTCATTTTTGGTTTTGCTTATTGCCTTGTTCTTACTCTGGTGGGTTTGAACCTCCACAAACCTGACGCTCATTTGGCGTGGAGAAGGGCCTCTTCCTGCTTCTTTCTATGGAAATGCTGTTCCCTTGGCTATAATTTTCAGTATGGAATAAAACATTTATCTCCATGGAGAATGTTCCATAGTATGGTTTTAACTTTCCACTTCTGTTTTATCATGCACTTGACTTAAGAGGTGTGCTGCTGATCAATTAGTTGACTAAAAAGGGGATGCGGCAAAAGATCTCAAAACTACGTATCTCTATGTATCTGACCAAAACTGCACTCACAAGAGTACACCTGCAGGGTGATTTCATGCAAAAACTACAATTTATGCACAAAAATATACTAGGGAACAATGTATTTATATAAAGCCGGATTCACGGATTGTGAATCATGAGTTCAATCTGACTTTTTACAGATAAATACCAAAAAATACCAAATCTTTAGTTAATTCACATACTCACGAAGTTCTCCTTTCTGTTGTTGTCCCATATAAAACCATATAATCTAAATAAAATTATTTGTCGACTAATACAAATCTTGGTCGACTAAAATTCCATCGACCCATTAATGGGCTTAATGACTAAAGGCCTACAGCCCTACTCGAATCAATAACCTTGCGTTTGCTTTTGAAACATTAGCCACAGCAAAGGTCACTGTACAATCATGCCTGATAAGTGTGTTTAGTTACACTGTCTCTCTCTATCACCCTCACACGCTTCAAAGCTGAAAAAAAAGATAAATCTATTAAGCGTTCCTCTGTGGCCACCGTGTTTAGTGAAGGGCCCACAGAGGAGCGAGTATGTCCTTGGGTTACACATAATATGGAAAAGCAGCAACAGCAGGCTCCATTTTGTTGGATTTGTAAAAGGCAGATTAAAAAGACTTGAATGTTGAAAGGTGCAGCTCCGGTTTGTGGAGGAAATTGGCACTGATGGGTCCAGATGACATGGATTTGAATAAAAGGTTTTCAGAGATGGGTTTGTAATTATAGTCAAATATGAGGGGTAATACAGGGGCATTTTTATCAATGCAATATGTATAAAATATAAAAATCAATAGCCAGTGTTTGTTAAAAGTAAATCTGCTGGTCTCCACTAGTCAAAGAGCAAGAACATTGTAATTGTGGCATGGCTAAGATCTACAGAAGCTAGACATATACGGAGACTGAATAGAGCACTATATCTAAAAAACAGCACGCAAATTAACTATGAAAATTACTCAAAAAACCAAAAGAGACTTTAAGCCTCGAACATTATTATGCAATTAGGCAAAGAACTGGCATGTACTTTCCTCACTTTGCCTTTATATTAACATGCTATTATATATTAAAGTATTTCAGTTAATTCAATGTTCTCAGTGATACAGCAATGCCTATAGGCCTGCTGAATCCAATGAACCTTAATAAGTATTACTTAACAAAAGCAATTATGCAAATACATTCTACAATAGCAATGCATGCCGTCTTAAACCCTTTTATACCCAGAGCAAAAATGAATAAATCAAATGACATAGAGACATTTTCCTTTTCAGACAAATCTGTGTTAATTCTATTACAGGGATTTAATTCTTTCTGCTGAAACCGGGACTCCCTTTTCTCCTAATCCCATGGAACGCAGCACAGAGAGGCAAAGGAACGCAGTCTGCTCCAGCACATAGAATTTACCATGGACTGTAAAATGTCTTATATCACAGAATACGCAAGTCTTCATTAAACTGTGAGATTATTACAGTAATGGATCATAATGACTAAAGGCGTTTAGATGGAAACAGCTGGGGTTTTCACTAAATTCAATAATTGCCATATTTAATTTTGTAAATGGAAAATTAAGATGAAATTCAAAGAAACCACAAACTATAAATGACTAGGCCTAATATTTATTAAAAAATAGACATTATGCAAAATAACCTAAAAAATTATCCCCAAAAGATTATTTTAAATGTATAATATGGTAAAAAAAAAAAAAAAAAAAACAACAACAACACATACTGCAATAAATAAAATAGAAGAATGAGACACTTTAGAGCTGTAGACAGGTGAATAAATACACTATAACTAAAAAATGCAGAACAGAAAAATAACTAAAAGTCCACCACTAGTACTAACAATTACAAGTTGATATAGTAATTACTGTGACAGGCCTACCCATAGAGTTATACAGGCCCCTGCCCTCAATCTGAAACGATGACCTCAAATGCTAGAAAGTGAACACTCCCCATTCAGTCGCTCACACCGAGACTACACTTCAGCCTGGTTCCTCTGCTTCATGTGGCTTCATACTGAGCTATGAGCTGAGCTGAGCTATGTAAATATGCTGCTGTGTTTTCAAATGGCCATCTGTGGTTTTAAAAGCAGCATATGAAAACACTTCAGGGTCTATGATTATGCAACAATACCACTACTGTGAATGTAAAGCATCACTGTTTTGAAAACTAGATCAATACATCATGTAGCAGGCTGTTCTGTGGTTAAATAAGTAAAACAAAAACCAAAAATGCAGTGACATCTCCTCTTATTTATTACAATGTCCACTGCATGCAGGGAAGTTTTAAAGAGGGGGTATTATGCTTCTATCAGATCACCATGTTACATTTTATTGTTTTGAAAACACTATGTTAGCCAAAAACAATATGCTTACATGTTAAATAAGTTTCACTTTCGTTTTTGACACTCTGAGCCCCCTTCCCTTTAACTACTAACCATAGGGCCTGGGAAAGATTGCTAGATTACTCAAACATGCATGGATGAAATATAAAACTTCTTCAGGCATGTTTTTGATGAGGGAACATTATAATGTGGTAGAAAGATCCATAAAGTAGATTTTCCATAATACCCCCTCTTTAATTACTAGTTGCAATACTTAAAAGTAACACTGCGTCATTTTTTGGCAATGGCACGTTATCTTAACCTGGCTCTCACTAGACTTATAGCTGTAGGCCTCTGAACTGAGTTCTACACATGTGTCAATCTGGAATGGCTCTTGCTGAAAGAGATTGGGAAAACCCTGAATGTCATGAATAATATTTGTATCTGATTGGTTGAAGCATCACAACAATGGAACACAACATAAAATTAACTTTTATTACATCCGATTGAGAGAAAAGCGCAGATATCTTCCCTGTCCACAAATGCAAAGTGCTTACTTTCTGCATGTTTTTCACAAACAAAATGGTCCATATTTTCACTAAAACAGGTTTAAGTTTGTTTGTATGCATCGCCATGTTTGTTTTGGTTTGTTTTGGTGCTTTTTGCCTTTAGTTTCCACACAAACCTGTATAGGTCTCTGTAATTGGTCCAACCATATGCTGAACTTTACAGTGAAAGTATCTCAACATGGATTCTCTAAAATATAGCAAAAAATCTCCATGGATATATGTCCTGTATATCTGTGCCACTGTAAAACATTCTAAACAAAGCATCTCCATGGAAACAGGCAGGTGGCAGGCCCCATTACAAATCTCTATTACCTGTGTGTGTTAAAGTGTTGTCCCCTGATTCCCTTTAAGCCTGGTATTAGAGCATTATCTTGACTCTGAAGGTCATTTAATTATGTTCACTGTGCAGTGGTTTCTACGTGAAATCCACCCCACCCGCTCTACAGTTCGCGCAGATAAGGGCTTCAATTAACAACATTGATGAAAAATTCAGGTGTTAATGAAAGGTGGACAGGGGGCGATGACAAGTGGAGACAGATAGAGATTATGCTTTATAAATCACAGAGGAAGCAGCAGTATTTGGATGCCTGCACAATGTGGAACTGTTTTTTCTGTGTGGATATCTGGATGTTTGACTTTGACGTTTTTGCTGCTAAACTGTTTATATGGGTTTTTTCTGATTACAAACACCTGTATGCAGGGGGGAGAGACTGTTCCTTATACCTCCAGACCACACCCCTCCTCCCCTCTCACTCTCTTCTTTAGTCCCCCAGGTACTCCAAAGTTTAGCAGTTCTACTTGAAATGTGGTTGTGGGCAGAGTTTAAGTGTTTACTCCCACTTTAAGTCCCTGTGCTAACTGGACACACAGTAGAGACTGGTAGCCATGTTCCCCTGGAAGCTGAGGCTACAGAAGTACTTTTATCGAGGTTCTAGCTTTGGTGTGAGCTTTGCTACACTACATTAAATCTGCGTTTGGGAATTTTAAACAAGGTACAAGGTGTTTTTATGTTTTTACCTTGTTTTGTACAGTGTCCTGGGGTGTTCTGTGTAATCCCTCAGTTGTGCAGGTAGGTTCCATTGTGATCCAGATTTTCAATACTTTTGACAACCCTACTCCAGGGATATGTTAAAAGCCATACTGTGGAACATTGCAGGTAAAGCAATGACTTAATCATTGAGACAAGCAGTTGCAAACCTCCAGCTTACAAGTTACAAAGTGCATCTTTAAGCTTTGAGTGTCTGAAAGATATTACTCTGAATTTGTGATCTGTGATATAAGACGCTTTCCAAACTACTCAGCCCCGACAAAAATAAACCACAACTTTTGCAATCTCTTTGACAAACAGAACAAACCTTCAGAGAAAAGATAGTTACGTAAAACCCAAAACAAGACCTCATTTCCTGTTTACAAACAGTCCCAGGTAAGATGAACATTAGATGTGTGGCTCTGTGTCTGACGAGAGCATCTCTGTGCTGGATTCATCTGTGCATCTTAAAAGATTTTTGTGTCAAAGCTAGGTGACACAGAGGAGCAGAGGAGAGGAGACAGGGAGAAGCCAGTGGGACTCAAGTCTGTTTAGTGCAGAAAACTACTTTATCCTTATCAGCTACACACAGTTCTGAAATGGGTGTGATGTTAAAGGTGAACTAAGTAACATTTTTACAAGGGCTGCAAGGTTAATTGCAATAACAAACCAGAATGTGGCCATACCGGTTTATTAAAGCCTGATGTCATCTGTCATCTGACATCAGAAGCTCAACAAAGTTGGGCCTGGTTAGTACTTGGATGGGAGATCACTGAATACCAGATTCCACAGAGATGCAGTAGTGGCTCTAGTGCTGTCATGGTGTCCTTACGCAAGACACTTCACCAACATTGCCTAGTATGCATGTGGTGAGTTTGTGAGTGTTGATGATGGTCGGAGGAGCCAA
Organism: Periophthalmus magnuspinnatus; assembly: GCF_009829125.3. Lineage (NCBI taxonomy): Eukaryota > Metazoa > Chordata > Actinopteri > Gobiiformes > Gobiidae > Periophthalmus > Periophthalmus magnuspinnatus. The sequence goes on from NC_047137.1 coordinate 892,536, forward strand.
TAGTACAGATTGGCAGCCTCACTTCCGTCAGCCTGCTCCAGGGCACCTGTGGCTACATGAGTAGTGTACTGTCACCAAGTATGGAGTTAATGAACAAAGTGCTGAAAAGCACTTTAGGTATCTTGAAAAGCACTATATAAATCCAGTCGTTAATTCATTAATTAATTTTTTAAATTGCAAACTGAATGGACACAGTTGGCAAATTAAAACAGCTGCAATTTTTGAGGCAGCATAATTTCTTCCACAAACAACTGAATCTCCTGTTTTATTTTGTATAAAAGTTGCTAAATCTGTAGTTTAGATACATACAACCTAGCAACATGGCCAATTCTGACCTGGAGAGAATTCTATGTTTTTGTATGTGATTATACTGCCTTATTTCAATTCATTCAAAAAAAGAAAAACAAACCCTTTTTTTTTCCTCTGACAGTGAGTTCTATATATGCTATGTATTAATAATAATGATCACAGTATGTTAAAGGTTATTACTAGATACCAGAAATAAAAGTCTTTATGCGTGCTGGAGGAACAGTGAAAATGACTGCATATTTATTATAAATAAACTAAATAATACACTTAGCATGAATTCAAGCCAAGCAAAAGCATTCTTACTTCTCAACTGAATCAGACAAAAATTAATCATGTCAAAATGTTGCTAATGCTTGGTGAAAATGAAGTGTTAACCTCTGTTTCTATCACACACTGGAGTTTAATGACTTTGCACATAGAAAATATAATGACACTGATGGACAAATAAAGCAGCCTGTGTCTGATAAGATGCTAATTAAATGTGGCTCCATCTGATTCACTGTTCACAGGTCAGTGAAGCTGCACTTTTATCAGGACACTGGTCAGGCACAAGGCTGAGATCCACAGCAAAGAGATAAACTATAGGGGATTCTACACAAGCAGCATGTTTTTGGGAAATATAATGTGCAAATGTAGTGTAGGTACGATTTTGTATTATTTTAGTTTTATTTAAAGTTCAGTTCAGTTTAAAGCTGGATTATGTTACTTTTCTGGTGAAGGATGCTGATCTCCATGGAGATGTTATTGCTTTGTCAGGAATGTTCCACAAAATAAGACTAAAATGATTTATCTCTGTGGAGACAAGCAGTGATGCCATTAGGCCAAGTTATGAGAGAGATCTGTGGAGATGCTGTCTCAAATTAAGAATGAATGCTTACCAAAGCATTTTTGAGAAATATAAATAATTCATTAAGAAATGCTTAATGCAAACTGTTGAAAGTTCTAGGCAAAGCCAGTCTCCATGGAGACAAGCAGTTGGTGAGCTTTTGCAATACAGACTTCTTTCCATTTGAAAAGGAAATCTTCAACTATAAAGACTGCTAAATCAAAGGGGAATGTATTTTGGAAATGCAAAATGCTTAACTGAACAAATCCAATGGCCATAGTTTTGCTCCTATACCATTTTTGATTCATCTCACAACTTTTCAGTCTTTTTGGCTTGAAAGTCTCATGTGTGTACCACCATGCTGCCCTAACAACGTGCTGCTAATACAATCCCAACAACAATGGCCCTCCTCCACTCCTGATTTCCTCACTTTTGGGACTATTGGAAGTTACGAGTGCTAAAACATCTAAAATGGGAAGCAAAACTTCAAGGGAGTATGCCCCTCCAGGAGGCCCCATTGTATTAGAAGAAAACATAATTCATTTGGTGCATTCAGTTTAAAAAATGTTCATTTACTGGAAAACAAATTATGTGAAATTGCAGTTGAAATGAGAGAAAAAGTAACATTTTTTATTAAAAACTGTCTCAACAGTTGACTTTACTGAAGTTTGACCCAGATCTGAACAACCCCCATCCAACCTGTCTGTCCGATCCTTCACCAAATAACTCTACAACGCAGGACAGTAATGGACACATGCAGATACAGAGGGAAACAAGCAAGGTGAGCTGTGCTGAAGAAGACACAATGTACACTATGCCAATGGTTGAAGTCTTTGGTCCACAAGGTTCAACATTAGTTTTCCGTCCATGGATTTCTTCTGAAATATCTGCAGCCTCTCAATATCTGCCCAATCCTACAGCATCAGGTCAGACTTTTGCTAAAGAACTTATCACTTTTTGTCAAGATTTCAAACCTACTATGAGTGAACTAAAAATAGTATTGATCCTGAAAATGAAACCTACGGAATGGCACAAAATAGCTGATCAACTTCAAAACACTGAACTGTGATGCAATCATGTTGATTGGAAACATGACTCCAATGCTTTGTATAGAGAAGCTGTGAATAACATCTGCACAGCTATCACAAAAGCCTTTTCTGCCTCTATCGATACTGACAAAATCCAATCCTGCAAACAAAGAGACACTGAGGACCCTGAAGAGTTTCTCACATGTTTAACAGAAGTGTATAACATCCACAGTGGATTTGCAAGACTTGATCACTTAGGTGTGACTCGTGATGTTTGGGAAACATACTTGTGTAACTATTTTATTAATGGACTAAAAACAGACATTTCTTCAGCTGTGAAGAAAACCTGCATTGGCTGGAATGCTGCTCGCCTAACTGAACTGAAAAGAGATGCCACGCCCGTTTAGCTGTTCATATTTATGCATATGAACAGCTAAACAGAAAGAAAATAATGAAAAAAGAAAGAATGCAGAAAGAGCTGCATATGGCAGCAGTGACTATGTACAATAAGACCCAACAACATGAAATGTTCACAATTACATAGATAACTACAGAGTCATCAGCCAAACATGTATGCAGAGCAAATATGGAGCAGAGCCCTCTGCATTTTAAAGGTGAACATGGGTCTAGCTGTGCTCCTTTTTTCTTTATATAATATCTAGTATTGGGACATGCTTGAATTTATTCTCCAGAGTGAGGTATAAGAGTCAACGGCTAACTACCAAACAGTCATGGGTGAAATTCCCTGCTAGTTGTAACTAGCTAGTAAACAGTTAAATGTCAAACACATACAGCTGAACTTTTGTTTTCATGAGGGAGAGTAAATTCAGCAGTGCACCTAGGTCTAAGAATGGAGATACTATGCAATTGCAAAAAGAAGACAAATGTAAATTTATGTAATTGCTCTAATTCACTCACAATAAGTGTGACGAAAAAAATAATAATACTAAAGAGGGGAAAAAAAGAAAAACAAAGCAAAAACTAAAAAAAAATCTTAAAGAAGAGAAAGAAAAAGTCAACTGTGCATTTGTGTGTCCTTGGACCTGATCAGCCAAACTGTATGGTGTGTATGGTGAGACATCAGAATATATTTGTGTAATAACTAAACCATTGTAAACAGTGTCAACAAGAAAATGACAGGATGCAGTTTCAACTGATCCACTCATTTTCTACATTTCTTTGTTTCTTTATATTTCTTTTTTGAACTTATGGGTTTTTTTTTGCCTCTGCCTCATCACTGCAGTGAGTTTAATGACATGCATGTCCTGAGATAAGTCCAGCTGGAACCAAAAACCCTCCTCAATTGTAATTGGAAAGAAACAAATTTTTTCCACAAATTGAATTTTAGTTTTCAAAACTGAATTATGTGAAAACAGGTGTTATCACTTAGAGACTTTTCAAGAGTTTTCCAACTACAAGACATGTAACCTGATAACATCTGAAGCCAGAGACAACTTTCCACCTGGATCTGAACCAAAGACACCTCCTGAGCAGGGGGACACATGGTCTTTTCCAGGGCAGAACCAGACCTGCATCATTAAATCCATCCTTCTGTTTCATCTGTCACTGGAGGAAAACTTCAGAAAAGTTCAGGCATTCACTTCTTTTCATGTGACTCAAAAGAACTTGACCTGATCCTCATGTCCCCAACCACAGCCCTGAAATCGACACATGGGCTGAAGGACAACTCCAGAGATGATCTGTGACCAGAGAGAGGCCAAGCTGCGTACGGATGGAGAGTACAGCCGTGTGTGGTCAGAGGGAGGACAAAGGGACAGAGGACAGGCGATGAAGATGAAAGTTTTAACTGAACAGCGCCACCATCATGTTAAAACAGCATTCATCTTCTGACTACAAATCATAAACAAACTGAACTGAACACAACAATGAACCGTTGAATTTGCCTCCATCTCAATCAAACTAGTCAAACTAATAGAACTTCATCTCCATGAAACATTTCTCTACATGCTCTGTTTGTGACAATGATTGTTTATGAAGTATGATTAATGAATAATCAAAAGGGAGAAAGTGTGATAAAAATGTAAGTATATTCATGTTGTGTCTATAAAAGCATTTGATCTGTGTCAGTTTGTCAGACCCAGACCAGGCATCAACATGTGTGAAGGCTCTGTCTCCTTGTTGTTGTTCCAAGTGTAAAAGTTCATTATCATATGGGTGTGAAACAAAAGTCAAACTGCTTTGAAATGTATGTAGCATTGTCATTCTGGTATAAAATAGTCAGAGCTAAGATGCTTGGGGATGGAGACTGGGGAAGACACCGAAAAGTCTGTGACCAGGGCAGGTCTGGGCCCTGGCATATCTGTATCTGCTGTAACAAACAATAAACATTTCTTCTCTATTTCAAAACTCACCGAGCTTTGCAAATGGATTACTTTTCATCTTGAACTGTAATTTTTCCACAACAGTTCCTCCAAAGTCAGTAACTGGCTTTAGATCTCTCCATTAAAATACCCACACCGATCGCTGACAATTAGGCTAGAAATTACTGAATTCTGATCTCAGTTAAAATGATCTTAATTACCAAGACTTAATTAGATTAAAGATGAAAAAAAATGTCTTTTAAAGTTTAAACTACAGAGGGCTGACCCTAGTAGTGTCGTCACAATACTAAAATTTCCTTGATTCCGATACTAAGGAATAGACTTGATACCAATTCTGATACCATAATGATAATAAAAAAACTCTGTTTCTTTAGACAACAGAATGTGATTTTCAACATTTAATCGTAGTAGCCTACTTTCTTTTATATTACCATATGGCCTTATCTTATCTATGTAATCCCTCAATAGGTTCCATAGTGGTCCATAGGCTTATACTAGTCTATGTGGTCTTATACTTATTCTGATGCACCTCAAGGTCATTCTAAAGCTATTCAGGAAAGGTTCATTTCTGTCCTTAGAATGGGACTTTTTAGTATTGATACCTGCTCAAATGAGTATCTAGTTTCGATACTAGTTTTAGTATGGATTAGTATCTGATTTTCAATACTTCTGACACCTCTAGACCATGGTTTATCTACAACACTGGACCTTTCTTCATCTTCTGTCCTTTCTGCCCTCCATCCATTCCATACAGAGCAGATCTGGTCCAAGCATGTGGCGTTTGCTAACCCAATGCAAACTCTGCAGGTTAACCTCAGAAACCTTGTGTTGAATCTGACAAGGATCAGTTTCCTGTTGCTATCCCCCAGTGCTAACCCTCAGCTTACCCAAGCTATGGCTAATTGACTCTAATGCTACGGTTAGTCCATGCTCATTATGCATTAGCATGAGAAATGTTTTTTTCTCTGTGTGTGTCAGCAACAGGAAATGTATTAATCCTGCAGATGATTGGGACGACAGCCCTGGTCTCCTATATTTCTTCTGCTAACACTAACTCTCCCATTGAAAAGGCATTGTGGATAACATGGGAAATGGTACCAGTCTATAGAATATGCAGACGTTCTACAAACACTGGGAGGGTTTATAGGACAAGTAGTATACCAGAAGATCATTTTATTCTATATAATTTTACTACAATAGCTGAGCTATTTAAAGCTACCATTGGTGGTTACATTGACTGACCCGCCCCCCGTTACATTTTCACACATTAGCAGACACTATCTACGTTACTGCAGTGTGATAGTGTGCGTGACAGAAGAAGAAGAGAGTCGCAACAAAAGCCAGGTGAGGGAAGGGGCCAGGTGAGGGGAGGGGAGAGGGAACAGGTGAAGCGAGGGGGAACTGGTTGCACAATCTGCAATCTACTGGGGAAAAACAAAAATCAAATAAGCTTACAGATGATTGCTTTAACTTCCAAGGATGGCTAAAGAACATATGGTTAAGAGTTTGTATTGTCCTGATAACAATTACCATTATCAAAATTACTACAATTACTAAGTCAACTCGTCACAATAATTTTTATTACAAATTTGTATTGTTAAAAGTTAGAGATGCAATGATTAGAGTCTATTCATTCTTCCTTTTATTCCTCTCCAAGCCCCCTCTTCGCTGTTACACTCTACAATCAAAAGTATGACATCATCGATACCCATACAAACTGTTTTATCTCCGCCCACTCATAAACTCGTCCACATATTTATTTATTTATTTAAAATTTATCCTCTTCTACATCTGTTTGTTCTCCTGTCCTCCAGAGCCCGGAGCCTCTCGTGGCATATCTAGGAAAATGATAAAGCCTCATTCCCATTCGCTCCTTTGTTCCTCAGGGTTTGTTTTCAACAGAACGTGAAGCTCAGATCTATTTGCTCCAAGAAAAATTATACATCATATACAGTAATATTAACAAGCACTAATTAGGAATATATATTATTACTACGCTATATTTATCCAAGATGCAAATTCAATGTGAATATTTCAACACATTTCAGTATGAGAAAATAAAAATATCAGTGGACAATATCAGGGACACATAGCACTTTGGACAGACAGAGTGAGATGGACTTAAGACTATGTATGAAATATTTTAAAGCAAAAATAGAATAAAATAAAAGCATCCTCTTTCTTTGTGGTTGTGGTTATTGCCCTTTAAAATGTAGAACAACATGTGTCCTTTCTGTTTCCACAAGCCTAAAGCCCGTCACTATAAGACATTTTGAAGCATGATATATTGCTATAGAGGTATACTGCAATAAAAGATAATGCTGAAACTATTTTATGCCACTGATATAATGAATATAACACAAGATAATCCCAACAAAAACACTTTTAAATAGACAGCATAATTAAAAAGCATCAGCTGCATCAAATAAATAGACAAATGAAACAATAATTAGCCATAGAATTTACTTAATTTAATTCAACTCTCTACAGCTCAAATGTTATTGTATTAAAACCAATATAACAAACATCTCCCCACTTTTTGCAAAGCACCCACAATAAATACTGAAGGATAAGTCAATATAGTAATAATTGTGTCAGGCCTAACAAACCTAACTCTTATTGCCTGGAGGAGGGCCTTCTACTAGTTTCCATGGAAATGTTGTTTCTTCAGGTATATTATTCCACAGTATGGCATAAAACATGTATATCTCTCTGGAGAATGATCCAAAATATAGTTTTAATTTTCTATTTTCATGGAATCATGCATACTGTTGCATACTGTACCTTTAATTTGCATAGTTTAACCGAAATCTGAAAGTAAGTCAATACACATTCCATTGAAGAAAACAAAAAAGCCTATAGATAGGATAGATGGGAATTTGGGAATACTTATAAACAGAGCCACTACCTAGAGGCCATCCATGGTACTACATTCTTATACAACGTCAGTTACAGTAGAAACCCTTATCCACCGTCTTCGGATCTGTATTTGTTCTTTATTGCACAGGTCATCACTGCTCCAACACGGACCCAATGCATTTCACTGCGGCACTCTCTATCTCTCTGCTGTTAGCATGTTATGTGCCTGCTTCAGCACTACAACACCATTAAATCACAACGCCATTCATCATCTCTGAATTGCTTCTAAGAGAAGCCAGAGGGAGGGAGGAAAGAGTACAGTATACATGCAGTCTTCATCTACAGTCTCTATACGTCTTTATGATGCTGCCATTTTAATGTCAACTTGAACAGATAACTTGGAAGATAAATGGGCGATGTGTAATCAAGACTCAACGCGGATATTTGTCTTTTGGACTGTCATATACAAACCTAAAGGCTCCATCAATCAGGGAGTTAATGACATAAAGATGCAGATTTGTGCTATTCCAGTACTGCTATTCCTTCATGTTTTAATATTAGTGCATTACAGAAAGCCACAAGGACCATTTGGCCACCATATAGACCATATTATCAGGCGTTTCAATACATAGAGGTACATTTTTCACTAAGGCTGCTAAGAGAAAAATACATATGAGTAATAATGCAATACGTGATTGTTCTCCTCCAGGTGCAACAACCGTAGACTAAACACCATGATAAACTCCATTAACAATAAAGAGAAAAGTTGACGTAGTATTTTGTAGATTTAATGTTGACTCCTTCATCATGACACGGAGTGAAAACAGTTGCCAAAAACAGAGAAAAAATGAAAAATATTCAGTTTATATTAATTATTGAGCATGACAAAGCATTATTTCGATGCAGCTTCCATTAGCAGTGACTATTTTTACATCACATTTTTATGTTACAATCATCACGCTTTTTAACCAAAATTATGTAACAATAGCTTGAAATAAACATTGATTTACAAACATAAGCTTCCATGTTATGAATTAAATTAAATTACAACATTGATTCATCAGTCCTTAACAGTGGATGAGACTGGCTGACTCTAGCAAATATGCAATATGCGGCATGGGGCATATTTATTACTGCTACAATGAATGGAAGTCAGTGGGAGGTCAATGGTGGACCCCGACGCCATTGTCCCTGTGGTGAGGTGTGGAAAGCTTTCAAAAAACAAATTTTTTTAAGCCCAAGCCCCTACTGGGCGTAGAGTCTATAATTTCCGCAACAACGAGTGCATGGGCAGGAATTTGACCCCCTGAACATATTTGAAAAATTCTGATCTGGCAAAAAATGTATTTTTTCATGTCTTGCATGTTGGGCATAAAAAAAAAAGGTGCGACAGCACCACCTGCAAAAGTCAAAGGGAGACGTCCTGGCATCAACTTTGCCATAGAGCCACGAAATTCGGTACATGCATTCTTCTAGTGATGCCAAACAAAAAATATTCATATGGCCACACCCCCTGACAAACTGGAAGTCGTCTGTCTTGGATAGAAAATTCCGAAATGCAAAGTCAGCATTTTCGCTGACGTTGCCTTTTAATCAACTCCTCTGAGGGGGCTTCACCGGCAGAGCTGAAAATCACTGTACATCATCTAGACCTTGGGGCATCAAAAGTTATCCAATTTATGATGATCCCTCTTACGGTTTGGTGCTGCAAAGCTGCGGAATTTTTGAAATTTTCACATTTCAAAATTGGCTCCCGTCTGCGCACACAAAGTCTGATTGGCTCAAATTTGAATCAGTTGTAAACCTTTCCTGCCTAATTGTCCTGTTTTTGAAATAAAATACAGAATATCAAATAAATTTGTATGGTCGGCCAAAAATATAGTTTTCCAAAATGGTACCAAATTGGAGAAAAAATTCCATTTGGTCATCCCACTCAATAAAGTCAATCAGACCCATGTTGTTTTTGCACCATGTTGCCATGGCGATGCGCCAAACTGACAATGTTATCCTAATGGGAATGCTCCCAAATTTTCCCATTCATCAGAAAAATATTAGTTTCATGGAATAATGTGAAATTTGCCATGATGTCATCCCAATCAAAAAAGTGAATTGGACCCATGTAATATTTTTCACTGGGTTGCTATGGCAATGCATGTTATCCTAATGGGAAAATGTACAAATTTTCATACATTTCAAAGTCTCAAAAGAACTTATTGGCTTCATTGAGGAACATCAACTTTGGCACAGTGACTCTTTAAGTCGTCCCTGTCACAAAAGTCCAGGGGAAACTCACCAAATTTTCCCCAAAATTCAGGTCTGCCAAAAAAATATTTTTTTTATATATTTTGCATAATTAGGCATACAAAAATGGTGTGACAGAACCCCCTGCAATAGGCAAAATACATTGCATCAATGGGAGACATCGCAACATCAACTTTTCGCCACGTTGTATTTTGATCAACTCCTCTGAAGGGGCTTCACTGTACATCATCTAGACAAGTGGCGCATCAAAAACTATCCAATTTATTTATGTTGTTTCTGTGTGGGGAAGCCGCAAAATTCTATCAGAATTTTGGCAATTTTCAAATGTCATAATTTGCTCCCGTTTGTGCATACAAAGTCCGATTGGGCTCAAATTCGAATCAGTTGTAAAAGTTTCATTCCCCACCCTTAGGGACTGCCGGGTCAGTCGACTGCGAAGTGTGGCGCGCGAGGGCCATTCGATGCTGCTTGCAGCTTTAATTCCCATTCTTACTTGGAAAGTATCAATTGTGGTTTTGTCTTTTTAACACTGCCTTGTGACTGCATTGTGAAAGTTTTGCCAATGAATATTAAACAAGACAGTACCTTTCATTGTTTTGAAAATGCTGAATTAGCCCAAAACAACATATTAACACGTTTCACTTTCGTTTCTGATGCACTGAGTCTCCCCTCCCTTTGCTCCCTGCACTATGTCACTCCCCGTTCAGAGCGCTATCACATTACAATCGGAATGCACCCCACTAATGAAACTACTGCACACTGCATCAGGTTTGTGAAGTTATAATGTACTGTTTTGTATCCTGCTTTTGTATATTTTTGGAAAATTGCCGCGGGTGACAGACTTGTAGGCTGAATCTAACAGGATAGTACTGTTTACAGGTGTTTATTTCTGTTTTTATCCTTGAAAAACATTCTTCCTGTGAACAGTGTTGCCTCTCCACAGATCTGACCTGTAAGTGCCACCTGCTTGTGTTTATGAGGATAGATAAGAAAATAACTCAAATTGCAATTTTGATTCAGTTGTCATTAATTGTGCTGTCACAGCTTAGTAGATTCATGATACTAAAGCTTTCTGCATCTTCTGAAAGTTTGCATGTTTCATCAAAATTGCAATTTGAATGGATACAAACAGCAAATCACAAAGGTTGCATATTTTTCTGTCTTGGGTTGACGTAAACCCAAGAGTTGCATTCTCGACCACATTAAAAGCCTGTTCTGAAAGCACTTGAAACTGGAGGTCTCGGAGCGGCTTGACTCGTACTCTGGAGCATGGCAAATGTGTGAATACAGCAGACCTCGGGCAACCTATGCAGTCTGAGGTGACAATAAAAGGAGCTCAGATTATATATATTTGTATGAATGGGCCATTTGGACCAACTTAATCTCAACCAGCGCTTGCCTCTGTGCAGGTGAGCCTGGATCTATCTGTGCAGGTGAGCCTGGTTCTGTGTGGCAAAAGGTGAGCACGGGGTTTGCGGTGAATATTGCAAGGTGCATGTGAGCAAGAAGTAAACAAAACTAAATCGACTGCACTAGAAAAGTCACGATTAGATACTTTTTTCCAAATCTTCAGCCCTACTTTGCACTACTTCACTGTTATTGGTTAAGTCAATCACTCCGTATGACAGAGGCCGACCAATATCAATGGAGTATTTTAAGACATTGCATTTTTGTCGCATAAAGCAGCTCATCCTTCCTGCTCCTCTCAGATCTAACAGTTCTTTGGTGAACGAAATTCCACTTCACACACCTCACACTGTTGCATTGTTTGAAGGACACTTGCATCAGCTTCTGTAATGCTTTACTTTACACAGGAAGTATTCACTGGGCATACTGCCTTTTTTTTACAAATGTATTTACTCTAAAGCATTCTTGACTCAAGAATCTGTCCTTGTACAAAGATGAGGCTCAAACTTGAAATTGTGTACAGGTATTGTTGTTCAGTTTCATAGCAGTAAAAGCTTTGAGATTTGCTGTATATCTCACACCCCTATTGGAACATGAAAATGTGTTCTCTGCATTTGACCCATCCTTCAATGCCAGAAAAACATGTATGTCTTAGGCTCCTGGTTAGAAGTATCTTGATGCAGAATTAATGTCATAGTAAATGGGGCATAAATACATAAAACAGGAAATTTTGAAGTTGAAAATATGGCTACAAAACTACTAAAACTTCTTCATGTCACTGAAACATTAACACGAAAACAGTCTGAACCCTTTTCTAAATGAACTATATTGTTAAAACATATGAGTTAGTTGGAATGTTTGTTAAAATTTGGTATCCTTAATGAGACAAAATCAGAATCAGTTTCATTGCCATTGTCAGTCAATAAAATTCACAAATTTAAACTTGCTTTGGCAATGTGTTATGGTGGAACTTTAAACACAGAATAATCATAGTAATATAATCTAAGACGAAATAAAAACACAAATAAAATGAGGTCATGCAAGTTAAGCATAAGTTACTTATGTGAACCAATACAATTCAAATGTTAGGGCACTAAAAAAAATGAAAAAAAGTTCCCCACTTGTGCAAAGAACTGGTAAACACAATACATACTGAGTAGCCTAGCAAAAAAAATATCCAGTTACCCAGTGCTAATATCCAGTCAGTCAGCCAAATAGTGATTTTATGGTTAATTTATATTTATTTTATTTTATTTTTATTTATCTTTATTTATACAGGGGGCCCCAATGAGAGCACTTGTTATTCATTATATACAAGGACTTATCTTTGTGATAAGATTTCTCACATGCAAAAAATGTCTACAGACATTCTTGTTTTGCCGTAACGTTTGGCAAAACAAATGGGACCTTGCAAACTGAAAGTAAAGGTCGTTCTGTGCATTCGATCAACAAAAGGCAAACGAGGCAGATCAGTCCACAGCCACAAGCTCGATCTCAAAAATGAGCTTGGCGTTTGGCCGAATTTTTGAATCAGGCACTCCCTTTTTCCCGTAGGCCCACTCCGGTTCGATCTCCACTCGAGCCTGTTCACCTTTGCTCATCGTTAAGAGAGCCTCATCCCATCCTCTGATGACTTTGCCCATTCCGACTTTGAAGCTCAGGGGTTTCGCCTGTTTTTTCTTTTTAGCTCCTGCAGGAACATTGGTGTCAAACACAGTCCCGTCCTCCAGAGTCCCCGTGTACCAGCAGCTCACTGTGTCACCCTTCTTTGGAAAGTTGGTCTTGTCTCCTTTCTTTAAAGTGGACTTGGTGAACTTCGGAGGGCCCTCGTCCACCACTTCTGTTTTGATTTCTTTTCGGCTTTGTGTGTAGGCAGCACGGTGGCTGAGTGGCAACACTCATGCCTCACAGCAAAAGGGTTTGGTTCGATCCCCGGGTCGCCCACGCCTTTCTGTGTGGAGTTTTTCATGTCTGGATGGGTTTCCTCCGGGTACTCCGGTTTCCCCCATCAAGCAAAACATGAACGCCCTTCGAGACAACTGTTGTTGTGATTTTGGACGTTACAAAAATAAATGAATTGAATTGAACTGAATAAGATTTGCAACTTGTTTTCATAAGATTCTGTTCAAAGTTCACATTTTTAATGTGTCTAGAAGAACTGCCAAACATACTGAAATATGAATTCAGTAACTAATACAAGAATCACATTTCAGAACATAATTGCACAGATCTAACCTACAGGGTTAGCAGCTTTTATGCAGATTAGACAGAAAATTTTGTAGTTTGTGGAGGAAATGATGGTATTTAAAAATTTGGTGATTTGCTTATTGCATCCAAACATAGCAACACAACAGATAATTGCAAAAACAATGCTAGCTTCTGCATAATTTAGCACACCTCCTTCATCTTTGTCTCCCAAACATGTGCTGAAATAAATAAAGTGGAATAATTTATATGGCTGTGATGATGTGTGTGTGTATCATTTTAGATTTTGCTCTTGTCTCCTCAGGTCTTTGTAATCTCTGCTCACAGAATACTTATGGAAGCTCAAAGCATTGACTGTGGAGCGCAAAATAAAATAGAGCTTTAGAAAAGGAGAGACTGGACAAAAGTGTGTGTGATCCAACCACAGACATGAAACAAGGACTTTGGATTAAGGCAGGAACAACCAGCTCCCCATCACTGAGCCCTGTGACAGAAGAGAGAAATAACACTATAAAAAAGAGAGTAGTAGTAGGAATCCCCTCCCTGAACCTCCACCTTAATATGGTGGAGGGGTTTCAGCACCAGAATGATCATGGGAGCTATGTTGTGGGGGCTTCATGCCCCTGGTAGGGTCACCATGGCAAAAAGGTCCTGGGAGACGGGTAAGACTAAGAGCGGTTCAGAAGCCTTCCATGATGAGCAGTAGAACAACGCCAGTTACGTTGCCCAGACTGGCATTACCGGGCCCCACTCTGGAGCCAGGCCTGGGGTGGGTGCTTGGCAGCGAGTACCTGATGGCCGGGCCTTTCCCCATGGGGCCCGGCCAGACCCAGCCCAAAGGAGCGATGTAGGGCCATCCTCCTGTGGACCCACCACCTGCAGGAGGAGCCAGGCAGGGCAGGTGCGAAGAGATCTGGGCAGCAGTTGAAGGCGGGGGGCTCAACGACTGGATCTTCGGACATGGAGACTGGCTCTGGGGACATGGAATGTCACCTCGCAGGGGGGATGGAGCCTGAGCTTGTGCGGGAGGTTGAGTGTTAGATATAGTCGGCCTCACCTCCACGCACAGCTCTCTGCAACATAGCTTTTGTTCCTGTGCCTCCAGGTCGGGGACAGGTCTCTCACTGTTTTCACTGTTGTTTGGCTGTATGCCGAGACGAGTGCCCGGCCTTCTTGGAGTCCCTGGGAGGGGTACTAGACAGTGCACCAACTGGGGACTCTGTGTTGTTCTCCTGGGGGACTACGACAGTGACACCTGGAGGGGCGTGATTGGGAAAAATGGTTCCCTGATCTGAACCTGAGTGGTATTTTGTTATTGGACTTGTGCACTAGTCACACTTTGTCCATATCATCAGTGCACATGGCACCAGAACACGACTTTGTTGTCGTGTCATCTCATCTCCAGCCCCATGTCTTGGACACTCGGGTGAAGAGAGGGGCTGAGCTGTCAACTGATGTCACCACCTGGTCATGAGTTGGATCCGCTGGCGGAGAAGGAAGCCAGACAGACCTGGCAGACCCAAGCGTATTGTGAGGGTCTGCTGGGAACGTCTGGTGGAGACCTCTGTCTTCAACTCACAGCAGTAACAATAGACCACAGACATGAAAGGAAACAAAGACTATGAACCCAGAACCTTCTTGCTGTGAAGCAAGAATGCAGTGGATGTAGCATTAGCAACAGTAACAATTGTAACTAAATGAAATTATTTTTAAAAGTGTTATCAGTTCAAATCATTCAATTAAATACATTTAATCAATCACATTTAGTCAATCAAATCTCTAATGGAATGGACTACTCTTAAAAATGAAATGTGTATATTTACATACATATAGGCTACATATTGTATTGTTTGTCATAGTACTACTGTATATTTTCATGAAGAACAAATAAAGATTTTAAAAAAGAAAAGTACTTTTGCACAAAGCAATCCTGCAAACTCCACATAAAAAGGCTCCACTAAGCCCAGAAATCAAACCTGTGACCTTCTTGTTGTGAGGCAGGAATACTAACCACTGAACCACCTCATCGTCAGCATAGATGTAGTCCCTGGGCCGACAACCTTTGACACCCAAAGAGCCATTTCGACCCAGTCTCCATGGAAAAAAAAACTGGGAGCTGCAAATACTTTTTTGAAAATTAAAATGAAGATAACACTTTATGTGTTGTTTTGTTTTTTCACCTTTACCCTTTGTATAAACAACTATAGTGTGTTGCCTATGAAATACATGAAGTGCTACAGAAACTTCTGTCCCTGAACCTCTGCATACAGCGTCTGCCAATCGGGGCTACATCTTTACGCAGGACTGTATGCTGTCATCTGTGAGGTGTGAGCGGTGTTTGTTTTTAATATAGTTCTGTGAGTGTGACGCTTATTTTGAGCGATGAAAAATAATACGATATAAGTTTATTATTATTTCCACAATTTTATTTCAAGAGCACAATAATCTTCCAACTTAAACAACAATAAAAAAATAAAAATAACAAGCACAAATAAAATACACCTCAATTAAATACTTTTCCCAAGCCACGTGGAGCCGCGGTATAAGGGTGAAAGAGCCACATGCGGCTCTGCAGCTGCGAGTTGCCAACCCCTGGTGTAGTCTAACCCCGTGAGCCGACCCAGTTTTAAAAAGTGCAGCTTTAGCATTAGCCCTATAGCTCACATCTCATCAGGAGCTCTGCGAGAACTCCCCAATTACAAAGACGATAAATTACTAATCCGTGAACACATCCGATGGTCCCCTCCAGGTTCAGCCAAAGATGAAATTAATCAAACCAAATCCTTCTTAAAAAATACAATAAAGCTAATCTGAGTTGAGAGGAGAGCCACTGTTGCTACTGAACTGTGTCCACACTATTAATCCATCTCCTGCTAATCTAATCTGATTCTCCAAATGAGAGATTTTCAAACATGACTGAGCTCACAAAATTTACAACGTAGTGACTTCTCCCAGGGGCAAAAAATTGAGACAAGATTTTGAGAAGTAAATTGGTAAGAGTATCAGCAAGACAAAATGTAGTCTATTAACCTGTTATTGTTCCGACAGCCTGCTCCTGGGCCATCGCCCCTACTTTACAACTTTACAGCAATGTACATATACTTCTCCGTCACCCACACAAACAATGTACACATCAAATGAAAGCTATGGCTCTCCTCTTTCAGGCATAATAAACTTCTCACAGCACTAACATTGTTTCTCAGTGCTAAACAAACATGTTAGCTTGTGACTGAGACCAAGGCTGGCCAATAAGGTGGGGGTTGTGGGTTAGTGGAGCCCCAGATAGGGAATCAGTGCTAAAGATAACTGAAAGTTTACATCCCACTCTTCCCCTTGTAGAATCAACCAATTACATTACACACATTTAGTGATGTTTTTCCCCTTACAGCCAATGAGCAGTGGAACACGGCGATGTATGATATGCCATGGTTTTCCATAAAGAGACAGAGCATGACGAGTGTGTAAAGAAAGTGAAAGAAAGTGCGTAATTTACACACCGTTATTTTGCAACAGTTTTGCGTTCTAAACGCAACAAAATGGACAAAAAAAAGGAAATATGCAATCGAGGATACTGGATGTTTGTACAAGTTATGCTAGAGGCATCTCAGATCCGGAGCAGTTCGTAGCAAAGAGTGAAGATTCCACGGTGAACTCGGGAGTAGAGGACCTTATGTTTTGATGGATTGGGTGCGGTTCTTGACCAGTAAGCGTGGTTTATTCTACTACTGACATAATTATAAGTAAAATATATCGTGTTTAATGCTTAGCATCATTTCTGTGCACATAGTGCGCCTTCGAACCATGTGTTCTGGCACATTTGTCTATTGATTGAAAGGTGTTGTTTTATTCTGCAGTTTGCATTATAAAATATATGATGTGCACACATCAGTATCTCATCTGTGCACATGGGTGAGGTGCGCCCTGGCATGTTCCTGTGGTGAGTGACGGATCAGACTTTGTTTATTGTTAATATCTGGAAGAATATAGTTCAGACAGCGATAACTGTGCTGCCCAATGATAAAACTAAATGTTATCTTCTGATTGACACCTAATTTGACAATCAGTGTTGGTTTTGTGGATCGCTGAAGCCCCAAATCATAGGATGTTTATGCTCTCTCTCACCGTTGTAGTATCAACTAATTACTACACATTACGCATTAGTGATGCTTTACACTAGCAGCCAATGAGCAGCTGAACAAGATGATGTATAGTTTAACATACTTTACTGTACACAAGTACAGTGTAGAGACGCAGCTCCACTCCATGCGTAAATCCTGCATCATTGTGTGTTGTTTACTGTTTTTGTGTGATGATTATGGATATGTATATAGTATAATATTACTTCACCCCCTCTTAATGCTGTACTTTCTTGTTACTAATGTGTCTGTGTTTTTCCTTAGGTACATGGGTGATGCGCTCATCAGCTATTATGAGGTTTTGCACAAAACAAGAAATGGTACTAGACATTTTTTCACCATTTTGTGGACATTGACTTTGTGAAGGCCTTACTTCTCTATAAAGGACACTGTAGATCAAAGGGTAAACTAAAGGCCTTTAGAGAAACTCTTGTCTTGGAGCTGGCAGAGGCATCAGAGGTCATTAAAAACATAACAGGAAGAAGGAAGCCATAATCATGTGCAGTGTGTTTTCAGTTTGTTGTGTGCGTTTGTTTAATGTTTGCAGTCTGTGGAGTTTGTAAATATATATTTATTTTGACCCATAACACTTGTTTGACTATATTTTATATACAAATACATTTTATATTGTGTTTTAATATGCCATATAAATGCACATCAGTAATAGAGCAGCTAGGTGTGCAGATACAGATTCTCCAGTGTAAGCTTTCAGTAGAGCCATCATTGATGTCTATGGGTTGAAGCATTCAAATGTTCTTGTTCAAATGGAGACATTTGGAGAGGTTTGGAGAGGCTTGGATAAATTTGGATACATCAAAAGTCTCTCCATAAAACGCCTGGATTTACTAATGATAAAATGAGTGTAAAAATCTATTTTTTATAGATATTGTCCTCAAATTTGAAATGTGAGGTGTCAACAATATTTTCAGTTGAGATACAATGTATTTTTCCCCAGCTACCTACTGCAGCTTTCTGCACCTTCATTTTAATAAAAAAATATATAGGTGAGGATGAGAAAAATCATTTTTATGTGTGTTCCAACATGTATAAATGCTTACCAGACATATTTACAGTGATTCTGACACCTGTGGGTAAAACTATTGGGCGTTATCTTGACAAAGACCCCAAACTTGTGTATTTACTACTGAGGGTTCAATAATGGTTCATGTCAGTCAGAAGTCAGAACAAAAGCAATTTATTCAAAATGACCGGAAATTATAAGAGGTTAAAAAGGGGGTATTTCCCTTATATGGGCCATTAATTGTTAAAACATAACATATTTAGATCACCATGTTACCTTTTGAAAATGATATATCCACCCAAAACAATGTATTAACATGTTTTTTCTTTTTTGACGAAAGTGAATCTTCTCTCTTTACGCTAAGTCACTCCCCCTTCACTATCACAACACAATCAGTGAGCATCCTGCTAATGAAACTAATGCTCACATTAGGTTTGTCACGTTGCTGCATACAGTTTTGTATCATGTTTTTGTATATTTATGGAGAATTGTCGTGTGGGAGCATGGGTGATGTAGGCTTTTGGGCTGAACATTGTAGAGAACCTTACGGCTAACCGTAATGAGGGTTTGAATAGGGCTTGAAAGAGATTGCTAGATTACTCAAGCATGCATGGATGACATCTAAAACCTCTTCAGGCATGTTTTTGATGAGCGAACAATGTTATAACATGGTAATTCAAAGTTGATTTTGCATAATACCCCTTGAAGTAACTTGGAAAAGGGAAGTGTAGTGCTGAATAAACCGTGAGTGAAGAACATGTTTGAGAGTGAGCTGTAGCCACACCCATTTAGTCCTTTCTATCGCTGTGATATTGCACCATAACACAAAAACATCTGTCTGGGAGAGTGTCATGCAGTTGTTTCCAAACTGTTTTCACGATTCTCTACCCTCTTAGTGATATATTCTCTTGGAAATGCACCAGAACAGAGAATCATGTGTCTGGCATAGTGTCAGGCAGTCATTTCTCATGATTCTTGGCAAACAATGCTCCTGATTGGATTAAATTGAGTGACCCTGTCGGAAGCTTTTATGTGTTATCCAACAAAAGCTTTATAAAACAGCTTTCTGTTCATTTCTTTTCTCAGTTGTCTGCATTTACAATACACTGCATAAGGGCCATTTACATCAAGCAGAAGAAATGAAAATCAGGTATAGGCCCTTTAATACCTTTGCACACACACACAACTAGGACTAGACTGGGACTCAACTTGGAATTAAACCTGGACTAGACCAGGACAAAACCAAGACTAAAAAAGGACCAAAAGGCTACACATTAGAAACATCAGAATTTACAGGAGACCTTTTCTGCTAAATGGAACCTTTTAGAGCTTTTAACCATGTTACAGTTGTTTCCTTCTCATTTTCCTTGTGAAGTTGTATCTGGAGTGATTTATGTATGTTTGAGTAATCTTTATTTTTGTGTATTCAAGACACTATACCTCCAATCTACTCCCGTTTTCACCTCCACCAGTACACACCCACTACTACACACATAGTTCTCCAGTTTTATTTTCTTAATCTGTGATACCTTTAGGATTTGGCAGCGTGGCATAGTCATTTTGGTACAAGTGAAAAAAAATATGCTGCTCTTTGGTGAGATGTACAGCTATTCACAGAAGCAGCAAGCAGAGCCTTGTTATTGTTTGTGTCATAGATTATACCCACACAGCAGACAAAAGCTCAATGTCTTCTTTAACTGGGCTCAAATCAGGATCAAACCAGGACAAGTGTGAAAATCAATGTCAATCAGCAAATTACAAGCCTGCAGTTGTTTAAATGATATATTGTACTTTGCAGAGATTCCATCTGTCTCTTTATTCTGTCTAAAACCAGCCAAAGCTGTAGTTTAGACCTCTACAAACATTCTCCATTCTTGTATTAGTTTAACAATATCAATATTTCCTTATTGGAACAACATTGGTTCTGTGGTTGGAGTGTTCACCCACTAACCAAATGGCTGCTGGTTCCAATCTTACCCTAAGGCAGTTGTTATGGTTCTAGCCAATACACTTGAGCTGCATGGGCTACTACATTTACAGTAGAGGGCATCCAGCACAAAAACCTCCCACATAAGCTTTTTAAGCTCCTGGAAGTCTAGGTTTTAAATATATGATCACAATAATAGACAGGAGTAACTAATCGTGCTGTAAGATTAATTGCAATCAAATTGAAATCGAAATTTGACTGGATGCAGCAAATCTTAAGCAAATGCCATAATTTCTTCCACAATAAAATC
The DNA here is from genome assembly GCF_009829125.3 of Periophthalmus magnuspinnatus. Taxonomy (NCBI): domain Eukaryota; kingdom Metazoa; phylum Chordata; class Actinopteri; order Gobiiformes; family Gobiidae; genus Periophthalmus; species Periophthalmus magnuspinnatus. The sequence goes on from NC_047137.1 coordinate 913,168, forward strand.
TCCTGTCTTATTGTGCATGAAAACTGCTAACCCTGTAGCTTAGATCTGTACAAATGAAATTTGATTCTTGTCAGTTTGTCATGAAAATCAAAATTTGATATTTTTGCCAAATAGTCCAGCCCTAGTAGCTTAAATGAATGAAAAATCACAGTCCGAGAGAGTAGGACAAAAAGAGGAGGCTGGTTGAGTTAAAAGGGATTGAAGATGGGGTCAGCTGTTTGATCGGGTTCAGTGGAGATAACAGCCATGGTTTGAAGACAATAGCCATTAATGAAACATACAGAAAGACAAAGAGGTTTCCAATGGTTCAGCACCTCCAATTATCTGCAAAGAGTTCAGGAAATACAGAGTTCACCTTCAGATAACAGGATAACCACAGTAACACAGGGAGGACACTTCACACAGAGAGATCAGGAGTCTAACCCACAACCTTCTGGTGAGAAGGAGGAGACGGGATAGACATTCTGCCACAGAAACACAGGGAGGACATGCACAAGCCACACATTTTGCATTACTAGAAGTGGATTTTGGCGCAATCTAGTGGTCATTGTAGGAAACACAAGCCAAAAAAAGTGCAAAAACATAGGGCTGCGCAATATCTCAATTGAATCAAAATTACAAACTGTTGGCGAAAATGATCAAATCACATGGCTGTAATTATTCAGAAGTATGATGTCTTCTGAACAAGATTTATAGAAAAATCTTTGTATCTTGCAGTTTTAGAACATGTTCTGAAATTGTAGAGATTCTTATCTGAAAATTGAAATAATTTTTTTTTTCCAAAATTGTGTAGCCCTAAAAACACATACAGAAGGATACATTGCCATGAATCTGGCAGTACAATATCTATCAAAATATTCATGCCACAATACGATATATCACAATATACCCAATACTAAAATAAAGGGTGATATATTGCAATTTATCAATGATTGCTTCTAATATTACATTCAAATATACCTTCTAATCAGTTTAGTAAATCTTAACTACATTTTTTCATTAAAAATATGATTTCACAAACAAATCCTCCACTCCTAGTAAAAGTCAAAAGTAAAATTCTGTCAACTGGACAAAAAGTTGCAGGAGTGCCGCTTTTTCAGTTCTGGTCAGATTACTAGTGGACACTGCCTTATAAGGGGTGTGTGAATATGCTAATTACATTGCAGGCACAGTGCACACTTAGTGTAGCTCAATAGACCTAGCCTACAAACAAAAACTATAAACAAAAGCTGTTTCCAGTTTCAGTATAGTTAGTGCCTTGCTTCAGATACAGTAGATATAAGGTAGTCTCCACCAGCAATCTGGCCAGAACTGACGAAGCAGCTTGGATAAGCAGCAAAACATCTTCACTTTTTTTTTTCCAGTTGACAGACTTTACTTTTTGCTTTTACTATGGATCAGATCTGGACAACTGAGGGACTACACAGACATCTTCCACTCCTATTAAATCATGGTACTTTCTTTTATATTCCCATGTGGCCTTATATCTGTGTAATCCCTCAGTCATCCAGGTAGGCTCCATAGTGGTTTATGGGCATATACTAGTCTATGTGATCGTATATTTGTTCTGATACAGCCCAAGATTGTTCTATGGCTATTCTGGAAAGGCTAATTTCTGTCCTGTGACTTTTTTAGTATCGATACCTGCTCAAATGAGAATCTAGTTTTGATACTAGTTTTAGTATTGATTAGTATTTGATTTTCAATACTTTTGACAATCCCAATACAAGGGATCATTTCAACTATTCTAGATCCGTTTTCAAGGACAAATCTATAATAACAAAGATCTGATCTCATAGTTTCCACAGGAGATCAAACTTGGCACAAAAATGTCATTCATAATTAGTCAGAGCATTAGCCTAAGAGCATGGCAAAAACCCACCAAAAACCCACCAAACCCACAGGGTAGCTTTTTGGTATAAAAGGATTTTTCCCCATGTATTTGAGCAAAATTGGTCTACTACAGCAGCTCTTGAGGTCAAAATAAGTCTGCAGTGTACTGTCTGCATCTAAATAGAAACCATTTCATTGTCCAATAATCAGGAAGTGCACATTAACATGATAGTTCATAGCTGTTTCCAGTCACTCCAAAATTCCACACTCCCTCTTATAAACTCAGCGTGGTAAGTAATTAGGATGCTTAGAATGCAGTAGATAAGTGAAGAATAATTTTCGACCACTGCGAACCAACCTTTTTTAAAAATATGAACTTATTCTAAGGTTTTTGTACGTTTTTAAGACAGTAAAAAGGTTGCATTTCGAGACAGACCTGTTTTGGCCTCTCCTTCTTACTCTCCCTCCAAATATTTACAACATCTCTAAGGGCATGGCTGAATTTGCTAACATCTATATTTTAAATGTTAGTCGAAAATAGTATTAAACCAGATCTGAATAAACTAGCATAAACAACAGTTTAACCAAAAAAAAGATAAAACATTTTTAAAAGAGGGTTAAATCCATGACTAAACCAGGTCTAAATCAAGGCAAAAGAAGAACTAACCCAGGAGTCTTAACAAGGGACTAAACCAGGACTATATTAGGTCTAACCCATATAGGTCATAAGACATCCCAGACTAACCCAGGACTAAACCAAGCTCTAGACCAGGATCTAAACCAGGGGGAACTAGGTGAATGTGTCTAAAGCAAGACTATTTATTTATGTATGCATTTATTTACCTGTTAAGCAGGAATGCCCGACTGAGATTTGGAATTTCATTTTTAGGTAAGGCTATTGTTCATGTTTTTAGCAGTATGGGAAGACCTGAGAGGAAAACTACAGGAAGAGAATACGTAAACTCCAACAGAAAGGCCTTGAGATTCGACCCCACCACCTTCTTGCTGTGCAGCTGAAGTAATAACCACTATACCACCATACAACCTACTAAAATAATGTGTCTGGACTAAACCAGGTCTACTCCATATAAATTAGGACATAAAAACATAACTAAAACAGGGACTAAACCAGGACTAAACCAGGACTAAACCAGAACAAAGCCAGGTATATACCAGCACTAAACCAGGAGTAAACCAGGATTAAACCAGCACTAAACCAACTCTAAACCAACTCTAAACCAGCTATAAACCAGTTCTTAACACAGTTAGCTCTGCAGTTCACTGAGGTCCGAGGAGACAGACACATGACAAGTCACATATTACAGAATGAAATCGTAACTGGAGAGAGGGTGTCATGTAATTCCATTAAAATTATAAAGATGCAATTATGGGGAAGTGGAATAACTATCAATTCAGTGAGTCAAAATACAGCACTAATCGAGCTACATGGAAACAGGTGCAAGGAGCTTTTTGTATAAAAACATTTGTTAAATATGTTGCTATAACACAGTCTCTGAATAAGGGGTTTTTTTTTAGGAAAGGCAAGGCAAGGCAAGTTTATTTGTATAGCACAATTCGTACACAATGTAATTCAAAGTACTTTACAGAATAAGAAGGACATTAAAATCACACAAATCAAAACATAAATAATCACAAATAATCATCATAAAATTAACATTAAAAGAGGAGAGTGCAGAATAAAAACCTTTCAGTCGTATGCACAGCTAAACAGAACTGTTTTGAGCCTGGATTTAAACATTGTCAAAGTAGAGGCCTGTCTCACATCTTCAGGAAGACTGTTCCAAGTTTTAGCTGCATAAAACGTAAACGCTGATTCCCCATGTTTAGTCCTGACTCTGGGCACCAGCAGGAGGCCGGTCCCTGAAGTCCTCAGACTGCGAGATGGTTCATGTGGCACTAACATGTCAGAAATGTAATAATAATAATAATAATAATAATAATAATAATAATAATAATAATAATAATACATTTTATTTGTTAGGCGCCTTTCAAGGCTCTCAAGGTCGCCGTACATACATACGTACACAATACAAATTGAAACTATGTAAAATGATTAAAAAATACATTTAAAAAAAAAAAATGTACTTTGGACCTAGGCCATGGAGAGACACAAGCAGAGCTGCTTTAAAGTCTATTCTTTGAGCTACAGGAAGCCAGTGCAGAGACCTGAGCACAGGACTTATGTGCTTGTACTTCCTGGTTCTATTTAGGACCCAAGCAGCAGCGTTCTGGATGTACTGCAGCTGTGTTAAGGCTCGTTTGGAGAGGCCAGTGAGCAGGCCGTTACAGTAGTCTAACCTACTGGAGACAAATGCATGGATAAGTCTGACTTTGACAGTATACCTTTGATTTCTGCAGTGCTTTTTAGATGGTAAAAAGCTGCAGATATTATTGATTTGATGTGGCTGTTACAAGTTCAAGTCTGAGTCCATTATTACCCCTAGATTTCTAGCCTGATTTGAAGGTTTTAGAGAGAGAGACTGGAGGTGACTCCTAACACTTTTCTGTGGGCCAAAGATGATGACTTCAGTCTTGTCTGAGTTTAGCTGAAGAGAGTTGTTTTGCAACCACACACTGATCTGTTGGATGCAGTGGCAAAGTGAATCCACTGGTCCATATTCACCTGCTGCCAGTGAGACATAGATCTGAGTGTCATCTGCATAGTTGTGGTAAGACACATTATTGCTGTGTATTAACTGGCCTAATGGCGGCATATAGAGGTTGAACAACAGGGGTCCCAGGATGTGGGTGGTGGCGTCTAAAACCTGACTGGAAAACATCAAAGGAGTTGTTAATTTGGAGAATGTTAATAAGCTGTTGGTAAACAGCTTTTTCAAGGACTTTGCCTAAAAAATGACAGATTTGAGATTGGTCGTTAATTGTTCAATATTGTGGCATCAAGACTCCTCTTCTTTAGGAGAGGCTTGATAACCACATTTTTCAAAGCTTTTGGGAATGTTCCAGAATGAAGTGACATGTTAACTATACAAGCGAGTGGAGATAGCAAACTGTTGAGCACAGACTTTAGAAATTTAGTGAGTAACACATCGAAGCAGCATGTAGACGAACTCACATTGGTGACAATCTCTTGGACAGTTTTGTCAGTTACAGGTGCAAAGTGAGTCAGCTCTAAGTGTCTAGGTGGCTGCTGATGTGTTATTTGCGTTGTGGAATTTATGGCATTTTAATGCCCTGAACCTGGTGCACTTAGATGTGGAAATTAGTTTCAATGGCAGTGGAGCTGGGGGGTTTGTTAATCTGTTCACTGTTGTAAACAGGACACGAGAGTTGTTACTGCAACTTCCAATAATGTCACCTACTGCTGCACCCCCAGCCACGACTTCAGGAAAGTCACAGCCCCCCTGCCTCCCCTCACCCTGACGGACTCCCCCATCACCACTGTGGACTCTTTCTGCTTCCTGGGCACCTGCATCACCCAGGATCTCAAGTGGGAGCCAACCATCAGCTCCCTCATCAAGAAAGCCCATCACAGGATGTTCCACCTGCAGCAGCTGAGGAAACGCAAGCTGCTGGTCCAGATGATGGTGCAGTTTTACACGGCCATCATTGAGTCCATCCTCACCTCCTCCATCACTGTATGGTTCACTGGGGCCACTGCCAGGGACAGACAGAGACTGCAGCACATTGTGCGCTCTGCTGAGAAGGTGATTGGCTGCAGCCTTCCACTCCACAGGACCTGTACGTCTCCAGGACTCGGGGGCGAACAGGCCGTATAGCAGCTGACACCTCTCACCCTGGACATGGATATTTGAGCCACTTCCCTCTGGCAGGAGGCTACGGTCAATTGGGACCAGAACCTCTCGTCATAAGAACAGTTTCTTCCCCTCTGCAGTTTGTCTCATGAACACTTTATAATACTGGACACTTTATAACACCGGCCACTTTAATAAGTCATGTTTGCACTGTTGTTCTGATGTTGCTGTTGTATTTATTTTCTACCTTTAAGTATTTTATTTTATTTTTAAGCATATCTTTTTTTAACTTCATGCATGCCCTTATTTGTATTTGTATTTATTCAGTGTGTTTTATCTTTTATGTTGCACTTTATCACCAAAATAAGTTCCTAGTTTGTGAACTGTGTTCACAAACGATGGCAATAAAAGGATTCTGATTCTGATTCTTTGCCTTGTTCTACATAAAGTGTGATTGTACATGTGAATCTTTTCTCTGTAAATCTCATAATGAACCTGGAGCTTTGACTTGCGCCATTCCCGCTCGGCCCTCCGGCACTCCCTTTACTGTGCCCTGACCGAGTCATCATTCCCCCATGGCGCTTTCTGCTTATCTTTAACCATTTTAACCTTCTTCGGGGCAATGGTGTCCAGAACATTCAAAACACTCGAAGTTACAGAGTTCAACAAATTATCAACATTAGAACATGAGGCATTTTCAAAGTGTATCATTTCCAGATGAAGAGGAAGAGTTCAGCATAGTTGATGCCAGAACTCTTGATCGCACTATATTAGGTATGAGGGGAGCCATCTTAATTTCTGATCTGATGAGGTCTGGAAGGGCCATAGGTGAAGGTGGGGAGAAAAAGGAGAGTGAGGAGTCCCTAGAGGGAGCAGATGTAACAAAGGGGACCCAGGGCTGGTCTGTGAACAGGGGAGGTGATGGGGGTGCTGCTGGGACTGAAACCTCTGCTGGGGCTGTCACTAACAGATTCAAGGCCTGTGACGAGGGCCCAGGGGGAAGTGACACTAGAGATGCATCCTTCACTTTTGAAGGTGGTGGTGCTGCTGATTTGTTCTCTGGGGATGTGGTGATGCTGCTGAATCCCTAGCTGGGGGAGATGGTTGTGCTGCTGGTGGGGACTCCTTCGTTGGGGGAGATGGTGGTTGTAGTTGTGGTGCTGCTGATGGTGCTGACACATTGGCTGGTTGGTGCAGCAGGAATGCTTCTCTCATTCCTCTTTTCTCTCACTGGGCCAGGACCCTGTCCAGGCCGGTGCCTCAGAGCGTGGAGGAGGTTATCCGTCAACACTCTTACTCCACCTCTGCTCAGGTGCAGGCCATTTCCCTTGAACAGGTCCTCTCGTTTCCAGAATAGATCAAATGTAGTGTAGTCCTCTGACCGCACACGTGTTGAACAGCCATGTGTTCAGCTGAAACAGCTGAAACAGTACATTTGTTCATCTTCCTTCTGTCTATGCTAGGACGAGGTCCACTGATGAAAGTCTTAACATCCACTTTATCAAGCTTCTCAAATAATTAAATGAAATCCTTTTTCAAGATTTCAGTCCATTCCAATCCGGTGTCAACTGCACCCACGTGCACAATCAGCTGTTTAGCTCCTTGGTATGTTGACAAAACTTTTGGGAGGAGTTTTGTAATCTCAGAGACAGTGTGACTGGGGTACGAGCAAGTTTGGATTCCTCTGTGAGTCACATCTCTGATAGCACCATCTCCTAGCAGCAGCGTATCTCTGACCTTGACATTTGGCACATGTCTGCTGCCGCTCTTTTGAAAAACTTCATTGCTCTTGTTTTGTGACAAAAATCCATTTTCTGTTTGTATGTTAACATCAACATCAGTCTGTGACAGTGGTAAAAATCTGTTTGTTTGCTGTATTTTGCATGTAACTATATTAGCATTGCCTCTTATTACTTGTCGCATTGGCTTGAAATTCTTGTCTTTACAAAGTTTTGGAAAATACACCGTATCACTCAGGTTTAAGTTGATAGTAGCAGTTTTTTTACCCTCTTCTCTGAAAGTAACTGTAGGCTGCTTACCTTTGGAAGTCACAGTAAGCGTTTGGTGAAGTCCTTTTTCAGATTCTAAAATAAATATTCGTGCTTGCAGCTCATTAATTTCTTGTTGATAGTTCTGACAGCGTTCGCAGAAAGAATTCCTTTTGTCTCTTCCCCCGGACATGTTGCTTGCTTGTCAAAAAAAAATGTAAATGGTTTAAAAGTCTTGGTTTTCATAAAAGAAAATCATAACTAAACAAATCTCCCAGCACTGGAAGAGGTAAAATTATTTAAAAAGCGAAGGAAGGAAGGAAGCAGCAGGAGCAAGCAAGGTTTGCGTCTGCACTCTTCAGAAGCAGGAAGTCAGGGCTGTAGGCCTTTAGTCGTTTAGTTGATTTATCAGTCGATGGAGTAGTTAACCAAAAATTATTAGCCGACTAATTATTTTATTTAGATTATAAGGATTTATATGGAATAACAGCAGAAAGAAAAACACGAGTGAGCTGAAGATTTGGTATTTTCTGGCATTTATGTGTAAAAAGGCAGATTAAACTCATGATTCACAAGTTTAACCTGCCTTTAACTTTTACATTGTTTCCTAGTACTTTCTTCTCCATAAATAGTTGTTTTAGCATGAAATCAACTTTAGTCAACTAAGAATTTCTTTAGTCAATTACAGTCCTATAGTTTTTATATGTGGGTGGTCCTATACATTTATAATTTTGACAAAACAACTCTAAAATTGCCAATTCGAAAAATTCTCCTTATATAGTTACTGATGTAAGCAAACTTTAAAGGTGCTGTACCTGATTTTTACTGTCTAAAAACATGAAAAACAAGTGTTTGCAGTGGTCCAAAGTTATTCCTCACTCGCCTTATACATTCAGAGCATTCTAATTATTTAGCCCGATGAGTTTATAAGCACTTTTCACATAACAACAGCGCTGCGTTAATAATAGATCTAGCAACAACTAGCATGCTAATGACCACTTCCTTATTATCAGAAAATAAAATGCTTTAGAATTAATGCAAACAGTACACAGCGGATATTTTGACCTCAAGTGCATTTTATACAATATATCTGTGCTGGGGCAAGAAAAATATTGCTCCAATACATTGTAGAAAACTTTGGTACAGGCCCTTTAAGTAACATTTACCTCATCAGTAACAGTCCAAAATGCTCTTTGTTTATAAGCTGATTCCACTCTTTTCTTAAATTCAGACTTGACAAAAACTCAGAATTCCCTTATTACATTTATTTTCAATCCATTTGAGGCTGCACTGTATGATTACTATAGATTTTTGGGTAAAAAAAAAGAAAATATGCTGCGATGGGTGACTTATCAGACAACGCACAAAAATCAATGTGTCTCCACTCCTGCTAACCGCCATCTAATGTAATGTAAAAGTATAACAGGGTGAGGAGGAGACTGCAGCTCAGAGGAACCAGCCTAGAGATATAATGCACATTTCCATCTCATAAAACAGCAGGGAACCCAGAGCAAACAGCACAGGTAGAAATGAGAAAACATAGCAGCATGCTTTAAGACTGGAGGAGGATATGGACTCGCACTATATGAGAAAAAGATATTCAATAACTATGCAAGGCCCTGTACCTGTGCTGTGTAGTGTCTGCATACTTTCTAATCATAAATAGTTTTATTGTTTGATAGTTTTTGTTAACTTTATCATCATGGTAACACCGCTCTAGTCTCTGAAAGTAATAAAAAGTACTTATCTGCCTATTTGTGTATTTTCCTGTAGTACACTTAGAACGGAGGAGCTGGAGGACGTATCTGGGGTGAGGGAAGTTTGGGAGTCCCTGCTTAGACTGCTCCGGATAAGCGGAAGAAAATGGATGGATGGATGGACACTTAGAACTCTTCAGTAAAATTGAGAACGTTTTATTGAGATATAAACATTTTTGATTCTTGCATCAGTCAATATTACAATATCACCATTTTTGTGATATATTGTTTGTGCAGCCCCAGTATGGACAGACGTGGAGTGAAGAGAAGAGGGAAGGAGAGGTGGAGGGCTGGGAGAGGAGTAGTGAAGAGGAGAGGGGAGGAAGAGAGGAGCAGGAGTCCAGTACAAGATGGATATTTGTAATAGAAGCATGGGTATCTTACAAGCAAAAACACACCAGGAGAGGTATAGTGGTGATGATGAGAGATTGATCACAGTCTACAATGATTGTAATTAGCAAATGGAAAAAACTGCACTTATTTATGCAAAATTTTGAAAGAAAAACAAAATCTGTCTCACTATTGAACACTGTAGTTTAGGCCTCCACTGTCGTAACCAGCGGGGCGTAAGGACCAGAGTAGCGAGACTCGCAAAGTTTTATAATGTCTTTAATCACAATAAGTGTTCGTAGATCCAACGTGGCTACAATAAATGTGCATAGCAATCAAAGTTCATAGAGATCAGAGTTCGTGGGTCTAACGTAGCTACAATAAGTGTTCATCAAAAACAAAGTTCATAGAAGTGTCCATATAGATCAGAGTTCATAGGTCCAACGTAGCTGGGGAGCGTGGGTGCGGGTTCGTGAGCGTAGGGAGACACAGTGCACGGCAGTGAGGATACAGGACATACCAGGGCGGAGGTGCGGGTGCTGGGGTAGTCCGGAGCAGGTTCTGGGACGGATATCTGGAGCAGGACAAAAAGATTCCAGTGAGGCACAGAGGACGAGCATGAATCAAAAGTACAAAAGTATAATCACGTGAAACACGCGGACGTTCCGGCGCCGAGTGACTCGTCCGAACCCCTCTTATCCATGGCAGGTGGCGTTGATTGCGCTGATGGGGAGCAGGTGCGCGTGGGAGGAGTCCGGATTCCGCCCCGCTCCGGAGACAGACAGGTGAGGGAGGGGGGAAGACGAGGACACGGGGAGAGCAGAGCAGGGACTGTGACAGTACCCCCCCCCTAAGGGACACCTCCCGGTGGACCCCCAGGTTTATCCGGGTGGGCGCGGTGAAAGTCCCTCACCAGATTCGGGTCCAAGATGCGGGCCCTGGGCACCCATGAACGCTCCTCAGGTCCGTAGCCCTCCCAGTCAACTAGGTACTGGAGCCCTCTACCCCTCCGGCGGACATCGATGAGCCGCCGGACGGAGAAGGCTGGGTGACCATCGACAAGTAGGGCGGGAGGAGGGGGACCGGAAGGAGGGCAAAGGTCGCTGGTACGGACCGGCTTGATCTGTGAGACATGGAATGTGGGATGAATGCGGAGCGAGGGGGGAAGTTGCAGTCGTACTGCAGAGTCATTGATGACCCTGTCAATCTTGAATGGACCAAGGAATCGGGGGGAAAGCTTGCGTGAGTCCGTCTTGAGCGGAATGTTCCTTGAGGACAACCAAACCGACTGCCCGGGTGCATAGTTGGGAGCTGGAATGCGCCGGCGGTCAGCCATCATCTTAGTGCGGGCCCCCGCCTTGAGGAGCGCCGCCCGAGTCCTCCGCCAGGCCCGACGACAGCGCTGCAGGTGGTGGTGGACGGAAGGCACCGCCAGATCCCTCTCCTCGGAAGGGAAGAGTGGAGGTTGGTACCCCAACGAGGCCTGGAATGGGGAGACTCCAGTTGCTGAGCTCACCAGGGAGTTGTGAGAGTACTCTATCCACGGGAGATAGGTGCTCCAAGCGGCCGGATTGGCGGAGACCACGCATCTGAGAGCCCTCTCCAGGTCCTGGTTGGTGCGTTCGGTCTGTCCGTTTGACTCCGGATGGAATCCCGAGGTGAGGCTCACCGAGGCCCCCAACCCCTCGCAGAAGGCGCGCCAGACCTGGGAGGTAAACTGGGGTCCCCGGTCGGAAACAATGTCAGTAGGGATGCCGTGCAGGCGGAACACATGATTAGTGAGCTGATCAGCCGTCTCCTTAGCCGTAGGAAGCTTGGACAGGGCGACGAAGTGGGTTGCCTCGGAAAAACGGTCAACAATGGTTAAAATGACTGTGTTACCCTGGGACGGAGGTAAGCCCGTCACGAAATCCACGGCTACATGGGACCATGGTCGCCTCGGGACCGGAAGTGGGTGCAGCAATCCCGACGGCGGGGAGTGAGACGACTTCCCCTGGGCACACACTTCGCACGCAGAGACATAGGCCCTAGTGTCTTTGTCCATGGTGGGCCACCAGAAGTGTCGTCTGAGTAACGACAGGGTGCGGGAGGCTCCGGGGTGGCAAGCAAATCGGGATCCGTGAGTCCACTGCAATACCTGGGAGCGAACAGAGTCAGGGACAAATAGTGTGCCGGGGGGCGCGTTACCTGGAGCTGGGTCATCGCGCTGGGCCTCCCGTACCAAGTCTTCAATCTCCCAGCGGAGAGCGGCAACCACACGGGACGAGGGGAGGATGGTCTCCGGAGCAGCACTGGTCTCCTCCTGAGCGAACTGGCGGGAGAGGGCATCCGGCTTCACATTACGAGTCCCCGGCCGGTAAGTAAGAACAAAGTTAAAGCGGCTAAAAAACAAGGACCAGCGAGCCTGGCGAGAGTTAAGGCGTTTGGCAGACTGAATATATGAGAGGTTCTTGTGGTCTGTCCATACCAGAAATGGTAGTTCTGCCCCCTCCAACCAGTGCCGCCACTCCTCCAGAGCCAGCTTGACGGCGAGCAGCTCGCGATCCCCCACATCGTAGTTCGCCTCCGCTGGGGACAGCCGCCGGGAGAAGAAGGCGCAGGGGAACAGTCGGTCGTGGGGGTCGAACCTCTGGGAGAGGACCGCCCCGACACCTGTGTCGGAGGCATCCACCTCCACTATAAATTGTCGAGAGGGGTCAGGTTGATGCAAGATGGGAGCGGAAGTAAACAAAGTCTTAAGTCTATCAAAGGCGACCTGGGCCTCCCGAGACCAGGTGAACGTCTGAGCGGGGGATGTGAGTCTCGTGAGAGGGGCAATAACTCTGCTAAAATCCCTAATAAACCTCCTGTAAAAGTTGGCGAACCCAATAAACCTCTGGAGCTGCTTCCGATTAGTAGGGACTGGCCAGTCCCTAACGGCCTTGACCTTCTCCGGATCCGCCTTCACCTGGCCCCGCCCTATAATGAACCCCAGAAAGCTAACCTGATCGGCGTGAAACTCGCACTTTTATGCTTTAACAAAAAGTCTATTCTCTAACAGGCGCTGGAGCACTTGGCGGACATGTTGTCTGTGCTCCTGCAGGGACCTGGAAAAAATCAAAATGTCATCCAAATAAACAAACACAAATTAGTTCAGAAAATCACGAAGAACATCGTTAATAAGGGCCTGAAACACAGCTGGGGCATTAGTGAGTCCAAAGGGCATAACTAAGTATTCAAAATGTCTAATAGGAGTCTTAAAGGCCGTTTTCCATTCATCCCCCTCCCTCACCCGCACCAAATGATAAGCATTACGAAAGTCCAACTTAGAGAATATAGTGGCACCGTGGAGAGGGGTAAACGCCGAGTCAATGAGGGGCAGAGGGTATTTATTCTTAATAGTTATCTCATTAAGACCTCTATAGTCAATACAAGGGCGAAGAGTCTTGTCCTTCTTGGCCACAAAAAAGAACCCCGCCCCCACGGGAGAGGAGGACGGGCGGATAATACCTGCGGCCACGGAGTCCCGGATATACCGTTCCATTGTCTCTCTCTCGGGCTGGGACAGATTGTAGAGGCGGCTCGCAGGTAAGGGGGCCCCAGGCAACAGGTCAATGGCGCAATCGTAGGGACGGTGCGGAGGCAGGGAGAGGGCCCGGTCCTTGTTGAAAACCTCCTGCAGGTCATGGTATTCCTCCGGGACCACCGACAGGTCCGGGGCCTTGGGAACGGGACCGCTCAGTGGGGAAGCCCCCTCCGCAGGAGACCGGGCGGACCGCAGACACCCAGCATGGCAGTCGGAACTCCACCCCGCGATCTTGCCCCGGACACAGTCGACGACCGGGTTGTGGGCCCGAAGCCAGGGGTAGCCCAGCACCACCGGCGAGGAAGGGGTGGCGATGACATAGAACCTGCGGGACTCGTGGTGGTTCCCGGATAACAGCAGAGTAACAGGTTCCGTGACGTGAGTTACTCGTGCTAACAGCGAACCATTGAGGGCGCGAGCAGTGAGGGGGTGATTCAGAGGCTCCAGGCTGATGCCCCACTGCTCCGCCAAGTGGCGGTCGATAAAATCCTCCTCGGCCCCGGAGTCCACCAAGGCCTGGACAGGCAGAGTCCTAGAGCGGAGACAGAGGGTGGCCGGGAGCTGCAGTCTATTACAGTTCGCTGGGATTTGTGACTGACCCACCAGTACTCCCAGGGCTACTGGTGGGCTCTCTCTTTTGGCCGGGCTGGACAGGAGGCGACGAAGTGTCCCTTCCGCCCGCAGTAGAAGCACTCCCCCGCCGCACGGCGTCGTATGCGCTCCTCGGCCGTGAGACGCGCCCTCCCGATCTGCATGGGCTCCTCCGCAGTCGGTGACGGGAAGCGGGCCGTGGACCGCACGGGAGAGTGTCGAGCCTGCCGCCGCCGCTCCTGCAGACGGTTGTCGACGCGGTTGGCTAGCGTGACCAACGCCTTGAGGTCCGAGGGCTCGTCCCGTGAGGCCAACTCGTCCTTGAGTGAGTCACGGAGCCCCTTGGAAAAAACGGCTTTGAACGCGCTGTCGGACCAGTCCACCTCCGCGGCGAGTGTCCAAAACTCCACGGTGTAATCCGCCACCGTCCTGGAGCCCTGAGTGATGTCGAGTAAGCGGGAGGCGGCGTCCGCACGATAGTGCGGGTGACTAAAAACGAGCTTGAACTCATTAATAAAAGCCTCGAAGTCCGTAGTATCCAGCGCGGAGTTAGAGAACCTAGCCTCCGCCCACTGGAGCGCCCTGCCCCGGAGCAGCCCACATATGTAACGCGTCTTGGATGCATCGGTGGGAAAACGGGCCGGGCGCTGCTGGAACACGGAGCGGCATTGGAACAGAAACCCCCGACAGAGGTCCGGCTGCCCCGCAAACGGCTCCGGATCGGTGCTCCTGGATTCCGGAGGGTAGAGCGGAGCAGCGGGTCCCGCGGCGGCAGCAGCAGCAGGAGAGAGGTGCGTGAGTAGCGTGGTGACCTGATTGCTGAGTTGGGACACCTGCTGCGCCAGGGACTGGTTCTGCTCCAGCAGGTTCCGGATGGTCCTCTCGTGCTGACCGAGCACGTCACCGTGGTGAGTGAACGCCTGTTGAAGCGTGGTGTCTGGTCTAGAGTCCGCCTGGTCCATTTATGGCCGGAACGTTCTGTCGTAACCAGCGGGGCGTAAGGACCAGAGTAGCGAGACTCACAAAGTTTTATAATGTCTTTAATCACAATAAGTGTTCGTAGATCCAACGTGGCTACAATAAATGTGCATAGCAATCAAAGTTCATAGAGATCAGAGTTCGTGGGTCTAACGTAGCTACAATAAGTGTTCATCAAAAACAAAGTTTATAGAAGTGTCCATATAGATCAGAGTTCATAGGTCCAACGTAGCTGGGGAGCGTGGGTGCGGGTTCGTGAGCGTAGGGAGACACAGTGCACGGCAGTGAGGATACAGGACATACCAGGGCGGAGGTGCGGGTGCTGGGGTAGTCCGGAGCAGGTTCTGGGACGGATATCTGGAGCAGGACAAAAAGATTCCAGTGAGGCACAGAGGACGAGCATGAATCAAAAGTACAAGCCAAAAGTATAATCACGTGAAACACGCGGACGTTCCGGCACCGAGTGACTCGTCCGAACCCCTCTTATCCACGGCAGGTGGCGTTGATTGCGCTGATGGGGAGCAGGTGCGCGTGGGAGGAGTCCGGATTCCGCCCCGCTCCGGAGACAGACAGGTGAGGGAGGGGGGAAGACGAGGACACGGGGAGAGCAGAGCAGGGACTGTGACATCCACTGCTGTTTAGCTGTTTATAATATTTCAGTCTTCTCTCAAATGTTAATGCTCCATTTCTCCAATCACAATGCTCATCAGAACGACTCCAGCACAATCTTTTTCAAGTCATTCAGCCCTTAAAGCTGAGATGTAGATGAAGATATGTTAAAGGTGCTCTCTAGCTTTTCTGGAGGAGGATCAGACACCTGTTTCATTTAATTTCTGTTAGCAATAAAAAATCTGTAATAATGCGAGACAAATATCTCCATGGAGACTAGCAGGGGACAGATTCCCTCAAAAGAAAAGTTGCATACTGTACCTTTAATGCAACTGCTGTGTCCCCAAGAAAGACTCAACATTTTTTATACGATGCTTTTGCCAACTAACGTCACACAGGGCAGTCTGCATAGGTATCACACGGATATCAGGTCAGCCTCTGCCATATTGCTTCTATCAAATGTTTTTTCTATGATTTTTCACAGACTTTAACAGGAACAAACAGCTATTATTCTAAGAAAAGAAAGCTTAAAATGACCTTAAAACTGATATTTGGCCAGTTAAAGAACGTTTCCCTTGGAGTATAAGGCTGTCCGCATTAAATCAGACCGGTTGTGCTTGTGTCTCCTCTATAGTTATAATCTATGACACCTGTGGATCATTGTGTTACGATCATGGACAACAACTTAATAAAAGAAACAAGTCTGCTGACTTCTGTGTTAGGAAACTAGTGCCCAAGGGGAGCCGTAAACGTCATCACAACAAAGAGCAATTTAGCTGTAGGCCCCTCATCATATATATATATATAAGGTAACATTACTCTTACTTGAGTATAAGCTGTGGTTCCACTTCCCACTCTGAGTAAGAGACAAAACCTTTATGTTGACAGTATGAAATTATTTGAACATTTTTTGTTTCTTGCAGCACTCCTTCAGAAATTACTTCATGTTTGTGTCTGTATGAAAATACCAGCGTGTGTGCGTTATTTACATTTTTGTCCTTCAAATTACATAAATTCAAATTATAAATCAGATGTTATGACAGTTAATCTTTAAGTTGCTCTTACTTGAGTAGTACTTTTCTCAAATACTTTTTGACCTCACTTGAGTAATTTCTTGGACCACTACTTTGTACCTTTACTTCAGTAATATTGTTTTGAAGTAACGTTACTCTCACTTGAGTACATTTTTGGCTACTGTATCACTTCTGATTATAAAACACTCCAGCAAATATAGTCTGATATGAAAAATATTTAAGCAAGAATTATAAAGTTTTGCCCAAAAATCAAAAAAGCGCTTGCCACTCCATTCACATAGCCATCCATTGCAACGAGCATTTCAGTTCTGGCTGCAATTACCACGTTACTTCATCGTGTCTGAAAGGCTTTGTGGTTCCACTTCCCTCGTCACAGGCCTTGAACCTGTCTGTGACAGCCCTAGCAAAGGTTTCAGTCTCAGTAGCAGTGTCAGATCTTTATATAACAAATCATTTTTAATTAATGATTTTATCTCTTCTTTTAATTTTGATTTTGTCTTTTTAACCGAAACATGGCTCGACAAAAACATAGGTAATGCCGTTCTAGTGGATTCAACTCCACCCAACTTCAAATTTGAATCTGAAACCCGAGTAAACAAAAAGGGTGGAGGTGTGTGTGCATTTTTTAGAGATAATTTTGGTCACTCACAGATTGTCATTTGAGGTGTTTTCATCTTTTGACTATATTTCCTTAGCTAAAGCAATCCCCCTCCATACTCTACTTAGTCATATACAAACCGCCCCAGCACTGTCTGAGTTTTATTGATGATTTTACTGAAATGCTTTCAGTCTTGCGCACTGACTTTAATAGTTTAGTCATTACAGGTGATTTTAATAAACATGTGGATAATGTGTTTGGCAGAAATGCTAAAGAGCTCAGTTCTGTCCTTGAAACCTTTGGTCTGACTCAGCATGTCAGCGAACCCACCCACAACAGAGGACACACTCTGGACCTGCTCATTACAAAAGGAGTAAATATTTCAAATATGGTGGATGTTGCTCTGAAAGTAAAAAAAATTAATAAACCCCCCAGCTCTGCTGCCGTTAGAACAAATTTCCACATCTAAGTGCAATGAGTTTGCAGTATTCTTTAATGCAAGGTTCAGGGCATTAAAAATGCCATCAATTCCACAATGCAAATAACAATCCAGCACCCACTGACTCACTTTGCACCTGTAACTGACAAAACTGTCCAAGAGATTGTCACCAGTCTGAGTTCATCTACATGCTGCCTTAATCTGTTACCCACTAAATTTCTAAAGTCTGTGCTCAACAGTGTCCTATCTCCACTCGCTCGTATAGTTAACATGTCACTGTCACAGATCAGTGTGTGGATGCAAAACAACTTTCTTCTGCTAAACTCAGACAAGACTGAAGTCATCGTCTTTGGCCCACAGAAACATAGAGAAAGTGTTAGCAGTCACCTACAGTTTCTCTTTCTAAAACCTTCAATTCAGGCTTGTTACGGACTAGTCCGGTTTTGGCCTTCCAACAACAATTTTTTGACCACGTCTCCACGCTCCTGTTTTGTTCTACGCCCAGTTTAACATGATTTTGTTGCGTTCCACCACCCCTGGACCAACTGGCACATAACAAAGCTAGAAACCTAGGTGTAATAATGGACTCAGACTTGAACTTT
Organism: Periophthalmus magnuspinnatus; assembly: GCF_009829125.3. Taxonomy (NCBI): domain Eukaryota; kingdom Metazoa; phylum Chordata; class Actinopteri; order Gobiiformes; family Gobiidae; genus Periophthalmus; species Periophthalmus magnuspinnatus. The sequence continues at coordinate 931,226 of NC_047137.1, forward strand.
AACAGCCACATCAAATCAGTAACATCTGCAGCTTTTTACCACCTAAAAAGCACTGCAAAAATCAAAGGTATACTGTCAAAGCCAGACATAGAGAGACTTATCCATGCATTTGTCTCCAGTAGGTTAGACTACTGTAACAGCCTGCTCACTGGGCTCTCCAAACGTGCATGATAACAGCTGCAGTACATCCAGAACGCTGCTGCTCATGTCCTGAATAGAACCAGGAAGTACGAGCACATAAGTCCTGTGCTCAGGTCTCTGCACTGGCTTCCTGTAGCTCAAAGAATAGACTTTAAAGCAGTTCTGCTTGTGTATAAGTCTCTCCATGGCCTAGGTCCAAAGTACATCTCTGACATGTTAGTGCCATATGAACCATCTCGCAATTTGAGGACTTCAGGGACCGGCCTCCTGCTGGTGCCCAGAGTCAGGACTAAACATGTAGAATCAGCATTTAAGTTTCATGCTGCTAAAACCTGGAACAGTCTTCCTGAAGATGTGAGACAGGCCTCTACTTTGACAATGTTTAAATCCAAGCTCAAAACAGTTCTGTTTAGCTGTGCAAATGAATGAAAGGTTTTTATTCTGCACTCTTCTGTTTTAATGTTAATTTTATGATGATTATTTGTGATTATATATGTTTTGATTTGTGTGATTTTAATGTCCTTCTTATTCTGTAAAGCACTTTGAATTACTTTGTGTACGAAATGTGCTATACAAATAAACTTGCCTTGCCTTGTGCCTTTGTGCCCGAAAAACAAATCGAAAACCATCATTAGGAGCAGGTGTGGTCTAGCCAGCAAAACCGATGTTGTCTCTCGATCAACTGACCAAAACCGCCATGCGACCTGCCACTACTACACACTGGGCAGGCAGCGCGCGTTTCCCCGTACGATGGATTGGTCGGAGGGGGTCCTACCTGTGCAGAGAAGCGCTGGAGATACGCGAGGAGATTGGGGTCCTGCCCGTGTCCAGACTCGTCCCAAACAAACGCGGAGGGGAAGCGATGGAGACGCGGTGAAGGAAGAGGAAGGATACAGATCCTACAGAGGGGTTTCCTGGAGAGACAAGAGGGCAGACAGCGGCAGCAGAGCGGAGGAGAGGAGCGCAGGAGAGGAGCAGAGAAGAGGAGCAAAGGAGCCGGCTCAGCGCACAGACAGGGGCGACAGTGGACGCGAGAGGGCGCTGCTGATACACACAGCGCGGGGGTACATTCATAAAACTGAGGATTCATAAGCTGTTGTTTATTTTTCTGTATGCAAGATTTAGAATTTCATAAACATGATCTACTTTTGCGCCCAGATACGATGTAGACACACTGAAATTTCAGATTTACTGCAAAATTGTTACTGATAACAATTATAATGCTGAGTTATTCTTACTTACAAAAACATTGAACATGATGGCTGTAATATCTTCCCCATATTTCTCAGGTAAATATAATAAAGACTAGGAATGTTGGAACGACATAATTCATTGGCTCGTGTAGCAGACATTAACACACGTATCCACTTGGTGTAATAGCGCATTAATATATTCAAATGCTGCGTGTTTAGTAGTACGTAACTACAGTTAGCAAAATACATAACAATGGACCATTTATTTAGTTATGTTTATCCAATCAGAAAGCAAAATGAGTCTCACACGAGTCTTTCATTTGGGTTGCCATTTCCGATGCTGAAATCCAGTTGGCGTAAACCAAAAAGAAAATATTTTACCTTGTGATGGTCTATATTCCCTAGGATGTAGTAAGATTTGAGGTAATTGTAATTTGTTCAGTGTTTGTGTATTCTGCATTCAAAATAATAAAAACATTTTGAAACAAAAGAAAAAACTAAAATGTAACTGATACGTTTAATGCATTGGGCACGTGCAGGCTACACTACCAGCCAAACGTTTAGACACACTTTGCATGTATGTTTCTTTTTTATTTCCACAATTATTTACACTGTAGATTTTCACTGAAGGCATCAAAACTATAAGTGACTCACTTATTCTTGTCCAGTCAACAAAACACTCAAAATAACTCCGAACCTGTGTGTGTATATATATATATATATATATATATATATATATATATATATATATATATATATATATATATATATATATATATATATGTTTTTTATTTTTATAAATAGCCTTTAGCCTTTGCTTTGATCACTGCGTTGCATTTCCTGACCCACAACTGTGAAGCAAAAGCCAGGAGACAAAGCAAAGCAAAGCAAATTTCAGGAGACTTCATCTTGAAGCTCAGTAAGTGAAGGCCAAGGGTTGAAAAAAACAAAGGGTGGAAAATGTTATGTGTGTACATATATATGTATGTATGTATATATATATATATATATATATATATATATATATATATATATATATACACACACACACACACACATAAATAAATGTCTTGTGTGAGACTCATATATATCCTTAGCGATTTAACGATGTATTTAGTTGTGTTTAATTTTTTCTTTGCTATAATTTGATATACCTTGCATCACATATCTGATGTCTTCTGTATTTATATTATATTTATATTGTATATAACTTGTAGAAAGTAGTAAATATAAAGAGTGTGTGTCCAAACTTTGGACTGGTAGAGAACTTTCACTTTAAAGGTGATCATCATAGAAACCCAGCAGCCTGTCTGTACGAGCATGAAATTCAAAGGCATGAAGTTTTTATTTTCATTGTAATGCATTATTTCAAATTTATTTCCAAATACGTAACTATTTCTTTTCATCTCTGCTGTTACCTGTGATGATTCCTGTCCATGTGCTCTCCCCCTGCCCCACATCACACCTGCCCAGCGGCAGCATAGCACCTCGGTCAGTGCTGAGTGTGGGCATTGGGCAATTTTTCCTTTCTTGGGCCCACCTCAACATATTTTGACTAGTTTTGATTCAGTGCAAAACAGACAAAAAGGTACACAATGTAACTTTTCAGGTGGAGAGTCGGCCACCTGCTTATCTCCATGGAGATGTTTTGTTTTGAGAAACCTAATCTAAGTTGTTTTTTTAATGTTATTTCCTCTTGTCTACCTGTTCATTCAGGCAGGAGTGAAGGTGCATTACACTAATATGATTTGATATGAACAGCCAAACCCAGTTTGCTTTTTCATTCATAAACAACTCACAAATACTAAATAAATGGATAAAATAGGGCTTACAACTTTGATTATTGGTTTAGTTTCGAGCTCTCTCAGTAACCAAGGAAACAACCTTGATAAACAAAGATTGTATTTTCAGTCTTTCCTTGTCCAGACTCTGATTTTGGCCTTGGCGTTATAGTGAAAACATGAGGGGAAAATAATGGGATTTCTAATTTTTTCCCTTCACAAACAAACAACAAAATAAACCAATGTGTTTTCTCCAAATAAAGCGCATCCTCTGATCAAACACAGCCAATTGCCATGGTAACAGGAAGTGTCATCTGTTCGTGTCTGTTAATGGAGCCAATCAGGAAGCTTGATTATGCCTTTGTCAGCCCAGCAGAGCAATTATGGATCTGTGTAGGATTTACTATATTTTAAAATATATTTAGCATAATTCAGTCCTTTTAAATGACTTTTATGACTTTTAAATGGCTCTTTACATTGTATTCTCATGTTTTACAATGTATTTCAGACCTAAGTGCCATGCATATACAACACAGTATTGTTGCTGGCAAAATAGTTTGTTTGTTTTTAATGGTTTTCTGTGGAGTACAGTTTATAAAATGTGCCATATAAATACAATGGATTGGATTAGATTGTTGCAAGTAGTCGGGTCAAAGGTTCATGCTTGTAGTGTTTTGGTCCTGCTTTCATGGTAATTGGTTTTATACCTTAAACTGTATAAAGAAGTGGACTAAGGGAGTGTGTCAAATGAAGCTCATTCTGACTGTGAGTATCATAGCAATCAAAGAGCCAATCTGGAGCGAGGCTGCTGAGGGTCATGCCTCTTCCTGCCCACATCACTGGTTTAGCAGTGAGTGGGCGCTTAGCAACTTTGTCAATCAAACCTGTTGCTAATGCTAGTGTGCTAGTGGGCGCAACCTCGGGGAAAGAAGGTGCCTAATTTATTTGTTATTAATGTTCATATCTTGATTCATGGATAAAATGCTCTCTTCCTATTTGGAACGTGGTAGCTAGCAGGATAGCTATGTACATTTATACATACAGTGTATGTTTTATACACACACAAAGCTAATGACATTGCATTATTCTGTCCATCTATAGTCTGTGGTGGTAAGTTACTATTGTAGCCTCAGCTGCCCTGAGGCAGACTGACAGAAGTGATGCTACCAATCTGTGCCATTAGTCCCTCTGACCACCACCAAAACTCACATGAACACCACATTTATATAATGCAATGTGGATGAAGTATCTTGCCTTGGCACAACAATAGTTTGCAGGTATGGCCACCTTTAGACCTCATGTGGACCTGAGAGGCTGATCCTGTTCTAGTCCTCTTCTAGTCTAGGAGTAGCTCCAACTTTAGGTCCAGGTTTGTGCCAAGTTATAATATAATTTTCAGCAGCAGTATTTAAACAAACACAAGAGAGACAGTGGTTGGGTCAGTGTTTGGGTCAGTGGTCAGGGGAGTGGTCAGGTCAGTGTTTGGGTCAGTGGTTGGATCAGCAGTTGGATCAGTGGTTGGGTCAGTGGTTGGATCAGCAGTTGGATCAGTAGTTGGGTCAGTGGTCCGTGTCAGTGGTTGGGACGGTGGCCGGGTCAGTGGTCGGGTCAGTGGTTGGGACAGTGGTCCAGTCAGCTCTATTTATACATGTAAATACATTTCAGCTGCCCAAAGTGCTTCACATAAAAAGTAAAAAAAAATAATAATAAATGCACAGATAATACGATACATAGACAAAGAACAATAGAACAATAAAACACCAATATCTAGACAGATCTGCAGAACATGAAAACAGGGATGAATGAAACAAACCATAACTCCTGGTATGTTAAAAAAAAAAAAAAAAAAAAAACATAAAACATTACCAACCTTATAACATGCATAAAAGCTTAAGGGAGTACATTTTTCATAATCCGTGACGAGGCAGTTATATAGTGTATGTATAGTACTTAGTATTGCTGAGATCTGCCCTGCGGAGTCTGTGTTTACATGGTGTGGTGCTGCTCTAACAAAGCTGTTGTTTTGAGTGTAATTGGGTCAGGTGTGCTGCAATCATTACTGAATACAAACAGACTCACTCTGATCAGAGGACAACAAGGGGAGGGTCAAACACAAATGGGATTCAGCAACTTTATTTTTGTCATTTTAACAAAAACAAAAGACTAATAAAAGGTCATGAATGTGAGTAAAGAGTAAAAATACAACTAAATATAAACGCCAACTAAAGTATAGCGTCACATCTGTTTGTTACTTTATGGTTCGTATAAATGCCCAAAGAGCCTGTATTTGAGCCACATTTGTCTCAATCCCATAAAGATATATTGTTTAAGCAGCTCTCGAGGTCAATATAAGTCCACAGTATACTGTTTGCATCCAATTAGGAATTAGTATGTTTTATTGTCAGAGAATCAGAAGGTGTGTGGTTAGCAGCTAGCTGTTAGCTGTACCGTAACAACAAAACTCTGCTTTGGCCTCTGAAAATTGTAAAAAGAGCTTATAAACTCACTGAGGTGAATAATTACAATGCTTGGAATGCATAAAGTAAGTGAGGAATAACTCTGGACCAGTGTAAAAAAAAATGTAATTAACTAGTTTGATTTTTCATGTTTTTAAGACAGTAAAAACACTTTTAATATATCAAAATGCATAGACAAATGCATATAATTTTCTCAAATTTATCGTCATGAATAGCTGTTATTAACACTGTTGATGTGAAAGGGCATTTCTGATCTATGTTATAATGATATTTCCTCCTCAAAAACATACCTAGACACAGCTCTGCTCTCACACTCCAAACACATCACTAAAATCATTTGGATGAGTAGAACTGCCAATCTCTACTGAGGTAAAGGTAAAAGATAGCTGTTAACTTGAAAACTACCACTTCATGACATCACAAGGTGGACCAGAGCATTTTGAGCTTTGAAGATGTAAACAGATTAATAAACCAGGGTATTCAAACAGGTGTTAATGAAACAAAACAAACTCCAAATATGTTTTACAGAGTACAACATTACAACATGGTTTAAATCTCACAAGAGTCCATTTTGTGTACCGGTAATATAAGCTACAGCACCTTTAGAAATAACAGTATTGTAATATTTATTGTGATAAATCCTGGCTTCACATTCATCACAGAGGTCATGTTGTCTGTTAAATCAAATGGCTTGTTGTGGCTGAACTGTTGCACCGTCTGTGAAACATTAGCAAACATCGTGAAGGTTAGGCTAAGCACTGGAACAAATCACCTCCAATGATATCAATAAGAGACAGATGCAGATGGCTCATTATGTGTGCAGCTGTGGTGATGCCAAATGAGTATTATTCATATTAAACTGCACATTACAACTGGACATGAACTGCATCAAATGTTCCCCTGTATGTAAACATGGACCATAGACCATTATTGCCCATTCCTTTGCTCTAAACTAAAAGTGAAAGTAAAAGCAAATATTACACTATTTTCTGATCTTTGTTGATAATGTTGTTTTCTCATCACAAACATACTTGGATTTGTGTTTTGTTTCAATCTAATTTTTAACACAAATTCTGTATATTTAGGCTGAGTCCTTCAGAAAACACCCTGTTCTACAGAAAACGCCCTGTTCCACCTTGTGATGTCATATGGTAATACAGGAAGTGCTCCACTGTGTTTTTAAATCCAGGCACCTTCACTAGAATCAACTGGACGATTTCAACCCCGGAAGAGCCAATCTCTACTGAAATAAAAGTAAAAGGTAGCTGTTAACCTGAAAACTACCACTTCATGACATCACACGGTGGAACAGAGCATTTTGAACTTTAGCTATGTAGACAGACATAATAATAAAAGGTTACTCAAACATGTGTGAATGAAACAAAACACAAGTCCAGGTATCTGTGTAATCCCTAAGTCGTCCAGGTCCGATCCATAGCAAAAGACGAAGTTTAAATCTGTCAACTGGACAAATCGTTGTAAGAATGAAGATGTTTCACTGCTCATCCAAGCCGCTTCTTCAGTTCTGGTCAGATTGCTGGTAGCCACTGCCTTATATTTATCTACCTGAAGGGAGGGGCTAACCACACTGGAACTTTAAACATCTAGTTTCAGATGAAATTACCCTATTCACCCTTAATGACCCTGCTATTGTTCTGAGTCTGAGGATGGAATTATAGATGGGGGAGGGATTATATCTCCTCTTTCAAACCATTTCCTTGCTCTGGCTAAAACCTGAACTTCACTTTGTGAGTTTGAAAAAGACAGGAATCTTATGCTGTCTGTTCCTGTCTTTTTCAAACCCACAAACACTTTAAGACAAAAAAAAAAAAAGGTCCACCCTAAGGACAAAACCCTGAGCTATAAACAAAGTAATGTAGTCTACTCCATTCAGTGTAGTTAAGAGTGCAGTGAGCGTTACACTGGAGAAACTAAACAGCTACTCCATAAGAGGACTTACCAACACCGGCGGGAGAGTTCCTCTGGGGACAGTCTGTTGTACATCTCCATCTTAAAGCCACTAACTACTGCTTTGAAGATAGTGAAGTTCAGATCTTAGCCTCTCTCTTTCTCTCTGTCTCTCTCTCTCTCTCTCTCTCTCACTCACTCACTCACTCTCACACACACTGCATCTCTCCTCTGTTTTGTCAGAGTGTGGCACAGCAGTGATGTGGTGTTAGTGCGTGTTAGTCCTAAACTAAATGTAACTTTTTATCCATCCTCCTTCATTACTATTTATTCCCTGGTGTCTGGGAAAGCGGTCTTGATCCAAAATGGCAGCTGTAGCTGAGGGCAGAAGAACAGGTGGTTTATTGTCTTGGCTTGTTCTACACTTGGCTGAGCAGGTGTGTGTGTAGTGCAGGTGTTAAGATGTAAATTTTCAAAAGGGTGAACTGAATTTGAATGCAGACACAGTCAGGGCGGGTGGAGTTTGGGAGAATAGATCTGAGGTTGTAGCATAAAAATAAACACCACAACGTGCATGGTTGAGAGATGGTAGAGTATCTAAAAATGTTACTTAAGTAACCAGGCCTAAACCAGGTTTAAGTACTCTGTAAAGAAATTGTACTTTTCAAAGTTACGTAAGTCTAAATGTAAATGATAAATAACCACTGTTCACAACCTTTTTTGTTTATCTTGTTCTTTTCTTTCAATAACTTACCAAATCATTGTTGTCTCTGAAATAAAGTAAACTAAAGGAGCAATTTTATTTTATTCAGTATGGGATGATGTACATTAAGAGGTTTGTATAAATTCATGATGTTATGATGGAGTTCAGTGATCTATATAACTCTATGGGAGATTCACTGTTTTTAAAAGAAATCTCCAAACTTCTGCTCCACAAATGTTGCACCTTCTCATTACTTATTTGAGATTTGTTCCACAAACTGGTCATTTTAATCTTATGGCTTAAAGTCTTTTCAACTGACAACAATCACATCTTTGGGTTGAATAATGGCACTACCTTCTGAAGCTGTTGTGAAAAAATCACTTGACTTTTGTTTATTTATACTGACGTCGCACTTTGTGCCAGTTTTGGTTTCATATGGATAGGCCCAGTCATTTCAGAGGTATTAAACATCAACCAGGTCAACACATCTGCAATCTGTTATTTACTTCACATATTTTGGATACTTTCTTATGTCACTACTGTTCTTTATCGTTGCAACAAATTTCCCCCTTTGCGAAATAAAGCTGATGTTATCCTATCTAGTCTTAAATTGAAAGTTTGTGGTAAAGTAAAATTGTTTAAATGAGGCCAAAAACAATAGCTTTAAACAGAGGCTGCATATAAGCAAACAGATACATGCACAACACTGTAGGATATTACATTTTACAGTACAACTTAGTACAGTACAGTAGTCTAATTAGCAGGATCCACGCTGATTGTGTTGTAATAGCACTCAGAGTGTCAAAAATGAAATATAAACTTATTTAAAACATGTTAATATTAATGTGACGTCACCCATTGCATTTGGCTCCAATCAAATGAAGCTCATTGAGACTAGCCGTTATGTGGGTGAATTTGGAGCTGAGTTCCATATTTGGCATTCCAACCGCGAGTATCTTAGCAACCAAAGAGCCAATCTGGAGCAAAGCTGTTGAAGGTAACGCCCCTTTCCACCCACACCGCTGGTTGGGCAGGGGTCTGGTGTTTAGCAGCACTGTCAGTCAAACCTGTTGGTAACACTAGAGGGAGCAGCCACGGGGGAAAGAAGGTGCCTGATTTGTCTCTTATTAATGTTCATATCTTGAGTTTTGGACACAATAGCTAAATAAAAATATCAGGATTATGTATAGCAGTTTAATACGAACATTTTAAGATCAAAATGACAAATCTGACAGCAGCAGTTACAGAGAGAGGTGACAGCTTTCTAATGTAAAGTGAATTGGAGCCAGAAGTCGGAGTCAATGGAGCCAGAAGCATCCCCATGCTCACTAGTAGGTTAGCTATTTCCATTTATATATTTAATCTATGGTCCTTTGTCTTTTTTTTTTTTTTTCTTTAAGCAGGCATATTTGTTTTGATACGGACAGACCATGCATGCCGCTGATTGGCTCATCCACCTGTTACTCAAGCCCATCTTTGTAAAGTATTGGAGAAGTGCATATTCTGGATCCCAGGCAACTTTCTAGTCAATAATGGAGCATAAACAGCGCATATAAAAGCAGTGATACAAAGCTAGTCCATTGAAAACCCACTCCTCTTGTTGGGTAAACAGACTATTACAAACCCATCTCATTCAGAGCTCTCCACACACCAGGACCGAATGGAGCTGGATATTTTTGTGTGTTTTGTTTTTGGGCTGAAATGAAAGAATAATGTTGTTTGAGTCCTGCAGGACGCAATTTGAACTGTGAACTTTGAAACAGAGGAGAGGACCATTATAGATCTCATATGCACAGCTTTACACAGCCCACTCTGCCAATCCAGCCTTATGTTCAGTGTTACGTTCTCCTCAACGTGTCTCTGATGTGACAAAGTGCTTCTATCACACAAAGTAGGATTGAAATTAAAGTATGATGAAGAGCTTGTTTTAAAGGTACACTGTGTAACTTTTCTACTGGAGGGTCTTCAGCTTACTTATCTCCATTCTCCATCTTATGTTATTGTATGCAGGCTTATGGCGATGTACCTGATTTGTACTGTGAAGAACAGAACTAGTTTACAGTGGTCCAAAGTTATTCCTCACTTACCTTATGCATTCCAAGCATCCTAATTATTCGCCATGATGAGTTTCTAAGTGCTTTTCACAACTCTAAGAGACTAGTGCAGAGTCTTGCCTAACAAATAGCATGCTCATGTACACAGTGGACTTATTTTGATCTCAAGAGCTTCCTATACAATATATCTGTACTGGAGCAAGACACATTTTGCTCAAATACATGGGAAAAAGGTAAAGTTTTTTGGGGGGTTTTTGTAGTCTAGTTCTAGTGAACAAGTGTCATGGTACTATCTTAACTCATATTATATTTAAGCAAACAGGGAATATATATGTATTATAGTATATATTATTTATTATAATAATACAAGTAGCTTCTTGGGGTATACATGAATTCCTATATTTACAGCTATTAACTTGAAACTTCTGCATTGGTTTACTCACATAAATGTAAGAACAACTGTATTACAAGTTTTTCATTATGTCACACAAAAAGATAAGGTATTTTGTGTGTAAAACCAGACATAACTGACCATATTTGGGACATTCAAAACAGAAACATGAAGAGAGTCAGATTTAAATGTCTTGCTTCATTTTATTGTCATATTACATTCTAAAAATATACAGAGAAGATTTTGGATATCTTATTTAGTATTTCTTTAAAATTTCAACTCATTCTTTGGAGTTAAACCTTTAATAAATCAGACTTAAATATCCAAAAACCCTTGCGTATGTTTCATCAAAATGTTGTTAACTACAAGATTGTTAAGTTTGGTGTGTGTAGGTGCTATTTTAAGACTCATCCTTATGTCCCTATGGCAGAAATGCATTTTGGAAAAATGTTACAATGTCCTAGATAACTCTGTGGAGGCAAGTCAAGTCAATTAAATTAAACATTAAAAGAAGTTTTGGTGCGGACAAATTAGCTGTCTCCAGGTGAAAGCTTATAGGCAAAAAAACAAACAAAACAAAAACAAACCATTAGTTTTGCCTGCAGTGTCTCTTCTTAAGTTTGTATTATTTTTATTATTATTATTATTATTATTAGGCCCGAGCCTGGGACAACATCCCGGCGAGGGACTCATTAAAACCGCGTCCGAAACCCGGATAATGGCAAAAATCAAGTAGTATACACACTCCAACAAGCCAGTGAGTGGTGTCAAAAATTAGAACTTGACGAGCTCTAATTGTCACAAAAGACCCCAAGAAAAAATAACGAAAGACGACTCACCTCAAACTTTGATTTTCATGGGGCCAATGGGAGCCCGACTCAGAAAAAAGTCAATGTAAAAATTTGAAACTCACTTAAAAAAAATAGTACATGTTGGAACATGACAAAAATGATATTATGGCCCTGCCCTAAAATGTACAGGAAGTTGGCCATATTGGATCAAACCCGAGAATGACAAAAATGCACACCCTCACATTCAGGACATCTCCTCGCACAGTTTTCATCATAAACACTTCAAGTTTGGTCAAAACCCACTAAACCCATGTGTGATTAAAGATTATAGAAATTTGGTAGAAACATAGAACATGTCAAGACAAGTAAAAAAATATATTATGACCCCAACCCTAAACCCTACAGGAAGTTGGCCATTGTGAGCGGAATCCAATTTTTTCAAAATTGTAACTCTCACATTAGAATTTTTTACACTATGAATTTTCATTCAAGAAACTTGCAAATAGGACAAAATGAACTAGACCCATGTGGGATTATAGGCAACTCTTTTGGAATTTTCTAAGTCATAAAATGTGCATGTGGCCAGCCTGCAAAGAAAAAAGCAATTTTTTGAAGTATTAAATTGCATTTAACTCACACATATAGTGTCCTATTTCCCGCCATCAATATACATTTTGTTCAAAATGTTGATCTGAACATATAGATATACAATTTGCATAGGTCAGACATTATATTGTTCCACAGCGCCACCTTGAACTTTTGAATTGGAGAAAAAAATTACTTTCACATAAACATTTAAAATTTGGCATGGACATCTAGCTTAGCAAACTGAACAAAAAACCCATGAGAACATACCTTTATCTGCAACTATGTTACTGTGGTAACATAATAAATGTGTCATTGAAATACATGGGGTTCAGAGTACTGGTCTTTATTGTAGGCCGAATAAATGCTCTACACTAATCCAACTATGGCCTAAAATTCAAGATGGGTGAAAAATGTATTATTTTGATGTTCAAAAAAATGTATGTTTCAAAATGACTCGATAGCGCCACCTCAAAGATCAAAATACATTACGGCAAAGAAAGACCTTTTTCATTGTAGACAAATGAAATATGGTACAAACAGAGCACATGTCAAGTGCTGAAAAACAAACTTCTATAAGCACATTTAAATTTTGAAGTAACAGTACTGGAGTATATAGTTTTGGTTACTCTTCCCACTGTGAGGAAGTCTATAAGCAGAGATGTGTAGTACTCAGTTACATTTTACTTTTTGACTTTTACTTTTACTTGTATCTTTACTCCAACTTAATATTTAGTTTGAAGTAACAGTCAACAAGTGACAAAAGCTTTATGTTGACAATATGAAATGATCTGAACATTTGTGTTTCTTGCACCGCTCCTTCAGTAGTAGTTTCCCAAATACTTTCTATAAATACTCTTTGCTACTTGACAAATTTCTTTGGTTACTCTTAATCTTATTAGAACAATTTGTGGCCAACTCTACCCAATTTGCACGGACATCAAGGGAGCAACATTTGACTCTCACAGTTAGTTAATATCTACTAGTATTAAACAGAATATATTTCATATTTTGTCTAGAGCAGGCCTATCACAGTTATTATGATGTTGCTCATGTTGAATAAATAGAAGCCTCACCAGCCCTGAACCTATGACTTTTCCCACTGTGAGGAAGTCTATAAGTAGAGATGTGTAGTACACAGTTACATTTTACTTTTTGAACAACCGTATCTTTACTCCAACTTAATATTTAGTTTGACTTGTCAACAAGTGACAAAAGCTTTATGTTGACAATATAAAATGATCTGAACATCTGTGTTTCTTGCACCGCGTTTCAGTAGTAGTTTTCCCAAATACTTATTAGTATAAATTATCTTTACTGCTAATAAGATTAAGAATAACCCAAGAAATTTGTTGATACAATTTGTGGCCAACTCTAACCAATTTGCACGGACATCAAGGGAGCAACATTTGACTCTCACACTTAGCTAACTACTAGTGTTAAACAGAATATATTTAATATTTTGTGCATCAATTAAATGTCTAAATGTAGGTAAAGTATAGTAGAAAAGTAAAATCATCTGACCTGGGACAGACTGAGAGTTGAAGTGGTTGAATTTGAGGCCTGTTGAGTTCAAGTTCTGCTGAAAAACAAATAAAGAATTAGCCAATTAGCTTGATGCTATTAGCTAGTTAGGTTAGCTTAGCTTCTCTCTCCTAGTGTCTTGGACTTCGGTCATTGCAGATGTTAGGATGTGACTGGCTTCTGTGTGTTTTTTGCAGGTGTGAGAGAACAGAACTGGTCCCAGTATAGACCCTTGTGGGACCCCTACTGTGCACTCCAGGTATGGTGATTTTTCTTTAGCTCTGGGTGTATTTAATCTATTATTTTATCTACTTCTGTTGGAGATATTTTATCTATCTTAAAAATTGGTAGTTCAGGATTGATTGGACAAAACTCATGTTCTGGTGGGTTAAACTGTTTAGATATATCCTGCACAGAATTTATGAAGAAATTATTTAGCTCAGAGGCAACAATGGAAGGGTCTTTTACTAACTTATTGTTAATCTGTAACTCTAACTCATCACTATCTTTTTTGTTCTGTTTACCGGTAAGTTTATTAATACTGTTCCAGAATACTGTTTTTTTATTGTTTCCCTTTGCACTTTCAAACCCGGAATTGACAAAAGCATACACCCTCGCATTTAGGACATCTCCTCACACAGTTTTCAAATAATTCAAATTTGGATAAAATCCACTAAACTAATGTGCAATAAAAGATTATCAATTGTCTTTTAAATATGATTTTTGGGTGTGGTCATGGTGAATTTTCAACAAAATTGCATTCTGGAAAATGTCAAAAAAATAAATAAATTTACTTTCACATATTTTTTGTTGGGGAAAAAAGCTACTAAAGCGTTTATGCACATTTGCAAACTGAACGTAATGACATACAAATCATATTATTGTCTCACAAAATGGCTCTCTAGCTCCCTCTTCAACTTTCATTTTCAAAAATTCATAGAAGACAATCGAGCTGTCGTGGACCTGTGAAAAAATTCACAGGGGCCTTATTTGTAATGGAGCACAACGTGAGAGTCACATAACTGTAGCTTTTATTGTGTTGAATAAAAATACATTACGGCAATGAGAGACCTCTTTCATCGTAGACAAATGAAATTTGATACAAACATAGAACATGTCAAGGCAAGTAAAAAAATATATTATGACCCCACCCTACAGGAAGTTGGCCATTGTGGGCGGAGCCCTTTTTTTCCCCAAAATTTTAACTCTCACGTTTGAATTTTTTACGCCATGGATGTTCATTCAAGAAACTTGCAAATTGGTCAAAATGAACTAGACCCATGTGGGAATATAGGCTACTCTTTTAGATTTTGCTAAGTCATAAAATATTTGTGTGGCCAACATGCAAATAAAAATGGCGTTTAGTATTTACTTGCACTTAACTCAAACATGCTGTGCCCTGTAAACCGGCATTAATATACATTTTGGTAACACTGTTGATCTGAACCTAATGATATACAATTACATAGCTGAGACAATCCATTGCTCCACAGCGCCCCCTTGAAATTGTGAATGGGATCCAAAAAATTTTACGTTGTCAAAAACATTTGAAATTTGGCATGGACATTCCCATACTGAACAAAAAATCCAATGAGAACATAGCTCCATTTAAAAGTGCGTTGCCATGTCAACGTCTGACATTTCTCATTGAAATAGATGTTTTTTTTTTGTTAACTGGGATGAAAAAAATGACATGTCATGACTATTTGTCATAGACTATTGAAATTTGCTACACATGAAAACGTCAGAAATGCTCTCATTGGAATGAATAGAGTAGTATTACTCAGTCGATGATTTTGGGGGGAGGGGCAATGTGAGCGGGAATGAGAGGCAAGAACTCCATGGTGCCATGTACCCCGCGGTCGCAAGGGGTGGTGAAGGCCTTTATCACTGCTTGCAGTTTTAATAATTATTATTATTCTTGTTGTTATATTTTATTCATTTTGTCTAGATTTAGTCAGAAAAAATATAAAATTTTATATTTATTGTAATGGACAAAATGAACACTATCTCCTGCAATAGCTGTCCAATGAATGTAATTTTAGACATGGGTTAGGTCTATGGACTGACACACAGCAAACAACCATTCTTTAGTATTTTCAATTTATGTGGAGAAAAATATGTTATAATTACATAATAATTGCATGAACTCACTAGTTCAAGCTACACACATTTCAAGTCACTTGACATACGCACCATATCACTTCATGTCAAACCTGTGTCCCTGCAGCCAACCCACCCATAGTGATTAAGATTCCCCATGTGTGCTGCTGCTGTGCTTTAAATCATTGATATCAGCATGTTGTCAGTCGCAGTGCAGGGACCTCCTCTCGCATATAAACGTCTCCCTCAAAGAATGCTGCACGTCACTGAGGTGGCCTGCAAGGGTCAGGCTAAATGAGCAACGCAATAAACACGACACACTTTAATTAATGAGTCAATGAGGTGGATTTAAATAGGGCTTGTTCTGTTTCGATGCACAGGAAGAATGGACCATAGGCACTACATTGAAACGGTTTAAATCAGTGCAACACCTGTCCCCTGGTGGTGATTATAAAGTAGAAATACACATATGCACCTTTAATTACATTACATTTGTAGAACTTATTTATTACCCTAAATCAGGCAGTACTGATTTAGACATTTTTGTCTGTCCCAGTACAGATATATTGTATAAGCAGCTCATGAGGTGAGAATAAATCTGTGCATAGTCTGCATCTAATTAGAAAGTGTTTTATTGTCTGATAATCAAGAAG
This sequence comes from Periophthalmus magnuspinnatus, assembly GCF_009829125.3. Classification (NCBI taxonomy): domain Eukaryota; kingdom Metazoa; phylum Chordata; class Actinopteri; order Gobiiformes; family Gobiidae; genus Periophthalmus; species Periophthalmus magnuspinnatus. Next base: position 947,530 of record NC_047137.1, read on the forward strand.
TGGAGTTAGCATGCTAGTTGATGTTAGCTTTATACTGTCTTGGCAAAACTCCCTTCTGGTCTCTGAAAGTTGTGAAACTTATATAGCACTTATAAGCCCATTGTGATGAATAATTAAGATGCTCAGAGCTCATAAGGTAAGTAAAGAAAAACTTTAGATCACTGCAAATTGTTTAAAATAAACTAGTGTGTTAAAAAAGTAAAAATCAGGTACAGGGCCTTTAACTTTTTAATACAATCGTACTTCTCTGAGTAGTTTTCAGACACCATGCTTTTACTCCTACTTGAGTAATAAATTGTACAGTGTAATGATACTCACAGCAGCCACAGTACCAGGCTTCTCTCGCTGCACTGTAGAACTGAGAGGTTCAGTAGATCAGCCATTCCCGCTGCTATAAGACTGTATAACAGCTCTTGTTGATTGGGTGCACTTTATTATCTTATCTTTGTATTCTTATCTTTGTATTCTTTGTGATTTTATAACTGTGTGCAATTTGTGTGCAATTTGTGTTGTGTCTCTGTTTTGCTGCTGGACAGGTGAATTTCCCTGGCTGGGGATTAACAAAGTATTTATCTATCTATCTATCTATCTACTCTTACACTGTAAAACCCGACAAGTTAGGACTACTCAAAAAATTTGATGAAACTGATTACGTCAAAAGATTTTGAGTACAAAAAAATGCTGTTTTTGAGTAAACAAACTGTCTATCTTAAAATAGTGCATACTGTAAAATTATTATTTTTTAATTAATATTGTAATTAATATTTTTCATCTTTTTCATCAGAACAAAATTAGTACACAAAACTTAAAACGTTTTAGTGCCATTAATATGAAATGTTTAACTGTTTACTACAACCCTGGTTGACCAGTACTGGCTCGCTTTTTTAGTAAATGTACTAAAATTGAATCTAATACTCTACATGCATTTGTATTAATACATAAACAAATTGAATCATACACATTTTTATTAAGCAACTTCATAAAGTAGAACTCCTACACTCTACCAGCACTCCAATGTGCTGGTAGAGACAGACAGATCTTGAACATTAGCTTCATCGGTTACCGCAATCTAAACAAAGACAAGACAATGTTATAGTCTAAACTCAACAAACTTGACAACAGCGAATGACATGACAACCTGTCAGAGGGTGGTATATTCTGCTGCAAGATAAACTGGAGAATCAGGGGATAGAGGTAAAGAGGTAAAGGACAACAAGACCCACAGCAGGGGAGAATGGAGAAGAGAGAACACACTAAAAGAAAGGGGGGAGAGGAAACATGGGAGAAGGAAGGAGAAAAGCACAGATGCAGAAAGAGAGAGGCAGTGGAGAAGAGAGACAGACAGGGGGAAGGAGGGGATGAGGATCAGGGGACAGAGGCAGGAGAGAATGAGGAGACTCAATGGAGAGGAAAAAAGGAGAAGTACAGAGTAAAGAGAAACTGAAAAAGAAGGAGGGGAAAAGAGAAGACAGAAACTGAATGGATAGGAGAGCAGAAGGGAACAAAGGAAGTGAAGGGATAAGAAAGGAGATGAAGAGATGGAGGCAAGGGAGAAAGAGGGAGAATGACGGCGTGGATAAAGAAGTGAGACAGAGGAGGGGATGGGAGGGGATCAGTCGCAATATCTATAACACATACATCCCATGTCTTGAAAAAACTTGAGTCATCATCATAGAGGTAGATGGGTAGAGAGAGCAGAGCCTTGGCATGGACATCTACAAAGAAGAGGGGAGTGGAGAAGGAGCGAAAGAGGAAGAAAACAGTTGAAGGGGAAAAGGAGAGGGATACAGGAGCAGAGGTAGATACCAGAAAGAAGATGAGAAAGATATGGTACTTACCAGGCGATCATAAACGTTGAGCAGCCTGCCCAAGACTTCAGAAACTTTACCCAGACAAGATGCCTTTTTTCTCTGAAGGCTTTGAAGACAAGACCTTGGTCAAATTTGGAATAGAAATGATTTTCAGGTTGACCTTGATTATTCTGTGAAACTCTGCACAGATCTGCACAAAAGACACAACATTTATTATATTTTAGTACTTAAACATTAATACTGTATTACATAAATGTACATTTTACCTGCGACCCCATTTTAAATGCAGGCCAGGGCTCCAAGATATCAACAACTGCCAAGTCATGGGCGACCACCTCTTTTCATCTTAAGGCAAAGGTAGGCTGCATCAGTAGCTGTATCTGAAGAAGGTTCTTGTCTGAACTTTTTGCACTCATTTTAAATCTGGAGCCTCATTTCCTCCAGAGTAGCACCATCTTCATATTGGTAGAAATTTGGCAGGTAGTTCAGCTCTGCTCTTTTGGGTTTTTTGATGCTGGTGTGTGGAGGTTGGTTGTCAAGGTTGTTTCTACTTCTCTTTCCAGAGTTAACAGCTTCCTCTTGTATCCCAGCATGCCTCGACTTATTGCGATAGTTCCAGTGCATGTGCTACTTTTTCAATCTCCTTGTCCAAAGTATATGCTTTAAAATTATGGATCTGGCTGGCAAAATTCTCTAGTATGTCATGATGTTGTCTTTTAGTCAGTTTTACTGTATTTCCAGAATTCTCAAATGCTGCATTTCCTTGGTCAAGTATTACACACAAGTATTTTTGCAGCCTATCAGGAATACGGCTGCAAATATCCTGGTTGAGGTTGCAATATTACACAAAAAGTGCAAGTATTGTAAAATGTATCACAACTGTCCATATTACATTGCTAATTCTTTATATTTTGAATCCAGGCTGTTTGCAACTTCTTTCTTTCCTTTAGAGGGCGCCAGTGTTCATGGACTATCTATGATTCAGCTGAAACCATAAAACTATGGCCAAATTGATTCCAGACTAGGACTAAAACTGAGCTGATCCAGATCTAGCCAGGACTTTGTTGATTATGGCTGAGCTGTGAAATAGAGTAAAGGTCCAATATTGAACAAACTGACTCTTGTGAGCTGTAAGCCATGTTATAATGTCCTTACCTCATCAAAAACATTCCAGGGGATGTGTTTTGTTTCATTGATTATTAGTCTACATCTCCAAAGCTCAAAATGCTCTGTTCCACCTTGTGATGTCCCTCTCTCTCCCTTCCCTACCCCCCTCTCACTCCCCTTCCTCTTTTGCTATGATTCTTGTTTGTTTAGGGGCAGGTCTGGACTGGCCCCTGTCATTAGAGTTTGCTGTGGGGCCCTCATAACAGCTCTGTGTGACTCTCTCACACCACACGACAGCTGCTTTGGCTTGCGCGACTGCTCCTGTTCCTTCCTTATTCTAATGGCACTTTTTAGACTACTGTGACCAAAACTCCATTCAAACAATTCAAAATTGGATCAGAACTGTTTGAAGTCGTGTCCTGTCCTGAATTGACTTAAATGTGCTGCTTCAACATTTAGGGTGACAGAGCTTTTGTCGAGCAATCTGAAGGTTGGAAGTTAAATCTTTGTTCTTGGGCAAAACACTTGGTACATCACCTGCCTCCAGTATGCTCATGGTGAATGTGTGAGATGTGCAGAACAGTGCATGGAGACTACTGTTAAGTGTGTAGGAAACAAATATTTAATATTCGCTAAATTACATTTTTATTTGAATTATTCAAATTAAATGTGTACATTATAAGGCTTGCTATCTTTACTACTTTAATTTATTTCTATTTATTTCACAATTCATTTTTTCATCTTTGTTACCAGATATATATACTGTACTACTGTGAATTGTGAGGTATTGTGTCCAAGGAATTTCCCCTGTGGATCAATAAAGTTATCGTCTAAGTCTAAAAATGTCACATCCTCAAAATACAATTTAGCCTATAGCTTAAGTCTTCACTCCTACAACTTTTTCTCCAGTTGACAGATTTGATTTTTTTATTTTTTTTTTATCTTAAAGGTCCAATATTATGCAAACATGAGTTCTGTGAGCTTTAAGCCATGTTATAATGTTGTTACCTCCTCAACAACATACCTGAAATTGTGTTTTGTTTTATTCACATATTTTTGAGTAATACTGCATGTCTGTCTACATCTCCAAAGCTGAAATGCTCTCTTCCACCTTGTGATGTCATGAAGTAGTAGTTAACAGTACTGTCTACTTTTAGTTCAGTAGAGACTGTCAACTCCAGAGCTGAAAATCAAAATGATTCTAGTGAAGGTGCATGGAGTTTAAAAACACAGTGGAGCACGTCCTGTGTTACCACATGATATTAGGTGGAAGGTGGAACACAGTGTTTTCTGTTAGGGAGAATAATTCAGCCTAAATATACAAGGTTTGTGTGTTAAACATGTGTGAATGAAACAAAACACAACTCCAGGCCTGTTTGTGATGAGGAAACAACATTATAACATAGATCAGAAAATAGTGTAATATGGGTCTTTTAATCATATATATTTAATCATCAATAACCATGAGCACAATGCTCCTCTCTTACTTGAGTAAAGGTTGTGGTCCCTCTTCCCATTGTAAGTCTACAAGTGACAAAACCTTTATGTTGACAATATGAAATGATTAGTGTTTCTTGCAGCACTCCTTCAGATGTGATTTAGTTTGTCTAATTTTTGTGTCTCTTTGAAGACACCAGATTTTGTACATTACTTTTGTAATGTTTGTTTTGTCCTTCAAATGACATTAAATTCAGATTATAAATCAAATGTTATGTCCCAACAGTTATTCTTCAAGTAACTCCTGTTTGAGTAGTAGTTATCCAAATACTTTTTTACTCTTACTTGAGTCGTCTGTGTAATCTCTCAGTCGTTCAGGTCTGATCCATAGCAAATACGAAGTTTAAATCTATCAACTGGACAAATCGTTGAGAGTCTTACAACTTAGTTGTCCAGTTGACAGATTTAAACTTCGTCTTACTTGAGTAATTTCTTGTACCACTACTTTATACTTCTGCTTGAGTAATAATTATTCTGAAATAACGTTACTGTTAGCTCTCTCAGTGAATACAGTTCACACAGAACTGAAGTGGTTTGGCGGTAGATTTGAGTATTGTGCAAACCTCTGCGTCAGCCCCCCTCTCTCTCCTGTTTGCTCTGAGGGCGGGATCGCGTCTGTCAACTCAAAGTGCGCACAAACTTTTCGCGCTGAGTTGTGGGTGAATTTAGCGCCACGGGACTGCACCTCCTTGCCATCTGTTGTACGGCTCATTAAAGAGGCCGCAAGAGACCAAACTAAGGGAGTATACAGCGCTTATTTGCACATTACATTGTGATTGTGCGGTTTGATATCAGCTTTATACACCAAAAGTAGTTTCAGCCGATGTGTAAGAGAATCAGAACTAAGCACTCAGCTGGACAGTGCAAACAACGATCGTCTATGAGACACAGGCTAACTCTTATATCATAACTCAATAGTAGTCAGTTTAGTAGGCCTAGTCTTTTTAAAGATAGGTTATGTCTATATAGGCTATGGAAATGCAAGAGATAGGTAGTAAGGTTGTATATGAGTTTATAAGCCAAATATTTTAGTTTAGTTTCCAGAGTATTTAACATGTAGCATTGACATGAAATGCAAAATAATAATGTTTACTTGAAAATTAACACTCGTCTGTAGTATTTTGTACTTTATATTTAATAAGGATTGTTGCTATTGCTGGTGGAATATTGCTAGTACAACTCATAGCTCAAAGTTTTTTTTGTTTTGTTTTTTTATTAAACTTTTCTGGCAGGAGTATCCTTTATTTGCTTGTCTCCATGGATATGGATATTACTTTGACTGGAATGTTCCCCAATATGACATTAAATGTTTTGCATTTATTCAGTTTTTATTTCTAACAATCCCCTGAAAAGCATGCATTTGTAGAGAAGCTAGGGATATGACCTGTTCCTAGCTTGGTCTGCTGGCAACGCCTGGTTTTCTCCATGAAGATCGAGTCGATTAAACAAAATAATAACATCACCATGGAGACAAGCAAGTTTTGAACCTTCCACCTAAAATTTATATATTGTGCACCTTTAAAACTATCCAAACAATACGTTGGTAATGGACAAAATCATGCTGTGTATTATCATAAAAATGTAATTGGAACTGTATTAATTAAAAAAAAGGACTGCTTAAAGACATAATATGTAACTTTTTGGACAAAAAGTTCTTCTTCTTTTTCTTCTTATTAATAATTACTATGATGAGATTAGTCAATAGTTATAAGATAAAATATAAAATATCTGTGTTTATCAGTTTATCAACTTTTTCCCATTAAACCATATCCGAGTGATACCTCTTTGTGCTCTGTTCTATCTTCGCTCCTACTGCGCGCTGGAAGCCCCGCCAACACTGTGCAGGGGGGGCGGGTCAGTGCGCGCTTTTCTCTTTTTCTATTGGTGAACCCTGAGGCGCGCACCCTAATTTCACGTCTTCGATTGGCTGAAAGCTAGTATTGTATCCCCGTCCTTACCTCTGATTGGCTGGAGTGCTGCCGGTCCCTGAAAGCGCCAGAAAACAAGTTACAGAGCGGGCGCTGATCTTTCAGTCTCCCCTAGGATAGATCTACTAAACACGGCTCTGAACGGACACAGAAACGGAGGGAGAAAGCGAGAGAAACAAATTTTCAATAGGGAAATACATACTATGGTTTTCTGAAGATTAGCGGGTTCGTAACAAGCGTAAAGGAGCGAGATTGACGCGTTTCAGTCACTGAGAACGGTGAGTTCGCCTAATGTTGCCTAATGTTTTCTTAACTTTTCTGTTCAACTTTGCAGATCTTATGGTTAAATAGCTGCAAATTTTAACAAATAATTCCATGTTTAACAGAGTATTAAGGATTCACATTATGCATTTTGGGTACTGGCGTAATAATAAACACATTTCACCTTAAACTTGTTAAAAGTATGAACTACCAACTTTATCTTGGCTTGTCATATTATCATGAATGCATTATAACTTTACCTAAAGTGCCCTGATTCTTTGAGCCTCATGTATTGTTATGCAAGTACAAAATGCTGTCAATGATCTCGTCATTGATTTTGATTAGATTAGCTGCTAGCCGCTAATTAGCAATATTGCGCCAATTCTCGTTGACCTTTCATCTAGACTTGATCTGATCTACTCCTCCACCATCGGTATTTTTTCAGCACGGGTTTTAACAGCAAGATATGGGCATTACAAGCAATAAATAAGGACTTAAAACTAGGTCAAACCAGGGCGCTAACAGTTATAAAACCAGGGACATAACGGGACTGAACCAGGGTAAAATATCTGCTCTAGGACTTTTGACTCTAAAAGTCTAAACTTGGAATAAACCATTCCCAAGCATGGACTTATTAAGCAGTTATAAAGCAAGGTTGAATCGGGATTTAACCAGGACTTTAAGCTGTTATTGCCTATATCAGGGCTTAATTGATGTAAAGATGTAACCAGGACTAGATCTAAACTAGGTTAAAACTAGCTTAACCAGGTCTAGACTAGGACAAAACCAGGTTTAAACATGGATTTATTAGCCAGTTATAAGTACATTTGGTGCTGTCTTCCAACATTTAACGTAACTTTCTCTAGTGCCTAAATAACAAGATTAACTGATATGTTTATGATTTGTGTTTTTTTCAGTTTTTATTTTTAAAATGGAGGTTGACTGTTTGGCCCTGAAAGACTTGACAAGCCCCAGGAAGAGTTATGCCACAAAGGTGGTGGAGGAGGAGGGGTCCGAGAGTGAACATAAGGTGAGTAAAGGCCCAGGTGCCAGAGGTGAGGTGGTAAAATCAGGCAAGATGCTAAAACAACTGCTTGTTACGATGGAGTTTATTGCTATGGTGGAACTCCACTGCTGTGGAACATTTCAGGCAAGGGATTAACATTAATACAGTACACCTTTAACTGGATTACTTGTTTCTATAGGAAAATCTATTCCTTGAAAGAAGATCCACACCACTTAAATCCACAGACGCTGCGCTGGCTCTGCTCCTGAACAGAAAAGGCTCCAGTCCAGACCCAGCCCATATGACGCCCATCAAACACAGCTCTTCAGCCGAGCCCTGGACCCCCACAGCCAACCTAAAGATGCTGATCAGTGCGGCTAGTCCGGACATACGGGACCGTGAGATGAAAAAGGTGCTGTTCAGACCCATAGAAAACGAAACGGAGCTGCCCAAAAGCCCAGAGTTGATCATTGAAGAGGATGCAGACGTGGACGATTCACAGGTACAAATAAGATATATTCTTATATCTGAGAAAAGAGATATAACAAATTCTGAAGTGCGATATATTGCTGAAGTAAATATAGACAATAAACGATAGTACTGAAATTTATTTATTCCACTGACACAATAAAATTAATTTATTCCACTGACACAATAAAACAATAGCAGATTTAAACCACAAAAAACTATTCTAAATGTACAATATTCTTAAATCAGGAGCTCCAGTAAATAAATAGCAGAATGAAACCCTTGAGTGATTCATTTGCATCGGTAATGAGCCATGATTCAAGTTATTAATTGAACTTTTTATTGCTTTAATCTTATCATGTAGCCAAAAAGTAACCCAAAAATTTCCCAGTAGTGCAAAGAAAATGTACACAATAAATACTGACACCCAAAAAATATTGCTACAGCTTTCATGTATTGAACGATAAGTCGATATAGTAATTATAATAACAGGCCTAGATATTGGTGGTTTTCAGATTTTAGAATGTGATGATGTCACCCAGATGAGGGGCAAGAGCCAGATTTCCCTATAGATTACATTGAACTTTGTCATTAAATATCCAAAAGGCAAATTCACAAATGTTGAACTTGATTTCTGTAAATGACAACAAGCAAGACCTCACTGTATTACAACAAAATCAACAAAAATATACATTTTAACAAAATTCATTTTAGCTGCCCTCATCTGTATTAAATATCATTCGCCTATAGAATGTTATGATCTGAAACCCAGCAATATATATAAAGGGGCACTGGGTAAATTTTTAGATTTAGGATGCGAAACCTTCTAATCTCTATGGAGATGTTTCACAAAAAGGCATAAAATTAGACGGTGACTTCACCAAACCCAGTATTTTTTTGGAAATAAAGAGATATGATAGATGTTTTTTGCAACACTGTGGATCCACCCAGGAAACTCAAAAGATTATTACACATTACAAGATAATTAGTCTAAAATAGGCTGTTAAATAGGCTGTTAAATATAATAACAACAGAACTATATTTGAGCGTCTTTTTCACGGTAGGTTTTAACTATTTAAAACAAGTAGTAGTATAAGTAGCATTATAAGGTATTGGTTGTAATTAGACATTTTAACACATAAAATCGTTGGAATTCTTGAATCAAAATGTTCTTACACCATATGTAGAAAATGCTTCAGTACCCAAGACAAAAATAAATATTCACAACTTTAACAACTAGGTCAAATATTACCCCTTCTTCTAAGAATATGCATTAATGATAATTTTGATGCATTTGTGTCTGTCTAGTTTGAAGCTCTGGAGGAGGACGAGACAGAGAAGAAGCCCAGTCGAAAGCAGAAGAGTTTGGGTTTGTTGTGTCAGAAGTTTCTGGCTCTTTACCCCGATGACCCTCCTCCCAACAGCCCCATCTGGATCTCCCTGGACAAGGTTGCCAACAGTCTGGGTATGAAACCTCCAGAATCAGAATTTTTTTTTTTTTCTGCCCTTGTAAGTGAACAGAATTCACAAACTAGGAACTTGATTTGGCATTATCGTGCAACTAAGAGTAATAATAATAAGCTATGAAATAAAAATAGGGTAAATAAAAGTGCCAAAGGAATAACACAATTTTATGAAATTACCTATACATGTAGTAAATTATATATATATATATATATATATATATATATATATATATATATATATATATATATATATATATATATATATATATATATATATATATATATATATACAATTTTTAAGTATATTGCCCCATATTTCCAAATTTACAACTTCTTTTGCTATTTGACACAAAACGACATGTTTAATTTTAAATTAAGATTAAAATTAACATTTTAAATACTTCTCTTTCAGAGAGAGAGACAACAATCTTTATGATTATATTTTGACTTCTGTTATTAAAGTTATCCATTAATTGATTTATTATGTCAAATTAATTAAAATAAATAAACAATGTAGTAATTGATTTGCAGCACTATGCAAAATCATGTTATCTATACTTTCAGTTCTATTACTTTTAACACTAAGCTTTGACTTCTCTAACCACACGTCACAGGTGAAGCTCATATCCTCTTGTCACATAAGTAAACGCCATACACAGAGCAGTGATTAATGGAGTGTTGGCATTGTAAACATCTCCAGCTATACAGCCTGCTGTTGCTAAGAGGCCATTTTGATTACAAGCTTCACTGAGTGGTTGTTGCTATTTGTAAGAGCCCTTTTCTTTTAGTGACTAGTAGCTGGTTAGCGTCCAAGAGTTTCCACAGTAATTGGTAGTTAAAGGTCCTATATTATGCAAAACAAACTTAGCCATGTTATAATGTTGTTGCCTCCTCAAAAACATGCCTGGAGTTGCTTTTTGTTTCATTCACACGGGCTTAAGTAACCCTTTATTATTAGTCTGTCTACATCCCCAAAGCTCAAAATGCTCTGTTCCACCTGGTGATGTCATTAAGCAGTAGATTTCAAGTTAAGTTACCTTTTATCTTTATTTCAGTAAAGATTGGCAATTCCAATTACAGAGATAGTAACTATCAACCAACAAATCTGCAATCTGACAGTTACACAGCAAATTCAATCTGAGAATTCTGACCTGTCTCCACCTTACTTTAAACTACAGGGATTCTACAATGCTGTGATTGCACGTGAATGCAGCCTATTGAGCAGTGGTTGCATGCATACTTATCTATTACAATCACTAAAATAGTAACTCATTCAAATGTAAAAAAAAAAAAGTGAAAAACAGAACTCATTCATTTTAAACGGTTTGCAGAGGTCCAAAGTTATTCCTCTCTTACCTTATGCATTCAGAGCATCCTAATTCTTCACCACAATTAGTTTATCTTTTCACAACTTTTAGAGACCAGAGAGTGTTGCATTGGTAACAACTAACATACTAACACACACTTCCTGATTCTTATACAATAAAACACTTGAGAGCTGCTTATATAATATATCTGTACTGGGGAAAGACACATTTTGCTCAGATACATGGGAGAAAATTGGGTGTAGGCCTTTTACTTAACTGTGCCTAAATGTGCAGGTGTGGAGCGGAGGCGTATCTACGACATAGTGAACGTTCTAGAGTCACTGATGATTGTCGGACGCATGGCCAAAAATAGTTATTCCTGGTACGGCCGGAGACGCCTGGAGTCAAAACTGATGGAGCTGCAGAGACGAGGGCGGGAACAGGGATACCACCTCCAGATGGAGCCAGGAGCAGAGGGGGCAGGACCGACAGGGGCCAGGGACTGTGGACCCAACAGGGATGACGAGGCAGAGGAGGGCAACGGTGAGAGCAATCCACAACCCGGATCAAATCCTTTGCTCAAGCCTACTTCAGACAAAGCTATTTCACTTCTTCTTCACAAATGCTCTTTTAACACTTTTATCTTTAAATTAAAGTTGGTATGTGTAGTTTTATAGCCATGTTATTTCTACTTATTTTACCACTTTATTATTCTATATCTGTATTGATGAGTTCACAGTTTTTACTGTTCAGTGACTGCCTCTTTAAGCTTGTCGGCTTAAATCTGATCTCACATGAAATCTGTGGCTATGACGTGATTTGCATTCATGTGTTCTCCATGGTGAAGTGTTAGAACTACTGTATTGAGAACTGTTCCAGAATCGGCATTGAAGCAAACGATATTTAAAAAGTTAAGCTGGACTGCTCACCTGTTAGCCACATGTTCCAAATAGGAAGTGAGCATGGGCACGCTTCCAGCTCCATCAACTGGCTCAGTTTACATAGGAAAACTGCCACCTCTCTCTCTGTAACTGCATCGTTGGGCTTCATTTGATTGGAGCTGAATGCTATGGGTGACACCCCCTTTGTTCACTTCTTCATATAGCCTATACTCCTGACATATTATGCTTGTGTCTGCTCTGTAGTTATAATCTATGACACACGTGGATCATTGTTGTATACTAGACTTAAATTGTAGTATTGATCTAAAACTTAATGAAAGAAACAAGTCCACTGATTTTCGGTTTGGGAATTGTTGACCTCAATGGGAGCCGATTCCCTCCTGCCTTTTTTATGATACGTCCCCATAAACATCCTGCATGCAGTCACCCCCCTCCTCTGGATAGTTGCAGTTCAGGCTGCAAAAAGAGTATCAACAAAGAAAGTACTAAGTTGTAAAAGCTGCATTTATTTTTATAAGAAAACTTTTTAGAAGGTCTAGTGTGTTCTCCAGTTACAAACATCAAAATATCCTCTGTCCATATGGTCTTATTATTACTAGTATTAACTTTGTAATACTAGTAATACCATAGACAACTTGTACTAGTTGTCTATGGTCAACTTGTAAGTTGATCATAGACAGCTTTCATTCAAAGTAAACACAAGATCTTCAAAAGTAAGTTTGTATATATTTTCAGATTCCTTCAGCTCTGCTTCCCCAGTGAATAATACAGGATTACATTCATACCACAGCACAGTTCACAGCAACTCACCCTTATGTCAAATCATGTAATCTGTATGTTGTATCTCCTTTACCTTATTTGCCATTTAATATTTTTAAATACACAGTACCTGTCTTAAAAACATGAAAAACGGAACTAATTTTAAACAGTTTGCAGTGAGCCAAAGTAAGTCTTCACTTACCTTATGCATTCTGAACATCCTAATTATTCACTGCGATGTGTTTATAAGCACTGTTCACAATGTTCAGAGACCAGAATGGAGTGCTTAGATAATATATCTGTACTGGGGCATGTTTTTGCATTGGGGGAAAAAATTCAGATATAGGACTTTTAACCATTTATTTTTGGCTCTTACATATATTGTTATTAGTTCCGATGTCTGAGCTACTATGTCCAAGTAATTTGTGGATCTATAAAGTTTGTCTAATTGCATATTGCAAATGTGGTTTCTTTGGGCAGGTGGAGGCAACAGGAAGGATAAGTCTCTGCGAATCATGAGTCAAAAGTTTGTGATGCTTTTTCTCGTCTCCAAAACTCAAACTGTGACGTTGGATGCAGCGGCAAAGATCCTGATCGAAGACAGCCAGGACTCCAGCCACAGCAAATACAAAAGTGAGCTGTTTGTTAACTGTTTTCTCTGTGGGGTATGTCATATTAAAGTGGAACTAAACACAAAATCTACTTTTTTGCAACTAAACTCTGTTGTAATAATAATAATGCATTAGTCTCATATAGCGCTTTTCAAGACGCTCAAGTCAGTATAATTTTGTGCATTATTCAAACAATTCATACTCTGGTCGTAAGGTACTGTTGTAACCATAGTTGCCCTGGCAGAGGCAGAAGCGAGGCTGCCAATCTGTACCCTCGGCCCCTCCGACCACAACCAAAACTCAAGCGAGACAGTTCACCCACATTGCCTGGTATGAATGTGGAGTGTGCCTAAGGACACAACAATAGGTATTCCCAGCAGTCTCCCATCCAAGTACTGACCAGGCCCAACCCTGCTTAGCTTTAGAAATCAGACAAGATCTTTGACAAGGAAGTTCGGTCACAAATAGTATTCTAGTCCTTTTTTGGCAATTTTAGTACAAGTATGTAAATTTGCAGCTTTCTGGTCTTGTGAGTGTGTGCTGCCTCCAGGGGCTACAGGGGCTACTTGCAGTTTCAAGCACTACATGACATCACACAAGACTGCCCTGATTACAGCCAGGTGTTTCTGATTACAAATGCCACATTTCAGTTCTTCTGTCAATTCTTCTAGAGCTGTTTAAAATGAAAACTTTGTGAACAGAATCATTATTAAAACATAAATCTTAAATCAAATCAGAATTAGATGTTTTACCCAAATTGTTTTGTCCTAATTAGTTTAATATGTAATTTTTTTTTTCTTTTTGCTTTTCTTCATAGCTAAAGTCCGTCGCCTGTATGACATCGCCAATGTTTTAACGAGTTTGGGACTCATTAAAAAAGTTCACGTTCGAGAAGAGAGAGGGAGGAAGCCGGCTTTTAAGTGGCGGGGTCCAACTGAGTTCAACAGCACAGGACCACTGCCCCCTACTGGACTAGAGGCGTCACAGAGGATCACACAGCAGGATCTGACCCGCTTGAAGATGTCCCGACATTCATCTTTTAACATCACCCCGACTTCTGTGACTGTCCAGAGACAAGCCAACTCTGCCCCCAACAGTCCACGCAGGGAACACACAGGTACAGTCATTGATTTTGCTACTTTTGTCCATTGTACATTCTTTTTTATTAGGGCTGTAGGCTTTTAATCAGCCTGGCTGACTTATTTCATCTACCGGTAGATTATAAGGATTTGTATGGGACAACAGCAGAAAGGAGAAGGTAGTGTCAGCTAGCTAAAGATTTGATTCACACGTTTAATCTGTCTTTATATAAATACATTGTTTCCTAGTATATTTTGTTGCATAAATTGTTGTTTTTGAAAGGCCTACTATGCAGGTGTAGCCTTGTAAGTGCCTTGTCTGTACCACTCAATGTGGCTACAGTGTAGGATTGTTTGCAAATTTGTGAGTACTGCAATTACAATTTTTTTTTTAAATTTTGTTTTAAATCTAGATTTAGTTAACAGTGTACATTCTAAAGGTGCACTATGTAACCTTTTTGATGGACAAGCTGCCACATGCTTGTGTCTGGGAAGATATTGTTTCTTTGCCTGGAATATTTATTAGTATAGTATTAGCATTATTCTACAAGGCCAAGTTACAGGTCCAATCTGTGGAGAGTCTCTCATCTATTAAAGGGATACTGAGAAATGAATAAATAAAAATGTTTAAAAAAATACAAGATTAGTTTAATACTGTCCTACTGTGTAACATTTTTTTTTCCCCGATGGCATGGGCATATTCCAAGATGACAATGCCAGGATTCATCGGGCTCAAATTGTGAAAGAGTGGTTCAGGGAGCATGAGAAATTATTTTCACACATGGATTGGCCACCACAGAGACCAGACCTTAACCCTATTGAGAATCTTAGGGATATGCTGTAGAAGGCTTTGCGCAGTGGTCAGACTCTACCATCATCAGTAATGCAACACTGGATGGAAATAAATCTTGTGACATTGCAGAAGCTTATTGAAACAATGCCACAATGAATACATGCCCTAATCAAAGCTAAATGTGGTACAACAAAATATTAGAGTGTGTGACATTTTTCTTTTGGTGGTGACTTTTGACCAGACAGTGTAATACAAGATGGAGTTTAGAACATGTTTCTGGAGGTTTGAACTACAGGCTTAGCTGTTTTTATAGATATTAAGACCTCAGTGGGACATGAAAGTTAAACTGTGTAACTTTTTTGATGGGCGGTTCGACACATGCTTGTCTCCCTGGAGATGATATTGCTTTGCCTGTAATGTTTCATGATGGTGTGTTTATTAATAATGCAAAGAAAAACATGTGACATTCTTAGTGTGAGAAGGCTCGTCTCTCAACAGATTTAATCAGACAGTACACCTTTTAAAGCTTCTCAATGATGGCAGCTTTTACAATTTGCTTATTGCGACTACAAATTTCTATTCAATTCCAATTAATCTATATATAATCAAATAAATGTAATGTAAATGTTCTTCCACCTACAGTTGTGCAGAACCAGCCAGTGGACTATTCCAGAAAAACTCCAGTGTGTCGGCTGCAGTTTGGGAAGTCTTCAGAGTGAGTTCATTTATTCACAAACTCTCTTGTTCTCTGTACTCCTCCTTCTCTCTTTCTGTCTCTAGATATATCAGAGCTCCTCTCACAGTCTATACTCATAATTCAAGCCTAACCTTTCGCAACGTAGCCTGTCTCTGTTATTAACTGACTCCAGCCCAAAGAAGTGCAGGTGGAGTCATATATTAGTGAAAATCGATGCAGTTCAAGGAAGAAGAGACAGATACTTTACCTTCTGGTTATTAGGCATGTTTAATCAGCTGCTGTTGAAGGGGTTATTTGTCATTGTAAACACCAGAGGGCAGTGCTGCTTTGGAGGTTAATTTTCCTTCAATGAGTTCTTTCAAATGGACTAGTATTAAGCTGTTAGGACTAGCTCGTCCCCCAATTTTTTCCCATGTAAAATGTGTCTTGTCCCAGTAGTGATATACTGTATTCAATAAGCAGCTTGTGAGGGTAAGTCAGTTTTGTACAGTATACATTTAATTAGAAAGCATTTTATTGTTTGATAATCAGGAAGTGTGTGCTTAACATGCTAGTTGTTAGCGTTATCATCACAGCAAAACTCTGCTCTGGTCTCAGAGTTCTGAAAAGTGTTTATAAACTCATTGCAGTGAATAATGAGGATGTTCTTTAGCTTATCTATCCTGCTCAAACCGTGTAATAAAACCCTCTCTAGCCATGAGTGTTGTCACGATACAGAAATTTCAAACTCTAAGGAATAGATTTGATATCAATTCTGATACCATAATGGTAATTAAAAACACTCTTTATTTAGACAATAGAATGTAATTTTTACCATTAAATCATAGTACTTTCGTTTATATGTGGCCTTATATCTGTGCAATCCCTCAGTCATCCAGTTAGGTTCCATAGTGATCCATGGGCGTATACTAGTCTATGTGGACTTATACTTGTTCTGATCATTCTAAAGCTATTCAGGTCCATTTCTGTCCTGTAAATGTGACTTGAATATTGATACCTGCTCAAAAGAGTATCTAGTTTTAGTATTGAATAGTATCAGATTTTTTATAATTTTGAAAACTCTACTGGCCATATTAAATGTTTGTAACCATGATTTTGTCATGTCTCTACAGTACCCAGACCCCAGTGTCCTGCCCCCAGCACATCCTCCTGATGCAGTCTCTCTCAGGACAAATGTTGACCTCCTCTCCCCCTCCTCCTCCCTCCTCATCACACTCCCACTGCCTTACCTACCTTCCCAGTCTGTCCCAGCCCTCTGTGGTCATGCTCTACAGGGCTGCCGAGGGTCACAGGTCACCCGGGATGGAAGGAGAGGAGATGAGGAAGAGGAAGAGAGAAGGAGAAGAGATGTCTATGGCAAAGAAGGGCGTGAATGGGTTAAAGAAAAGTGATGAGGTAAAGATGTGTAATTATTTAATTATGTTGTTAAAGGAACATTATGTAACTTTTCTGGCATGCTAGTCTCCATAGAGATGTTATTGTTTAACTTCATGGAGACAAGCAGGTGACATCAGAAGGCCAAACTTATAAGTCAGATATGTAGAGTAGCAAGCCCACTTAAGCTTTTCAAGGTGTTTTTTGAGTAATAATCCGCCTGAAATTGATTAAATGCAAGCTAGATATGTTAATACCATGATTAACAAGTTGAATCTCATTTATAAAAATACTTTGTTTCCTGGTATATTTTTCTGCATACATAGTAGTTTTTGCATGAACTCCCCCCTGCAGGTATTGTCTTGTGAGCAGTTTGTGTCAGATATATAGAGATTTTTAATTGATCGGGAGCACATGTCTTTAGTCGATTGTAGCCCTATTTAATAATACCATAATGTTTCATCTTTCAGGTGACAGTAGCAGAGTGTTCTGAGTTCAGCCACAGTCCTGTCAGTGAATCCCAGCCTGCACATTACCTTTATGTGCCCAACAACACAGGTACATTCAACTCAGAATACATTTGTGACATTAAAACCCTGCTTGATGAAATTAAACTCCATCCATCCATCCATCCATTTTCTTCCACTTATCCGGGGCCGGGTCGCGGGGGCAGCAGTCTAAGCAGGGACTCCCAGACTTCCCTCACCCCAGACACGTCCTCCAGCTCCTCCGGTGGGACCCCAATGTGTTCCTAGGCCAGCCGAGAGACATAGTCCCTCCAGCGTGTCCTGGGCATCCTAGCAGATGCCCGAGCCACCTCAACTGGTTCCGCTCGACGTGTAGGAGCAGCGGCTCTACACCGAGCTCCTCCCGTGTGACCGAGCTCCTCACCCTATCCCTAAGGGTGCGCCCGGCCACCCTACGGAGGAAGCCCATTTCAGCCACTTGTATCCACGACCTTGTCCTTTCGGTCATTACCCAAAGCTCATGACCATAGGTGAGGGTAGGAACGTAGATTGACCGGTAAATCGAGAGCTTTGCCTTTGGACTCAGCTCCTTCTTTCCACAACGGACCGATACAGCGACCGCATCACTGCAGACGCTGCACCGATCCGCCTGTCAATCTCACGCTCCATCCTTCCCTCACTCGTGAACAAGACCCCGAGATACTTGAACTCCTCCACTTGAGGCAGAGACTCATCACCCAGCCGGAGAGGGCAAACCACCTTTTTCCGGTCGAGAACCATGGCCTCGGATTTGGAGGAGCTTATTCTCATCCCAGCCGCTTCACACTCGGCTGCAAACCGCCCCAGTGCCAACAACAGGACAACATCATCTGCAAACAGCAGAGATGAAATCCTGTGGTTCCCAAACCAGACCCCCTCCGGCCCCTGGGTGCGCCTAGAAATTCTGTCCATAAATATAATGAACAGAACCGGTGACAAAGGGCAGCCCTGACGGAGTCCAACATGCACCGGGAACAGGTCTGACTTACTGCCGGCAATGCAAACACAGCTCCTGCTCCAGTCATACAGGGACCGGACAGCCCTTAGCAAAGAGCCCCGGACCCCATACTCCCAGAGCACCCCCCCCAAAGGACACCACGAGGGACACGGTCGAATGCCGTCTCCAAATCCACAAAACACATGTGGACTGGTTGGGCAAACTCCCATGAACCCTCAAGGACCCGATGGAGAGTATAGAGCTGGTCCAGTGTTCCGCGACCAGGACAAAAACCACACTGCTCCTCCTAAATCCGAGGTTCGACTATCGGTCGGATTCTCCTCTCCAGTACCCTGGAATAGACCTTACCGGGAAGGCTGAGGAGTGTGATTCCCCTGTAATTGGAACACACCCTCCGGTCCCCCTTCTTATACAGAGGGACCACCACCCCAGTCTGCCATTCCACAGGTACTGTTCCCGACCGCCACGTGATGTTGCAGAGACGTGTCAGCCAAGACATCCCCACAACATCCAGAGACTTGAGTTACTCAGGACGGATCTTGTCCACCCCTGGAGCCTTGCCACCGAGGAGCTTGCCAACCACCTCGGTGACTTCAGCCAGGGTGATGGATGAGTCCGCCTCCGGGTTCCCAGTTTCTGCTTCCTCCTCAGAAGACGTGACAGTGGGATTGAGGACATCCTCAAAGTATTCCTTCCACCACCCGACAACATCCCCAGTCGAGGTCAGCAGCTCTCCACCAGCAATGTAAACAGTGTTGGTGAAGCACTGCTTCCCCCTCCTGAGGCGTCGGACGGTTTGCCAGAATCTCTTTGAGGCCGTCCGATAGTCCTCCTCCATGGCCTCCCCGAACTCCTCCCAACCCCGAGTTTTTGCCTCTGTGATTGCCCGAGCTGCAGCACGCTTGGCCCGCTGGTACTCATCAGCTGCCTCAGGAGTCCCACGAGCCAACAAGGCTCGATAGGACTCCTTCTTCAGCTTGACGGCATCCCTTACTTCCGGTGTCCACCACCGGGTTCGGGGATTGCCGCCGCGACAAGCACCGCAGACCTTATGACCACAACTACTAGCAGCTGCATCGACAATAGAGGTGGAGAACATGGCCCACTCAGAGTCCATGTCTCCAGCCTCCCCCACGATCAGGGAGAAGCTCTCCCGGAGGTGTGAGTTGAAGACCCCTCTGACAGAGGGCTCAGCCAGACGTTCCCAGCAGACCCTCACGATGCGCTTGGGGAAATTAAACTCCCCCCCGAACCACCACCTTAACATGGTGGAGGGGTTTGAGCACCCGAATGATCCTGGGAGCTATGTTGTCGGGGGCTTCATGCCCCTGGTAGGGTCACCCATGGCAAACAGGTCCTGGGAGACGGGTCTGACTAAGAGCGGTTCAGAAGCCCCCATGAAGACAGAAACAACAAGGCAAGCTACGCCGCCCGGACTGGCGTTACCGGGGCCCCACCCTGGAGCCAGGCCTGGGGTGGGTGCTCGGCAGTGAGCACCTGGTGGCCAGGCCTTTCCCCATGGGGCCCGGCAGGGCCCAGCCCAAAGGAACGACGTGGGGCCGTCCTCATGTGGACCCACCACCTGCGGGAGGAGCCATGAGGGGCGGGTGCAGAGGGATCTGGGCGGCAGTCGAAGGCGGGGACCTCGACGACCGGATCTCCGGACATGGAGACTGGCTCTGGGGACATGGAATGTCACCTCGCTGGGGGGGAAAGGGGCCTGAGCTTGTGCGGGAGGTTGAGCGTTACCGGCTAGATATAGTCGGCCTCACCTCCACACACAGCTTGGGGTCTGGAACCCAACTCTTTGAGAGGGGTTGGACTCTCCATTTCTCTGGCGTTGCCCGTGGGGAGCGGCGGCGAGCTGGTGTGGGCTTGCTCATTGCCCCACAGCTCAGCCGCCACGTGTTGGAGTTCACGAGAGGGTCGCGTCCCTGCGCCTTCGGTTTGGGGACAGGTCTCTCACTGTTGTGTCGGCCTACGGGCCAAACAGCAGTGTGGAGTACCCGGCCTTCTTGGAGTCCCTGGGAGGGGTACTAGATAGTGCACCAACCAGGGACTCCGTTGTTCTCCTGGGGGACTTCAATGCCCATGTGGGTAATGACAGTGACACTTGGAGGGGTGTGATTGGGAGGAATGGCCTCCCCGATCTGAACCCGAGTGGTGTTTTGTTATTGGACTTGTCCATAACGAACACCATGTTCGAGCACAAGGGTGTCCAACGGTGCACGTGGCACCAGGACACTCTAGGTCGGAGGTCGATGATCGACTTTGTTGTCGTGTCATCTGATCTCCGACCGCGTGTCTTGGACACTCAGGTGAAGAGAAGGGCTAAGCTGTCAACTGATCACCACCTGGTGGTGAGTTGGATCTGCTGGCGGAGGAGGAAGCCGGATAGACCTAGAAATTAAACTCATGAATACTATAATTATTTAATAAACAAGAAACCAGTGTGTGTTGAGATTTACACATTAAAACCATTTGACAACAATCACATTATTTGGTTTGAATAATGTGAAAAAAATTACTTTTATATTTTGCACATATTAGCAGAGGAGGCGTTGAGCTTCATGTGAGTTTTTGTTTCATGTGGATAGAATTCTGACCTGTCCTAAGCTATTCATGGGTTTCAGCTTCCTGTTATCGCATTTTGAGGAGTTGTTTTCCCTATTCAATTTGTCTTAAATTGTTAATTGTATGGTAGTGGTCCTATTCTTTCATCACTTTTGATGCTCTGAGTACCCTCTCCCTTTGCTCCCTGTGCTATGTCACTTCCCCTTCAGAGAGATTGCTCAAACACACATGGATGACATATGAAGACCAATTGGGGCATGTTTTTGATGATGGAACAATGTTAGAAACACGGTAGAAAGCTTTGTTTTTTACGTAATACAGGGGGTATTTACTTTAAACCCAAAGATTCGCAATTTAAAATGTATATATATTTTTCCATAATCACTCAGTCCTAACACATTTACTTGTTATTTGCAGGTCTGAACAGCTTGAACTTCCTCCTCTCCTCTGCGCACTCGGCTTCTGCTCTCTCTCTCCCATCCGGTTCTGTCCCAACTTTAGCTGTTCCCTATCTCCTTCTGCCCCCCTCCTCTCTGCCCCCCTACCCCCTCATCACCAGCCCCATAAGGACGCCCCCTGGCTCCGAAGCCCACTCCAAACTGAGCTTTGGTGTTCCCACGGTGATGTCTCCAGGGCAATTATTGGTTGGGACCTCTTCCGCCCCAGAGCAGACCAGAGTGTGCGGAGCGTCAACACCACACTCAACCAGAGGGACTGCACAAGAGACAATGGTAAGTCTGTTTGCCCATTTTTCCCAAATAGTATGGTCTAGTTGCCTGGGGTCCATGCTTGATACTTTGCTGCTGATGTCCTCAACATTCCCGGGGGTGATGCTAACTGAAGGCTATGACTTTAATCTGAGCTTTGTTTTAACACAATCTGACCACAAAGAACTGACTTAGCTGGAAAAATCAACATGTGAGCTGATCTGTGCTTTTTACACAAGCCCTCTCAAATAACAGTACAGTCACAAGCTAGCTAGCATTAGCCAACAGTTTTTCACTTAGTCACTCACACTTTTTTGTTTTGTTGGTTACTGATGAATATTCCACCATAGACATACATGCAGAACACCCCGAGTGTGATATCACTGCAAAGTACACACTTCTCCAATAGTGTAAAGGGGAACGGTGTAAAATTATGATACATATTTATTATCTCAACAGGTTTTTATGTTTTTCTCCATGTTTAGAAAACCATGAAAACCTGTCATCTACTCTTTAACCATAAAATGTTGTCTCTCTGTTTAGACACCTCATACTCCTAAGGAAAACAGGACGTCTGCTTCCAAGTCCTTCTTCCAGACTCCAGCCACTCCAGAGAACTTGCTCAGTGCTGCCCCCAACGGGAGAAAACGGGGATCGGCCCAAAGACGACTGAATGTGGAACACCCCCCAAATATTTAAAACTGAAACAAAAAATACTGGAACCAATATTCTTAATTGTAAAATATATTCTTGAAAATGATCAAATGTTAATTTTGATTTAGTGTATGTTATAGGCTGTGAATGTGCCTCATGGTTAAATAATGGGACACTAGTTTGAAGCTGTATTGTGGACAGTGGAATGGTTCACTGTATTTTTGTATAATTTTAGCCTTAATTTCCCCTTTTAAAATGTGATCAAGCCACAGAACACCCCCTTAATATTTGTATGTTAATCCCAATTGCTATTTATATTTTAAATTATATATAAAGGTACACAAAGAGTTGAGTTTTAGCACTAAAATTTGAAATGTTTTAAGAGCATTTTTTTTTTTCTAGGAAGCCCAAGTTGTTACGTATGGAGCTGTATCGTAAATATTACCAAACCAATGCACAAGGACTTTTGTCAATTTTGAGCATATTACAAGGTAGACAAAGTTAAAGATGCTGTGCCTGATATTTACTGTCTTAAAAACATGAACATTATAGTTAATTTAAACAGCTAAACAGTTTTCAGCTGTTCAGTTATTCCTCACTTAGATAATGCATTCCTCAGCATCCTATTAAATCACCATGATGAGTTTATAAGCACTTTTCACAACTTTCAGAGACTAGAGCGTAGTTTTGCTGTGACAGTAACAACTAGCATGTTAAAAGCATTGCATGCTGGTTCACGAAGGTTAACATACTTTATAATTTGATGCAGACATTAGACAGCACACAGTGGTTTCATTTTGACCCTAAGAGCTGCTTTTACATTATATCTGTACTTGGGTTAAAACAAATTTTACTCGTAATACATTACACAAATAATGCTGGGTATAGCCCCTTTAATTTTGATGTTGGATGAATGAGGGCACAAATTTGACTAAATAGGTGCTTAGAGGTCAAGGCCAGGACTAATCTTAGAACTGGTCCAGAACTAGATTAAAACCACAATATTCCTGTGTTTTCTCTGTGGTACCCTCTAGAAATGATATTGAAAGTACTTGGGGAAACAATGGATATATTTTAAACAAAGACCAAAACTATATTAAATGGTATGCTATTTACTTTTGCGGAATGTTCCTAAGTGTATCTTTAAACTTTTGCATTTATTGAATCACAACATTTGTATTACTCAGAAATACCTTGGAAAAACATGTATTCTATGTATGGCTCTCCACAGATCTGACCTATAACTTGGCCTAGTGCTTGTCTGCATGGAGATGGATAAGTTTAATACCACACAAATAGTGAGTAGCAAGCCCTCCATAAAAGTTACATAGAGTGTCTTTAAATTTTTGCAAAGTTAATATTTATAAATCGAATATTTATTTAATCTAATATTTGTTCCAATTAGAAGTAACCCATACAACTCTACAATAAAATCCACTGTAGAATTGTGTTTATAACTGCTGATTTTTCTTCAGCAATCACCCCTTTTTTCAAATTTATAATCACTAAATAATTAGTTTACATTAAAGTGGGGGTATTGTGCGAAATCCATTTTCTTGAACTTTCCCCCATGTTATAATGTTTCCTCATCAAAGACATGCCTGAAGAGGTTTTAGATGTCATCCATGCATGTTTGAGTATTTAAGGGATCTCTCCCATGATCCAAACTTTCCTTACTGTTGTACTGTTGTAAGCTGTAAGATTCTGTCCAATGCTCAGCCCCCAAGCCTATGTGCTCCTACACAACCATTCTCTATAAATATACAAAAGCATGATAACTACAAATTCATGAAACTAATGTGATGTGCAGTAGTTTCATTAGCGGTGATTGTGTTGTGATAGCGCTCTGAAGGGGAAGAGCAAAGGGAGGAGATTCAGCATCAAAAACAAAAGGAAAACTTATAAAACATGTTAAGTCATTCTTTTCAGCTAATAGAACATTTTCAAAACAATAAAAGGTAACATGGAGATCTAAATATTAGGATATTAGCAGTTAAAGCCCCGTATAAGTAAAATATCCCTCTTGAACTTCAACCACACTTGTGTCCATTTGTGTATAAGGAATGTTACTATTATGTAGAGTACTTTTGCTAAATAGTTGCTACACTTAAATATTTTGCTTATTTCGTTTAGCTGCTACAAGACAATGTATAACGATACCCTGAAGTACTTGAATGACAGTACTGTATAGGCCTTACAATTGTATGAACATGTGCTAAATTAATACAACCATTTGTCTCACATTTCAAAATAGTGAGAGTTGCATATAGTTGTTATCATAACTTATTGACACCTGTGGCTGTTTTATATATTGGATAGGTACATCAACATCTTTTCAAGATTTTGATTTGGGATTTAAAGAAAATGTTTAATTAGTTGAGAGGTTTAAGAACAAAATTGTATTAATACCATCATCATACTTATCTATTGATTTAGTGTGTTTTTCATTGGTTAAAATCATTATCTGGTTTCTGCAGTTATCCAATTGTTGAAATTATGTGAACAGTTCCATCTGATGTGGGTAATATGATTTTTCTTTGATTGTTCACACCTGTGCAGATTTTGATACAGAAAACTATAAAAGGGGCCAACTAATGTAGCAAAGACAAAAATAAAAAAATATATACATTAAAGCTTGAGAGTTATATTATAATTCATTGTACTTTGTCTCCCAAATACAACAGTTAAAATCTATAGATTGGTCGGATTTCTTTTGTGCGTTTAAACCATAGATGTATTGGCCAGGTTAATGTTGATTAAATTAGTTGACATAATTTTAAGATTGTACAAAACATCCTAAAACAATAGCCTATTCTAGTTTTGTAATTTTGGTGATTTTACTTCCTGATGGGACATGAACAAAAGATATAACATATGTAGAGGTAATTCCACAACTGTTACCTGGTAACCATAATTTTAACAAGAGCCAAAACTTGTCTAAATTACACAATAGTTATGATTTGACATAAAAAATAAATGTCAACCGGACAACTGGCCCTTTTCATGGAGCTGCCCAGCTAGTTCCAGTTCTCTCAAAAAGTGCGGAGTTGCTCTTCACACACCATTCATTTTCTATGAGAATTTTGGCTTGGATGAGCAGCAAAACGTCTTCACTCCTACATTGTTTTGGCCAGTTGACAGAATGAAAGCAGAACAAAGCAGAACTTTCAGCAAGAGTTCCCCCTGCAGCTTCCTTATGAAAATACACTATCAGGGAACAAAGGTTTTTGTTGAAATAAGACAGTATAATCGCATAAAAACATTTAACAATGCCATATATATATATATATATATATATATATATATATATATATATATATATATATATATATATATATATATATATATATATATATATATATATATATATATATATATATTTATTTATTTATTTATTTATTTATTTATTTATTATTATTATTATTATTTTTATTTTTTTTTAATAGAGCCAGGGCTTCCCAGGAGAGTTCTCCTCATGTTGTATTGATCATATTGCACAGCACAAAGCCAACAGCAAGACGACAGACCCTTCAAACACTTACAAAATGCAAGTCAAATTACTTAAAGTTAAATCAACTTGTGAACATGTTATAACATTGTTCTGTCATCAAAAACATACTTGAAGTTATTCGTGCATGTCTCTCCTGTACAAGGCTCTGCCCACAAGCCTACATCACCAGGAAGCTCTCTGCAGTGATAACGTCAAAACCAAAACTGAAACCAATTAAACTTTTTAATACCATTTTGCCGAATTTTCAACAACATGGTGTAACATGGTGATCTAAATATGTGACCATAACCGAAGCATGCATCCATGCACACTTCACGCACTGCTATATCCCATCATGCACCACGCCGACGCAAAAAAGAGAAGAAAATGGAGTGCTCGTCACCTACAACAGTACGTCACTAACAACAGTGCATGAAACTGTTAAATCTGAATAAAGCTCTGTACAGGCCTTGTGTTTGATGATTAAAAGGGGGGAGGAGTTGCATCGTGTTGGAGTTCACCCCGGTGAATGAGAGCTTCGCATCCCTGCGCCTTCGGGTCGGGGACAGGTCTCTCACTGTTGTGTCTGCCTACGGGCCAAACAGCAGTGCAGAGTACCCAGCCTTCTTGGAGTCCCTGGGAGGAATACTAGACTGGCCGGGGGACTTGTTCTCCTGGGGCACTTCAATGCCCATGTGGGAAATGACAGTGACACCTGGAGGGGCGTGATTGGGAAGAAAGGCCTCCCTGATCTGAACCCGAGTGGTGTTCTGTTATTGGACTTCTGTGCTAGCCACAGTTTGTCGATAATGAACACCATGTCAGAGCACAAGGGTGTCCATCAGTGCATGGCACCAGGACACCCTAGGTTGGAGGTCGATGACCGACTTTGTTGTTGTGTCATCTGACCTCCAGCCGCGTGTCTTGGACACTTAGGTGAGGAGAGGGACAGAGATGTCAACCGATCACTACCTGGTGGTGAGTTGGATCCGTTGGCAGAGGAGGAAGCCGGACAGACCTGGCACACCCAAGCGTATCATAAGGGTCTCTTGGGAATGCCTGGCAGAGCCCTCTAGCCCTCTGTCAGAGGGGTCTTCAACTCAGACCTCTGGGAGAGCTTCTCCCTGATCCCGGGGGAGGCTGGGGACATGGACTCTGAGTGGGCCATGTTCTCCACCTCTTTTGTCGATGCGGCCGCTCTTAGGTGTGGTCATAAGGTCTGCGGTGCTTGTCGCGGTGGGAATCCCCGAACCTGGTGGTGTACACTGGAAGTAAGGGATGCTGTCAAGCTGAAGAAGGAGTCCTATAGAGCATTGTTGGCTCATGGGACTCCTGAGGCAGCTGACGCATACTGGCGGTACTGGTGGGTCAAGCGTGCTGCAGCTCATGTGGTCGCAGAGGCAAAAACTCAGGGTTGGGAGGAGTTCGGGGAGGCCATGGAAGAGGATTATTAGACAGCTTCAAAGAAATTCTGGCAAACCGTCCGACGCCTCAGGAGGGGGAAGCAGTGCTTCATCAACACTGTTTACAGTGTGGGTGGAGAGCTGCTGACCACGACTGGGGCGGTGGAAGGAATACTTTGAGAATCTCCTCAATCCCCCCATCATGTCTTCCGAGGAGGTAGCAGAGACTGGGGACTCGGAGGCGGACTCATTCATCTGCCTCCGAGTCCCAATCTCTGCTTCCTCCTCAGAAGGAAGCACCATCACCACCTCGGTGATTGGCAAGCTCCTTGGTGGCAAGGCTCCGGGGGTGGATGAAATCCGTGCCAAATACCTCAAGTCTCTGAATGTTGTGGGGCTGTCTTGGCTGACACGTCTCTGCAACATCGCATGGCGGTGGGGGACAGTGCCACTAGACTGGCAAACCGGGGTGGTGGTCCCTCTGTATAAGAAGGGGAACCAGAGGGTGTGTTCCAATCACACTCCCCAGCCTTCCCGGTAAGGTCTATTGCAAGGTACTGGAGTGGAGAATCCGACCGATGGTCGAACCTCGGATCCAGGCAGAGCAGTGTGGTTTTTGTCCCGGTCGTCGAACACTGGACCAGCTCTATACTCTCCATCAGGTCCTTGAGGGTTCATGGGAGTTTGCCCAGCAGTCCACATGTGTTTTGTGGATCTAGAGAAGGCATTCGACCGTGTCCCTCATGGTATCCTTTGAGGGATGCTTTGGGAGTATGGGGTTTGGGGCCCTTTGCTAAGGGCTGTCAGGCCCCTGTATGACTGGAGCAGGAGCTGTGTTTGCATTGCCGGCAGTAAGTCAGACCTGTTCCCAGAGCATGTTGGACTCCGCCAGGGCTGCACTTTGTCACCGGTTCTGTTCATTATATTTATGGACAGAATTTCTAGGCGCAGCCAGGGGTCGGAGGGGGTCTGGTTTAGGAACCACAGGATCTCATCTCTTCTGTTTGCAGATGATGTTGTCCTGATGGCTTCATTGAGCCAGGACCTGCAGCAGGCACTGGGGCGGTTTGCAGCCGAGTGTGAAGTGACTGGGATGAGAATCAGCTCCTCAAAATTCAATGTCATGGTTCTCAACCGGAAAAAGGTGGCTTGCCCTCTCCTGGTGGCCTTTGGCTCAAGTGGACACCGGTGGAAGTACAATCCGTGGTGTAGGCCTTTTCCATTTTCGCGAGATGAGACTACACTGAGTAGTACACATTTTCATCTGGGTACTTCATGTGTAACACCATGCTGACCAGAAGAAGACACACACACACACACACAATGGGGGACCTTATAAAAGGTCCCCCAATGTGTGTGTGTGTGTCACATCTCAGGGCTCTCCACCTACCCTTTCCGGAGAGTCTGTTGCTTCATTGTTCACTTTATCTGTGTGGAACTCATTAAACCCTTGTGCCTCTATGTTTCAGTTTCTTTGTCCTCTTTGATGCTTACACCAGAAACAAACAATTCTTACAGGTACATTTGGCGAATGGGGACACGGCCTATATTAGAGTGTCTCAGATTGATGACATCACACTTGGAGAATTCTGTCCAAAAGGCACAATTTACATGATAAACACATTTTTCTAAACATTAAAACAAAATAAATGTGTTTTCTTATTTTTATTTTATTTTTTTGCCAAGAAATATTGAAAGGTCCCAAACCCTAAAGCAGTAAATAAAAGCCTACTGCTCCAAATTCATTTGATTTTCTTCTTCATTGACTGGAGCTGAGAGACCAGGTTCACCTTTGAGAACCTATTCAGCTCGTCAAGACTGCTCCACCTGCTCTTCAAGCAGGGCAACCATGAAGCATTTTGTTCATTCTCTAGAGCCCGGTTCAGGGCGTTTACTCTTTCCTTCAGTCTAGTTGCTAGTCTGTCCAGTTTTATCAGGGCTGGTTGGTTACATCGGTAGCCCAAAGCACAAACAGCAATGTGATTGCAAACAGCAATCACCACCACCAGGGCAAGTATCCTGGCAATGCACCCAAATAATCCCCAAATAACCCCAGAAGACAGTATCAGGCAAAGAAAAATAAATCCAACAAGTTTCCACCTTCGAAGGAAAAGAGCATAGTGGGCTTTGCATTTTGGATAATGGTGCCATTGATTTCATTCTCTAGTGTCATCTCCACTGTGGTTTATTTCTGGACAAATATATGGGTAAATATAGGTATTACGTAAAAGGTCACTTATTTAAAAAACAAAACAAAAAAAACAACAAAACATAAGAATGCAGAGTCAAAGCAAAGGTAACTCACCTGAAGAAGAAGTTCAGGAATAAAAACAGGGATAATAACCTTTCCTGACCACAATGAGAGTCTGATTTCAGACTGCTATTCTCTGTACTTTCTTATATTTATTTTAATGATGCTCTCAATCAAATCAAAGTTCTCAATCAATGTAAGAGGTGAGCTATTATTATTTGATGGAACATGAAATATTAAGTTTCATTTCCCAGTTTGTACACATCCACAAGTCAGCCCTGATCTAACCAGTTCACCTAGTCCTACCTCTGACAGCAGCAGGCAACAGGAGGTAAAATAGGTTCAGTGACATCAATTCATTAGGTCTGTGTAAAAATGTACACTCACCTAAAGGATTATTAGGAACACCTGTTCAATTTCTCCTTAATGCAATTATCTAATCAACCAATCACATGGCAGTTGCTTCAGTGCATTTAGGGGTGTGGTCCTGGTCAAGACAATCTCCTGAACTCCAAACTGAATGTCTGAATGGGAAAGAAAGGTGATTTAAGCAATTTTGAGAGTGGCATGGCATGGGTACCACTCATCTCCACTAAAAATAGGAAAAAGAGGCTACAATTTGCACAAGCTCACCAAAATTGGACAGTTGAAGACTGGAAAAATGTTGCCTGGTCTGATGAGTCTCGATTTCTGTTGAGACATTCAAATGGTAGAGTCAGAATTTGGCGTAAACAGAATGAGAACATGGATCCATCATGCCTTGTTACCATTGTGCAGACTGGTGGTGGTGGTGTAATGGTGTGGGGGACGTTTTCTTGGCACACTTTAGGTGCCTTAGTTCCAATTGGGCATCGTTTAAATGCCACGGGCTACCTGAACATTGTTTCTGACCATGTCCATCCCTTCATGACCACCATGTACCCATCCTCTGATGGCTACTTCCAGCAGGATAATGCACCATGTCATAAAGCTCGAATCATTTCAAATTGGTTTCTTGAACATGACAATGAGTTCACTGTACTACAATGGCCCCCACAGTCACCAGATCTCAACCCGATAGAGCATCTTTGGGATGTGGTGGAACGGGAGCTTCGTGCCCTAGATGTGCATCCCACAAATCTCCATCAACTGCAAGATGCTATCCTATCAATATGGGCCAACATTTCTAAAGAATGAATCAGCACCTTGTTGAATCAATGCCACATAGAATTAAGGCAGATCTGAAGGTGAAAGGAGGTCAAACACCGTATTAGTATGGTGTTCCTAATAATCCTTCAGGTGAGTGTATTCTGTCTTGAGTATAGGCCTACTAAATGTTGTCTCATATGAGTAGTACTCTCTATGTTGTGCTGGTGTTACTGGATATATAATGCATTATAAAAATCTTTACTGGTACATTGCCAATTATAACTTGTATATGGTTCTGTTTTGATTACATTTATGTTGTTTTGTTTATCCTGTAAAGCATTTTGAATGACTTTGTGTACAGTTCCATTTTCGATTTTCCTAAATACTGCACACTCTGTTAAGGCTAGGCATTTTTTTAACCTAAAAATGGACTCAATACAAAATGCAAAAATAATAGACTTTATTTACTTTATTACTTTATTTTATTGCCCCAATTGGCCAGGAGGATTCCAGGTTTCCAGGAGACATAGGTACCAGCTAAAATACAGGAGTCTGGAGATGAATGTAAGTAAACTGGTAGAACAAAGCTAAGTATCAAAATCACAGCCTGGCAGAGTCTGGCCATGTCCCAATTCGCCCACCTGGCCTTAGAATCACCATTGGAAGGGCGATTCAAAGGGCAGTTACGTATTTTCCGGTGCGACAAGGGCTGTCCCATTTCAACCCACCCTACTGAATGCGGCCGAAAACCTGCCCTTCCCTTTGCACCGTTTCCATGGAGATCGGACGTAACCGAAGCGTGCATCCGTGCACACTTCACGCACTTCTATATCCCATCATGCACCGCGGCTGCGCAAAAACGAGAAGAAAATGGAGTCCACTGCGCAATACACGTTCAAATGTTCGTACTGGTTTACCTCATCTACAACAGTGTGACCTGAAACTTTTAAATCTGAATAAAGATAAGTACAGGCCGTGTGTTTGATGATTAAAAAGGAGGGGAGTTACATGGAATAAAGGAATGTGGAGTTAATGCTAGACAATAAGAGACATTATTATCATGAGAAATTATTATTGCAATAAGAATAATGTAAGAATGTCCGTTTCTATTGTAAGCGTCAAAGACCAAGAGACTGAAACGTAAAGTCAGAAGGGTTTAATGAGTTCCACACAGGTAAAGTGAACAATGAAGCAACGGACTCTGAGGAAAGGACAGAAGAGAGTCCTGAGACGTGCACAAAATCTTCATGAGTTCCGTACATTCCATAGGTCTGCACCCCTCGTGGGCACGTGTCATTTACCTTCGTGTTAGTAAAACAAGATACTAGCTTGATGTAGTGCTGCACTGCTAGAAAATACCTTATAATAATCAGATGGAAAGAACTGGCACAGCATAGAAGGGAAACAGCGCCCTCTACTGTTATTAAAGTGGTGTAGCCACTGGCCAAAATACCGAACCATTAAACTGCAATATCCCACTATATGTACAACTAATCAGTGTTCTCTGGTTTATAGACTATGAATGTAAAAATGATATTGTTACCTCTGTCTCTGTTATTACGTTTTCACAAGGTATATTTTGGTCAAGTTATGAAGTAGCTACAATTGAGTAAAAAAATCACCTCGAACATTATATTTGCCTATTGATATTCAATCTAAACAGAAAGAAACGGCTGTGACGACGACATCTGGACTTTTTTTCTATTAAATAATAAATCATTAAAAAATAACGTACGTAATGTACGTATCGTACGCTCAAAGACAGCGGTGGAAGTGCGGTCCGTGGTGTGGGCCTGTCCCACTTCAGCAAGATGGAGGCTGTGTCTCAATTCGCCAAATGCACCTTTTGAAGGTTCCCTTCGAAGTACTCTTCAAAGTGTAGTTTGAAGGTTCCTGTCGAGAATCTGCCCTCCTCAGTGTAGCCTCCATCTTGCTGAAGTGGGACAGGTCTACACCACGGACCGCACTTCCACCTCTGTCTTTGAGCGTACGATACGTACATTACGTACGTTATTTTTAATGATTTATTATTTAATAGAAGAAAAGTCAAGATGTCGTCGTCACAGCCGTTTTTTTCTGTTTAGATTGAATATCAATAGGCAAATATAACGTTCGAGGTGATTTTTTTACTCAATTGTAGCTACTTCATAACTTAAACAAAATATACCTTGTGAAAACGTAATAACAGAGACAGAGGTAACAGTATCATTTTTACATTCATAGTCTATAAACCAGAGAACACTGATTAGTTGTACATAAAGTGGGATATTGCAGTTTAATGGTTCGGTATTTTGTCCAGTGGCTACACCACTTTAATAACAGTAGAGGGTGCTGTTTCCCTTCTATGCCGTGCCAGTTCTTTCCATCTGATTATTATAAGGTATTTTCTAGCAGTGCAGCGCTACATCAAGCTAGTATATTGACTTTACTAACACGAAAGTAAATGACCCGTGCCCACGAGGGGGTGCAGACCTATGGAATGTACCGGAATACATGAAGATTTAGTGCACGTCTCAGGACTCTCTTCTGTCCTTTCCCGAGAGTCCGTTGCTTCATTGTTCACATTACCTGTGTGGAACTCATTAAACTCTTCTGACTTTATGTTTCAGTCTCTTGGTCTTTGACACAATAGACACGAACATTCTTACATTATTCTTATTGCAGTAATATTTTCTAATGATAATAATGTCTCTTATTGTGTAGCAATAACTCCACATTCCTTTATTCCATGTAACTCTCCTCCTTTTTAATCATCAAACACACGGCCTGTACTTATCTTTATTCAGATTTAACAGTTTCATGTCACACTGTTGTAGATGAGGTAAACCAGTATGAACATTTGAACGTGTATTGCGCAGTGGACTCCATTTTCTTCTCTTTTTTGCGCAGCCGCGGTGCATGATGGGATATAGAAGTGCATGAAGTGTGCACGGATGCACGCTTCGGCTGTGTCTCAATTCGCCCACCTGGCCTTAGAATCACCATTGGAAGGGCGGTTCGAAGGGCAGTGACGTGATTTCCGGCGCGACAAGGGCTGTCCCATTTCAACACACCCTACTGAATGCGCCCGACAAACCTGCCCTTCCCTTTGCACCGTTTCCATGGAGATCGGACGTAACCGAAGCCTGCATCCGTGCACACTTCACGCACTTCTATATCCCGTCATGCACCGCGGCTACGCAAAAAAAAGAAGAAAATGGAGTCCGTTGCGCAATACACGTTCAAATGTTCGTACTGGTTTACCTCATCTACAACAGAGCGATATGAAACTGTTAAATCTGAATAAAGATCTGTACAGTGTGTTTGATGATTAAAAAGGAGGAGAGTTACATGGAATAAACGAATGTGGAGTTATTGCTAGACAATAAGAGACATTATTATCATTAAAAATTATTACTGCAATAAGAATAATGTAAGAATCTTCGTTTCTATTGTAAGCGTCAAAGACCAAGAGACTGAAAGATAAAGTCAGAAGAGTTTAATGATCCACACAGGTAATGTGAACAATGAAGCAACGGACTCTGAGGAAAGGGCAGAACAGAGTCCTGAGACGTGCACAAAATCTTCATGAGTTCCGTACATTCCATAGGTCTGCGCCCCTCGTGGGCACGTGTCATTTACCTTCGTGTTAGTAAATCAAGACACTAGCTTGATGTAGCGCTGCACTGCTAGAAAATACCTTATAATAATCAGATGAAAAGAACTGGCACGGCATAGAAGGGAAACAGCGCCCTCTACTGTATTAAAGTGGTGTAGCCACTGGCCAAAATACCGAACCATTAAACTGGAATATCCCACTATATGTACAACTAATCAGTGTCTCTGGTTTATAGACTATGAATGTCAAAATGATATTGTTACCTCTGTCTCTGTTATTACGTTTTCACAAGGTTTATTTTGTTAAAGTTATGAAGTAGCTACAATTGAGTAAAAAAATCACCTCGAACGTTATATTTGCCTATTGATATTCAATCTAAACAGAAAGAAACGGCTGTGACGACGACATCTTGACTTTTTTCTATTAAATAATAAATCATTAAAAATAACGTACGTAATGTACGTATCGTACGTTCAAAGACAGCGGTGGAAGTGTGGTCCGTGGTGTGGGTCTGTCCCACTTCAGCAAGATGGAGGCTACACTGAGGAGGGCAGATTCTCGACCGGAACCTTGAAACTACACTTTTGAAGAGTACTTCGTAAGGACCCTTGAAGGGTGCATTTGGCGAATTGAGACACAGCCTTCGGTTATGTCCGATCTCCATGGAAACGGTGCAAAGGGAAGGGCAGGTTTTCGGCCGCATTCAGTAGGGTGGGTTGAAATGGGACAGCCCTTGTCGCGCCGGAAATTACGTAACTGCCCTTCGAATGGCCCTTCCAATGGTGATTCTAAGGCCAGGTGGGCGAATTGGGACACAGCCGGAGGCTACACTGAGGAGGGCAGATTCTCGACCGGAACCTTCAAACTACACTTTTGAAGAGTACTTCGTAAGGACCCTTGAAGGGTGCATTTGGCGAATTGAGACACAGCCTGAGTGCAGGTGAGTGATTCCAGCAGACTTTGCCCACATCCACACACACCGGTAAGGAGGAAGGGAAGACCAGACAAAGAAGACTGGAGTCACAGCCAGGGCCATTTCTGTGTGTACTGTAGTCTGTGTACCTAAGTACTGCACACTCTTTCTGTAAGTACTGTAGTTTGTTTACCTAAATACTACACACTCTCTCTGTACGTACTGTAGTCTGTGTACCTAAATACTGAACATCCTTTCTCCATGTACTGTAGTCTGTGTACCTAAATACTGACCACTCTTTCTCCATGTACTGTAGTTTGTGTACCTAAATCATGGATCTATTAAGGCCTAAATATTGACAGATTTTTAACCAAAAGCTGAGAGTTAGTGATGGGTCATTTGAAGCCGAGGCACTGAGGTTTGTACCGAGTAAAAGGGAGCGTGTCGAGTGAAGCCCCGATTCGAGGTTTGATTGGTCAGATTGCCAAAAAACATGTGACCAGCATAAAGTGAAGCCTCACTTCCCACCGGTCACATGACAGGTTTAGTCTACGTGTCACTTTTCAAAATAATAGCACGTAGTACCTCGCAGCACCTCATTGGTTGTAGCTTGAGAGAGTCAGTGTCAGTGGTAAGTGCTAGGAAAAAAAGTTAAGGTTTTGTATTTGAGGTTTGAATTTCAGGTTTGTATTTGAGGTTTGTATTTCAGGTTTGAACATAGGTTAGTATTTAAGGTGCCTTTTTCAGGTCAGTACTACCTGATACCAGGTAAACCTGTAATTATACCAGGTTTCTGGTGTATTGTAAGTTTACCATTTTAGGTGCATTTAATAATATATAATAATAATACATTTTATTTACAACGCACTTTACATTTGAACAACAAATCTCAAAGTGCTACAGTGCAAAAAAGACATTAAAAACAGAAGACAATTAACATTAAAAACAGAAGACAATTAGTGTAAAAGCAATAAAACAATAGCCGGTGTTTATCTGTAGGCCAAGGTAAAAAGGTAAGTTTTTAGTCCTCTTTTAAAAGCATCCACCCTCTGTGGAGCCCTGAGATGGTCTGGGAGGGCACAGACGGGGAGCAGCCACTGAGAAGGCTCTGTCGCCCATGGTCTTGAGCCGCGTCCTGGGCATGACCAGACGGTGCTGTTGGCCTGACCGAGTCTTAGTGGAGGTGTGTGGTGTGAGCAGTTCAGTGAGGTAAGTGGGGGCCGCACCATGGAGACAGTGATGGGTGTGCAAGAGGACTTTGTATTGAATGCGGAAGTGAATGGGGAGCCAGTGCAGAGAGTGAAGAAAAATGGCGCTGTTTTGGACATACTGGAGCTTTTGAATGCTCCTGCCAGAGATCCCGATGAGGAGTGCGTTACAGTAGTCAAGCCTGGAGGAGACAAAGGCATGGGCGAGCTTCTCTGCAGCAGGGAGGGAGAGAGAAGAGCGAAGTTTGGAGATATTACGGAGGTGAAAGAAGGCAGTTTTGCACATGGAGGTGACATGATTGTCAAAGGAGAGGTGGGTGTCAAATTTGACCCCCAGGTTTGTTACAGAGGGAGAGAGGGGAATGTTGTGTCCGAAAAATGAAGGCAGTTTTGTAGATTTGTAGTTATTTGAGGTGTGTTTCAGGTTTGTATTTCAGGTGTGTATTTGAGGTTTGTATTTCAGGTTTGTACTCTAGATTTGTATTTGAGGTTTGTATTCAGGTTTAGTTAGGCCTAATTTAGCTAAACTAGGCTAGTTACAATGGCACCCAAAACACAAAAAAGAAAAACCTCCACAGTGTGGGAACACTTTGAAATGGCTGCACCAAACAAGGTTATCTGAAATTATCATTATTATCTTTTGAACGTTGCCTCTCAAAAATGCCTATAATTTTTTCTTTGAGTTCAAATAAGCCCCACATATGCAAAATTTACCACTTAACTTTTTAATTACATATAACATAACTAGAATATTACAATGAATATGTTTAAATTTTATTTCAAGCATTGTACTTCCTTGTCTTAAGGTTAGATGCAAAATCTGCAATAGAGAGCTTGTGCATAATGGCAACACCTCTGCAATGCTCAGACATTATAGAGCACTACATGTTGTTGCAGAACCTGAAAATGCTCCAGGGAACAATGAAGGTATCTACATTTATCTTTTCTCATAATTCTGTATGTCTCATGTTTTGTGACATTTTAAATTACTTTTTAAATTATTATTACTTTCATCAGAAATCATACAAGCAAAAATGGATGAAGCAGTTGCCAACCTTGTAATTAAAGATATGCAGCCATTTAATATTGTGGAGGGTGAGGGCTTCAAGGAGCTTATGCTGCTGGTGGCCCCAAACTATGTGCTTCCCACTAGAAAAGTGTGTGCTCTGTATATTTGTTGGATGTATTGTATTTAAACTGAAGTGTATTTGCATCTCTTTCAGGCCTTAAAGAAAATGGTGGATGAAAAATACAAAAAAGAAAAGGAAAAGGCTAAGGTGGAGGTGGAAAAAGTGTCAGCTGTAAGCCTGAGGGCTGACATGTGGACCTCTGTCAACATGGATGCCATATTCGGCTATTACATGTCACTTTATTGATAGAGATGACAAAATGGGCTCAGTGTTGCTCGGTGTTGAGCACTTCCAACAGGCTCACACTGCTAAAAATTTGGCTCAAGGGATGGCCAAGCAGATTGAGGAGTGGTAATTAAGGAGCAAAGTAAAATGCCTTGTCACTGATGCTGCTGCTAGTATGATTGCCTGTGTAAGAAACTTACTAATCAGGCGTTCATCATTCATTGCCCACACCCTTAATTTGCTTGTCAGAAAAGAAGAAGAAATAACTGACCTATCTGATATTCGCCTTAAAGCTAGAAAATTGGTCTACTACCTACTTTAGAAGCAGCACAACAGCCAAAGAAAAACTCGACCAAATGCAAATTCAAATGGACAGACAACCACTAAAGCTGCTCATCGAGGTAGAAACACGCTGGAACAGCACATATCTCATGTTAGAGCGGCTTTACAACCTGAGGGAGCCTGTGGCAGCAGTCATGGCAGCACTGAAAACGGATATTAGCCCGCTGTTGTCTCATGAATTGGAGTCCATAGAGAACTGCCTGCCTGTCTTGTCTCCATTTTACCAAGCAACAGATGAACTTTCAGGAGAAAAAAGGGTGTCTGCATCAAAGGTCATTCCTATGCTTAAAATGTTGCATCATACGGTTTCACAATGGTCAATAGGTATAAATTTAATTTTAATTAATTTTAATAATTTAATTAGAATGCTGCATCTTACTGTTTCTCAACAGTCGACAGGCATAAACAATGCAGTCGCTCAGCAGCTGTCTGAAAATCTACTTGGGCGCTTTAGGGAAACTGTGGCCAACCATGAGACAACAAGCATCATGACACTGTCTACATTGTTGGATCTGCGATTCAAAATTATGGGGTTTATCAGCTCAAATAAAGCACACGAGGCTAATAAAAGACTGAAAGCAGAATGTGCCTTTTTGATAGAAAAACAAAGAGCCACAGCTGCTCATCCACCACCAGCAACTCAGGTATTTATATGGTTTATACTGTATCTCGCATATGTGTGTAATATAATTTTCTTTTCTTTTTTCCAGGTGGCTTGTGGTCACTGTTGGACAAGCCAGTTGACGAAAGAAGGCAAGGGTCTAATGCAACAACAGATACCATAGTTGAAGTGGATCGATATTTATCAGAAATGAACATTAACCGCAATGAAGATCCATTGTTTTACTGGAAAAACAACAAGCATGTGTATCCCAACCTATATGAGATGGCACATTGGTTTCTGTGTGTTACTGCTTCCTCTGTTCCTTGTGAGAGGATTTTTTCAGAAGATGGTGATGCTGTCAGCAAAAAAAGTTGATTAAAGCCTGACACAAACGCTGTTTTTAAATAAAAAAAACATTAAACCAGCCCCCCACCAGGTGTCCCTTCACAAGTACTGTATCCCCCTCACTCCTCACTCAAAAACGTACCTTCATCATAAATTTTATATATATATATATATATATATATATATGGGGGGGGGGGTGTAGGTGTGTGTGTGTGTGTGTATAGATTCTTCATCAATCAGTTAATCGGTTAAGACAAGACTTGATATAAGTTACAATATATCTTTCTTTGAGAATCCAGGAAAAAAACAAGAATCAATAAGCAAAAACTAGCAGCCAGCGAGTTGAATCATGTTGAATATTGTTAAAAGAGGCCGTTTCATTTATAGTTTGCTTCCGTCATGCGATCATTTTCCGCATGTAAGTGTTGTTTTGAGTAAGCTTACTCTACTCTCCCACATAGTATGTAGTGATCAAATGAGTAAAAGTTTTTGTAGTAACTTCTAATTGCGCTGCTGAGCATTCCAGTGAGTGACGTGTTTACGGCTCCATTTACCGCTGGGTTGAATATTGTTCTGCTCATTGAGTCATGTTAGAGCACACAATAACATTCTATAGCCTAAAACCATTCATGACGATTCTCCAATGTCAGTAAAATGGTATAAATATATCACAGGACCATCAGATTTGTTATACCGTATCTTAATTCCATGATAAAGACACTACAGGCTGCGTCGTGATGACATAACGCAGAACAGAAGATTGGAAAATCTATATATGTTTAAGTAATCAATGGAAAATGAATATCATCAACTTTATCACATAATTATCTATAGGACGAAATTACATTAATAAAAAGGTACTTGACGCTTCAGTTTGCTAAAACATGTGACCTGTAAATGTTTAATTACTTTAATTTACTGTGTCACGCGCACACGCACACTTCATAGGCTACTGCTTTTTTTTTTTTTTTAATTCATTTTCACTTTATTTTAACTTTCACATGCTAAAAGAAGCTTTTTTATTTATACAGCATTTTGGTTTTACTACCAGAATATGGCCGTGTAACCTACGTATATTCTTGTATTAGTTTTTTGTTGTTGTTGTTTTTTTGTTTTTGTTTTTTTTTTTATTATTATTTTTTTTTTTACTGAATATGATGTACAGTCAGTTCATTCTTTAATCTCAAAAATTATATTTGTGTTATTTAAGCAAATTTCATGGATCATGCCACTGCTGAAGTGGTTCAGAGAGTGGATCAGAAGAAGCAAGAGGCACTGGGACAGTTTTATAGTCGTGTTGATTGTCTGTCTCTGTCTCGCTCTCCTGAGGTGTTTGTGTGTTTGATGTGGATATTGCTTAAAATAAATAATTGATGCAGAATAAGATTAGCGAATTGAGGATCTTTTTTATTTGATAAGTGCAACCACTGAGTGTGATGTTTTAAATGAAACATGATTGCATTTGCTTTCTCTTTTTACATGTGTTACATTTTTTTGTCCACAAGGTGGTGTAGTTGAACATATTGCATCACTTGGCGAGGCATTGACTCCTCTACCGGTACAAGTGCCTGAAAGCCTCAAATGGTTCATGGGGCTTCATTTGGCCATCACTACTAAGAGTGACTAACTGAAACACTGTGAGCCACTGCTAGTTAGATTCAACTTGAACAGTTCTTTCTGATCAGATGCTGTTAAAACAAAGCTCAGATTAAAGTCTATGTCAAGATCCCAGTCTGTTTGTGTTTTCTGTGCTGTCTTCTCTCCTCCTTTCTGTGCCTGGAGCTGGGAGAAGACTTTGGCACCACCCACTGCACACCTGCAGCCGATCAGCAATCGAGCCTTCACCTCTGGAGTACAAAGGGACCAAGGATCCTAAACATGCTACCAGATAGTCAGTGTATCCTCTGTGGTACAGTTACTGTTTGGCTCAGTCTGCTTTTTGTGGTCATGGTCATAGCACTCAGTTGGTGTTTCTCGTTTTTCACCAGATCCCGTTTCTTGGACCCAGCTTGCACTTCCACCTCCGACATCTCAGCCTCTGACCCAGCTAAACACAACCAGTTTGAACACCTCAGCCTCTGACCCAGCTTCCTATTACCCAGTCCTCCAACCAGCATTCACATCCTCTTCTTTGTAATAAACTCTGTTAAACTTTACTTAGAGTCTGTATCTTTGATCCCCCAGACGTTATGACAGTCTTGAGTAACAGCGCTTCAGACAGAGCATCACACCCCCAGGGAATGTTGATGGCATCAGCTGGAAAGTATTAATAACTTCTGAAGGATCTAAAGGTAAATTGAGTCCTTTTCTAATGCAGTAATTTTTTAGGAGACTTTGGGGGTTCCATTAAAAAACATCCCTTTTTAGTTACTGTTGCATTGTGGCCAAACCATAGAACAACATAGAACAACAGATTTAATCTGTTTTCTTTACTGGAATGGTTACTGATAGGCACTTAACTTGCTCTATCAATCATTTTGACAGCATACAGTAAGACAAGTTCGGCCTCTTGGTGAACTTCATACTAACTGTATTACCACAGTGTAATAACCTAATTATTGGGGTTCAGTACCTCCAACAAGGTTAAGAACCACTGGCCTAATATAAATGCTCACTGTATGACTCATTACAGCAGAAAATAAAGTATACAAATATGACAACCTAATAATATATAAATCC
This sequence comes from Periophthalmus magnuspinnatus, assembly GCF_009829125.3. Classification (NCBI taxonomy): domain Eukaryota; kingdom Metazoa; phylum Chordata; class Actinopteri; order Gobiiformes; family Gobiidae; genus Periophthalmus; species Periophthalmus magnuspinnatus. Next base: position 989,311 of record NC_047137.1, read on the forward strand.
CAGTATGCCACAGTTACCATCATCATCCTCCTTGGGAAATGTTAAAGCACTCAATTTTAATGCTGAAAAAGTTTTGATTTTGTAGTCCTTTTAAAAAGATGAATTATTTCAATGCTGTTATTGATCCAAACAACTTGTACAAAAATGCCTCGTTATGCATTATTTGTTTTGCTACATCTGGTACCGGTAAATGAGATCATAATCAGATAACCCAATAATTAGATGTGATTTTGGAGTGTGTTACAGCACAAGAGAACTGACCATCACAAACACCTGGGGACACATGTCAGTAAATCAGTGGAGTTTTAGATTAAGAAAACATATGGGAGAAAAGCTCTAATCTTATGTTCGTATGAAGAAAGCCAGCCACTGTTCATGTATGTTCCTGATTTCAATTTAGAACACCGCATTAGGGCCAGAATGACTTATAAAGACAAAGCAGACTGAGAGCAGCTTCAGTGTGAAATGTGAAATTATGTTTTTTTCACAGATAAAAAAAAGGCAGAAAACATTATAATATGCTACAATCAAAAGAATAAGCACAAAAAAATAGCCTACTAAATATAAATATAAAACGCTTAACAGATGGAGGTGAGCTACTGTAACTAGAACACTGCAAACAGTTAGCAGCGATGGAAAGAATACTTTGAAAATATATTTAGTTATAGAATACTGAATACCTGTATTCAAATGTATTTTGTAACGTATGGGCCAATCAGTACTGTAATCTGAATACTAGAGTAAAAACGCTGGATTAAAAACAGGTCTTTCTGTTCAGGTCGTTCTGTTTTCAATCACTGATCAAAGAAAGAAAAATCACATGTATACTTCACAAATACAGTGAAGTTGAATTCAAAATTGTGTGAAGTACTGCAATGCATTCCTTAGATTTTAGGAAAGTTACTGTATTCTGAATATTACCAAATGAAAGAGTAACTGTTCCAGAATACAGGTGCTGGAAATGTGTACTCAAAATTTTGTATATATATTTTTGGGTAGGCCTAAATGTAGCCTATTCCCAAGTTAGGCAGGCAGTTGGCACACATAAACCAACTTTAATTTCTTATGTAGTCTGTGTGTTAAAAACAGACAGGAAAGGTAAAATACAAGACACACGCATCTACTATTACTACAACTACTACTAGGCTACTATTATTATTATCTCTGCCACTACTACAACTGGGCTTTCTACTGCGACTGGTCAGGATTGGTTGATATTTGCTACTTCTAATAATACTATTTGACCGTGTGCCTTCTACTAGAAGCAGCTTGGTAGTAACCTTATGATTCATAAAAATGGCATTTGCGCTCTAAATTCCCGTCAGACCCTGAAGGCAGCAATGATGAGTTCACGGTCTCCTTTTAGGACTCCGCCTCTTTTTTACGCAGAGCTTTTACGCACGCGTTGAAAAGAGAAGGCATGTGGCACTTTTGCGTCAGAGCGGCTCGGTTAACGCGAGGGACGGGACTCACCAAACACCCGGATATAAACCGGCTCGCGTCTGGACTTAACGGGATTCAGCCAAGACTTTAAGGTAACGTTGATTCAATTTCACAAAAGGGTTTCATGCTGAGTGAAGTGAGAAAGAGGATAGAAGCGAAGTTTAAAAAGAGTTTTTGCCATCTGCTTTTGTTCAGATAGAGCGATAGATACAGACAGAATAGACAGAATGATATATACAGAGAGAGAATAATATAGACAGATAGCTATAGATAAACAGATATAGGGGTAGATAGATATAGATTGATTGATATAGAGATAGTTTGATAGACATAGGTTGATATAAACAGATAGATACATAATGAGAATGATATAGACAGATGGCTATAGATATACAGATGGATATGGAGAGATGGATAGTTTGATTGATAGATACATACATAGGTTAATATAAACAGATAGGTAGATATAGATACAGAGACACAGATAACGAATTATATAGACAGATGCAGATAGATATAGAGATAGATTGATTCATTATTCAATTGCATGTGTTTTTATTGCTCAAAAATACCTTGAAAAAGAAGCATTCTGACTGTGAGGGGTTGCCTCTTCACAGATCTTACCTTGGCATCACCTGCTTGTCTCTGTGGCGACACTACATACATTTAAAACCATACTGTGGAACCTTACACACAAAGCAATAACACCACAGTGGATAGAAGCAGGAGGCAGCTCATCCACCAGAAAGGTTACATAGTGCAGCTTTAATCATTTCAATGTGAGTAGACCCCCAGAACTCACTGTACCTGATCTTTCCCCATGTATTTGTGTAAAATATTTGTTGCCCCAGTACAGATGTATTTTATAAGCCTAGTTTTATTGCCCAATAATCAGGAAGTGTGCATCAGCATGCTAGTTGCTGTCAGCTTTAACATCATGGCAAAACTTCGCTCTGGTCTCTGAGAGCTGTGAAAAGCGTATAAACTTAACTTGGTGAATAATTAGGATGCTGAATGCATAAGGTAAATAAGGAATAACTATGGACCACTGCAAACAATTTAAAAAGAATTAGTACTGTTAATACAGTAAAGAACAAGTGCAGCGCCTCTGAATATGATTGGCTTATAGACTGTTGTGGTGTCAGCTGAAACCCAGCAATTGTAATATCGTCCACATAAGGTTTTATATTAGTCTCTCTTAATACTGGGAATGTCTAAACCTCTACTAGACCTGGACTAAACCAGGACTAGATGAGGACCGAATAAAGTACATTACGCTGGGTTCAAACTAGGACAAGACCAAACCAAAAGTCTGGTAATGAACTATTCTCTCAGTAACCAAAACTTTTTACCTAGAGGTCCTATATTACACAAAATGGACTCTTGTGAGCTTTGAGCCATGTTATACTGTTGTTACCTCATCAAAAACTTGCCCAGTTGCGTGTTGTTTGATTCACACATGTTGGAGTAAGCCTTTATTATTAGTCTGTCTACATCTCCAAAATGCAAAATCCTCTGTTCCACCTTGTGATATCATGTAGTGGTGGTTTTCAGAAGTTAACAGCTAGAGATAGGCAAGTGTTTTCTGATTGAGGGAAGAACTCAGCCTAAATATGCATGTTAGTGTGTTAAACATGTGTGAATGAAACAAAGCACAACTCTAGGTATGTTTGTCATGAAGAAACAACATTATAACATATCAGAAAATAGTGTAATATGGGCCCTTTAAGAGTACCGTTACTTAATAAATATTACATACAATTTTTTCAAAAAGCCTCATAGTGACTGGTTAACAGAAAGTTCACAGCAGCTGCAGTTATATACATATTAAGCAAAAACATCAATTCTTAAACCAATTTAAAGATGTGTCAAGTTAAGATTATTTCCAAAGCACCTCTGCTAATCTGAGTGTTGGCGGAGACAGACAGGATGAATGAGCACTTCTCGTTATAATTTCACCACAATGACAATTATGGACTTTTCCACTGACAGGGAGTAATACTGCACAGATGTGAATGGAGGTTGTACACAACACTGGGAGGGAGCGTGTCTGCTTATATTAAGCAGAATTGACTCTTGTAAGCTTTTAGCCATGTTGGAAGGTTGTATATTCATCAAAAACATACCCCGACTTGCGTTTTGTTTCATTCACAAGTTTTTAGTAATCATTTATTATTAGTCTATCTACATCTCCAAAGCTCAAAATGCTCTCTTCCATCTTGTGATGTCATGAAGTGGTAGTTTTAAGTAAACTGCTGTTTTTACCCACAACTTCACTCTTTAAAATATACTTGAATAAGTTTAGTTGAGATTGACCCAGAAAGGCAGCCATATCTTCTGGTGCACTGAGGAGCGAAGCAGTTTTAATAAGGCTAAAACTAGCTTCAAAGATCTAGCTTCAAAGTTTGGCATTTCTAAAGATGAAATTATCCAAATGATTCTAGTGAAGGTGTATGGAGTTTAAAAACATAGTGGAGAACTTCCTGTATTACCACATGGCATCACAAGGTGGAACTGAGTATTTTCTGTTTGAAGAACTCAGCCTAAATATGCAGGGTCTGTGTGTTAAACATGTGCGAATGAAACAAAACACAACTCCAGGTATGTCTGTGATGAGGAAACATAACCATATCAAAATTTTGCATAATATTGGCCTTTTGAAGACGCACCAACTTTTCAGGTTCACTTATTTCTCTCATTTCCACTTCCTTCTCTAATCCCCCATCTGTCTCTCTCTGCCGCCCATCTCTCTCCTTGTCCCATCTCCTGTCTCTCTCCTCTTTGGCAGTGTCTCCCTTCCCTCTCCTTACCCCTTCGCTATCTCCCCATCTATTTATCTTTGTCTTATCCACCCCTGCTGATCTCAACCCCTTTCTCTCTCCCTCTTTCTCTACTCTAGAGCCTCACAATAGACTCAGTACACAGAGAGAGAGAGCAAAGAACAGACTAATGCCCAAAGGAATGCACTGCACACCGCCCTTTTACACTTACGGTACAATAGCAAAGCAAATACTGCCAAATAAATGTAATAACTGACAAATAATTCTTTGAAAGAGGAGGTATTGTGCAAAATCAACTTCTTGTAGCTTTCCATCGTATTTTAACATTGTTCCCTTATCGAAAACATGCCTGAAGTGGTTTTATATTACATCTGCTTAGATATATTAATTCAATGTCATACTGTGGATTATGATCAGACCCACCAACAAAAAAATGTTATAGTGCACCCCTAATGGCAATGTGCAGGCTGAACAATCATGGTGTCATCACGACTGACAGGAGGGACCAAAGAGACAGAACTCTGGGAAAAGTTTAACAATGTTTATTAACAGTTTTAAATGTGCAAATGAAGGTAGATCGATCAGGGAGTTGAGAGCGGGGGTTTGCCGTGGTCCAGAGGTAGAACGTGAGCAGTGGGGTCTGAGATGAGGTGAGTTGGGTCAGAAGAGGTGAGATTCATACCTGTCATGGAGAGCAGGGTCCAGGGAGCGGGATCTGACAAGGTGTAAAAGTATCCAACTTAGAAAGAGTCACAAAGAGCAAAAACATGAACTGAGCCGAGCAAAGTTGTACCACAATGGATCCGCAGAAGATCTGCCGCTGAGTGTCAGGTCCTGGCTCCCCAGTTGCAGCTTGATTGCTGATTAGGTGCAGGTGTGCACGGGAGGAGCCCAAATCTCCGCCCAGCTCCAGGCTCAGGTACAGAAGGGAGGGGGAAAACAGTGCAGAAAGGCAGGACAGACTGGGATCATGACACATGCTGACCATAGCTGTTATAGAAACAATAGCAAATGAACATTTCATATTCCTGCAAAATTTTGAGTACTTTTTTCCCAACAAAATATTATATATGTTTTGTTTTAAAGGGCCTATATTGTAGGCCTGTCATGATTTTGAACTGCGATATATTGGTGAAGTGAATATAGATGATATACAATAATATTGAAACCAAACCATAAAGCAGAATCATCCCCAAAAAGTATTCTAAATGTGCAATATTGTAAAACATATGTGCTGCAATAAATAAGTGCCAGAATAACAGTTAAATAACACTTAAGTAGTTAGTTTGGATCTGTAATGAATCATAGAAGTTCATAATCCAAACTTCTACAGTTCAAATTTTATCATAATGCAGAAGAATAACCAAAAATGTCCAATTAGTATAAAGAAAAAGTACCCACGATAAATATTGACTCTCAAAAATTATTGTTCCATCTGTTGATGGTCAATATAGTAATTATTGTGACAGGCCTACTATATTGCACAATTTAAAAAAATCTATGTTAAAATGTTATTTTCTCATCACAAACACAACTGGAGTTGTATTTTGTTTCAGTCAGACTTGTTTAACACACAAACCCTGCATATTTATACCGATTCCTTTCTTGAACTGAAAACTGTTTCTCCTTGTGATGTCATAAAGTGGTAAAACAGGAAATTCTCCACTGTGTTTTTAAACTCCATACACCTTCACTAGAATCTCATTAGAATAGGACATTTGAATTGTTGATCGCTATAGCAATGGTTCTCATTTTTCATCCTTCTGAAACACATGGACAAGTCCGGTGTGAAAAATTATTGACAATATTTTCCGCTTCTTCTCTCTTTATTCACTGATTTGTTTAGGATGCCAAACTGGGGCGGAGGAAACAAGTGTGCCTCCTGCAGGGGGACAGTGTACCATGCGGAGGAGGTCCAGTGCGATGGCCTCAGCTTCCACAAGTGCTGCTTCCTCTGCTGTGAGTACAGTTAACACACAGATAAGCAATGGTAGTAGTAGTAGTAGTAGCAGTAGTACAGTGAATATACAGACTATAGACTGTATAAAATAGTGGACTAAGGAAGTGTGACATCATCCATAATGTTCGGCTCCAGCCAAATGAAGCAATCTAAGGCTAGCAGCTATAGCGGCTAATTTGGAGCCGAGTTCCATATTTGGAATTCCGAGTGCAGACCTGTTGAAAGGGATCTTGGGGAGAGCAGGCATCTGATTGGTTTGTTATTAATGTTCATATCTTGATTTATGGACAAAATTGTGAAAAAAAACCCAAAAAACAGGGTAGAGCGGGTTAAAACAAACTTGACAAAAATTACAAGGCTCATGACTATGAGTTAGGGAAGGGCATCTGACATAACTCTCAACTGATAATTTTATTTGTCTTTTGTGCACTTTCGTGTTTTGACTGATCCCACTGGGGCTGCAAGAATTGCAAATGAATTGTGAGCGTAATTTGAATGGATGCAATAAGCAGGTCACAAACGCTAAAACTTTTTCAGAACAAACATGTTCTGAAAGGTCCCTGTGTGTCAGATGTCCTCCCTGTGTCTCCATGGAATATTGTACATAAAAACTGCTAACCCTGTAGTTTGGATCTGGGGGGATAGAGGTTTTTCTAGTTTAAATCTGTACAAACATGTTCTCCCCTCCTTGAATCGCACCCTTAACGTGGAGGAGGTGTTTTAGCACCTGAATGATCCTGGGAGCCATGTTGTCAGGGGGCTTCATGCCCCTGGTAGGGTCACCCATAGCATACCCAGAGCAGTTCAAAAGCCTTTCAGAGTAGAAAAGCAAGGCCAGCCCCTGTAGCCAGGCCTGGGATGGATGCTCGATAGCGAGTGCTTGGTAGCCGGGCACCGGCCCAAAGGAGCAACGTGGAGCGTCCTCCCATGGACCCACAACCTGTGGGAGGATACATGAGGGGCCAGTGCAGAGAGATCTGAGCCGCAGTTGGAGACTGGCTCTGGGGATATGGAATGTCACCTCGCTGGGGGAAGGGCGGAGCCTGATCTTGTGCGGGAGGTCGTTACTGACTGGATATAGTCAGGGTCACCTCCACACATAGCTTGGGCTCCCAACTCCTTGAGAGGGGCTGGACTTCCTTTCGCTGGCGTTACCCATGGGGAAAGGCGGCAAGCTGGTGTGGGCTTGTCTGTGTAGACACTCAGTCGTCCAGGTCTGATCCATAGCAAACAACGAAGTTAAATTTGTCAACTGAACTGAAGAAGCGGCTTGGATGAGCAGCGAAACGTCTTCACTCCTACAAGATTTGTCCAGTTGACAGATTTAACTTTGTTGTTTGCCCTGGTGTGGGCTTACTTATTGCCCCACAGCTCAGCACCCACGTCTAAGAGTTTACCCCTGTGAACGAGAGGGTCTCGTGTCTGCGCCTTCGGGTCATGCCTTTGGGTCTAGTACCCTGGGAGGAGTACTAGACAGTGCACCAACTGGGGACTCTGTTGTTCTACTGGGGGACTTCAACGCTCACGTGGACAACAACAGTGACACCTGAGGGGGGTGATTGGGAAGAATGGCCTCCAAGATCTGAACCTGAGCAGTGTTCTGTTTTTAGGACTTCTGTGCTAGCCACAGTTTGTCCATAGCAAACAAGATGTGCAAGCACAAGGGTGTCCATCAGCGCATGTGACACCAGAACACCCTTGGTCGGCGGTCGATGATCGACTTTGTTGTTGCATTATCTGGCCTTTAGCCACGTGTCTTAGACACTCGGGTGGAGAGAGGGGCAGAGCTGTCAATAGAGCACCACCTGATAGTGAGTTGGATCCGCTGGGGGAAGCCGGACAGACCTGGCAGACCTAAGTGCACTGTGAGGGTCCATTTGGAATGTCTGCGTTTTTAACTCACACCTCCAGGAGAGCTTCTTCCAGAAGCTCTCCTGGAGGTGAGGGAGGTGCAGGAAGCTGGGGACATGGATTCCGAGTGGGCCATGTTCTCCGGCTCTATTGTCGATGTGTCGATGCGGCTGTGGTTGTACGATCTGGGTTGCATATCATGGCAGCAACCCCCGAACCTGGTGGTGGACACCGGAGGTAAGGGATGCTTTCAGGCTGAAGAAGCAAAAACTCTGGAGTTTGAGGAGGGCATGGAGGAAAACTATTGGATGTCCTCAGTTGTGGAATTTTTAATAGTAAAAACCTTAAAAATATATGATATCAATAGAGAGGTTGTCTTGAATCAAAAAGTCAGATTTATTGAATCAATTGTGCACAATTGTCAAAGAGCTGTTGTCCCTGAGAGTGTCATCTCGCCCTCAGCCCACAAATGAACATACAGTGTATTTATACCATCAAAATAATCCTAACAGTCTTAATCTAGTCCTAGTGACTTCAGGCTGCTAGACACATCATCTTGTACGCTAACAAACACTACATATACCCCTGCGTAACAACAGATAGTATCACGAAAATTAGGTCAAAGAGATAGATAATATTACATATCAATACACATAAGGATTTAGGAATCAGGTCAAACAGATAGATGACAATACAAATAAAGATTTAGGGCAAAGAATGCCATAACAATTCACCTCTTTTGATAGTAATAAATCACATTTATTTTTAATGAACTCAATTCTAATCTTTACCTAAATGACACCTAATCAAAATAAAGTACAGAAATAACATAGCTGATTAGTCATACCGATTATGTAACACATGAAAGAAGAAAAAAAAAAGTGCAACCTGATGGGTAGTATTGATTTAGTCATTATAATTTTCATTTTTTTCCTACTTTTCCTATTTATTTATATATATATATATATATATATATATATATATATATATATATATATATATATATATATATATATATATATATATATATATATATATATATATATATAAAATTTGTTTTTGTTTAATCAAATTGTTTGCGGCATTAGCTGCCACCCAGAACATGATATTGAACTCGCTGAGTTGAAATATTGCTCACTTTGAGTTTAAGATCATACAAGTTATTGTCAGAATCAGAAACATAATTAGGATCAGGTGGGTACACAACAGCCTCAACATTGTATTGGGTTACGACGAAGTGAGAACTCACCATTTGACACGTAGCTTTTAGCAGACCGGGGATCATGCAAGAGCACAAGATTAGGACTGAAAAGAGTTGGGACCACCATTTCCAAGGTTACTGTTAGTAATACACTAAGACGTCATGGTTTAAAATCAACCTCACGGAAGGTTCACCTGCTTAAACCAGCACATGTCCAGGCCCGTCTTAAGTTTGCCAATGACCATTTAGATGATCCAGAGGAGTCATGGGAGAAAGTCATGTGGTCAGATGAGACCAACATAGAACTTTTTGGGCTTAATTCCAATTGCCAGGATAACCAAGGAGTGGCTCTGTGAGAAGCATATCACGGTTCTGGAGTGGCCTTGTGAGTCTCCAGACCTTAACCTAGAAAATCTTTGGAGGGAGCTCAATGTCCATGTTTCTCAGCGACAGCCCAGAAACCTGACTGATCTAGAGAAGATCTGTGTGGAGGAGTGGGCCAAAATCCCTCCTGCAGTGTGTGCAAACCTGGTGAAAAACTACAGGAAAAGTTTGACCTCTGTAATTGCAAACAAAGGCTACTGTACCAAATATTAACATTGATTTTCTCAGGTGTTCAAATACTTATTTGCATCAGTAACATACAAAGAAATTATAAAAAAAAATCATACAATGTGATTTCCAGATTTTTTTTTTAGATTATGTCTCTCACAGTGGACATGCACCTATGATGAAAATTTCAGACCCCTCCATGGTTTCTAAGTGGGAAAACTTGCAAAATCACAGAGTGTTCAAATACTTATTTGCCTCACTGTATATAGGAGTGATCAGAGGGAATTGCTGCAGCACAACGGCAAATCCACCCTGGTGGAAGGCACTCGTATATGCGATAGCCACACACGGGTAGACCCAGAGTGGGAGGTGTCTGTAAAGCTAGTTTCAGGTAAATTCAAGTAATTTTGTTGTATGTGCTTACATTTTTACCATGAATGAGTGCACTCAGAGGAGGCTCTGGAATAGAGTAACTAGAAATAAATTGTCAACAGTTGTCAAATCTATGGTGAAGCGCCATTTTTGAGGCTCACCAGGCTCACATTGCTTTTTAACTGGAAAAACTGGGCTTCGAATGCCCCCAGATTCAGAAACAATAATGCCTGTTTTGCGCAAATCATTGAAAACAGGAGGTATACCTGCCCTAGCCTCGGGGCCAAGGGGGTATTGTGGCCTACAGGGACGTGCATTAGATCTAGGCGTGATTACCACTCGCTGACAACCGCGTATGAGACCTACATCTGTTGGGCCTTTCGCCCAGAGCTCAATTCTGGTATAGCCTTTGCCTCAGCCTGGGAGAGAAAGCAGCCTGTCTCAGGACTGTTATCAGGCAACACACAAACACACCAAGCTGCCTGGAGGGAGGAGGGATAGCACATCTTCCAGGCCTGAGCAGAGTGAGAGAATGAAACAGTGTCATCGCTGGTGTGTTCCTAATCATTAGCAGCTAAGCATTGCTCAGCAAACAACCTCACCCCCAGAAGCCTGAAGAGACAGTGGACTAGACACAGAAAGTGCAGAGTACTGATCTGACCAGTACAAACATTCAGTAACTAACACATCCTCACTACTCTAAACCCACAGTTTTCCAAACTCCTGAAATGGAGACACAGACACATCAAAAAAACACTGCATGTCCCTCAACTCTGTGCTATCTGTGGGGCATACCCTGTCAATTGCCAAATCAAGTAACTCATTTGATTGATTGTTGCGGTCGTTACCCTGGTCTGGCTGGGGTCCCTCTAGCCAGTCAAGTGTCCAGTTTGGCCACAGTTACACACATGGACAAAATTGTTGGTACCCTTCAGTTAATGAAAGAAAAACTCACAATGTTTACAGAAATAACTTGAATCTGACAAAAGTAATAATAAATAAAAATTCTATGAAATTTAACCAATGAAAGTCAGTATGTTTTTCAACCATGCTTCAACAGAATTATTAAAAAAAAATAAACTCATGAAACAGGCCTGGACAAAAATGATGATGATGAGTGCTTTCAGTTTGCGCTGTGTGTTTGTTTACATTTTGAAGTCTGTGTGTTTGTTCACTATTTGCAGTCTGTGAAGTTTGTAAATATATATTTCTTTTGACCCATACCACTTGTTTTGGCTATATTTTATATGCAAATATACATTTTGTATTGTGTTTTGATATGCTTTATAAATTTACATAAGTATTAGAGGAATCTTTATCTTACACCTAGCTTCTCTAAGTGTAAACTTTCAGTAGAGCCCTCATTGATGTCTGTGGGTTGAAGCATTCAAAAGTTATTGCATTTTTCCAAATGTTCTCCAAAAGTCTCCATTTGGAAAAGCTGAATAAAATTGGATACATCAAAAGTCCCTCCTTAAAATGTCTGGATTTACTAATAATAAAATAAGTGTAAAAATCAAATTTTTATAGATACTGTCCTCAAATTTGAAATGTGAGAGGTCAACAATATCGTCAGTTGAAATGTAGTGTATTTTTGTCCCCAGTTATGTACTGGAACTTTCTATACCTTCATTTTAACAAAAACATTTAGGTGAGGATGAGAAAAATCATTTTTTATGTGTGTTCCAAAGTGTATAAATGCTTACCAGACATATTTACAGTCATTTTAACACCTGTAAAATTATAGGGTGTTACGTTTACAAAGACCCCAAACTTGTGTATATACTACTGAGGGTTCAATAATGGTTATCGTTTTAATTTGTCTTACTTCTGAAGAGTGCAGACACAAACCTTGCTTGCTCCTGCTGCTTCCTTCTTTACTTTGTTTTTTAATCATTTTACCTCTTCCAGTGCTGGGAGATTTGTTTAGTTATGATTTTCTTTTAAGTAAACCATTTTTAAATTTTTAAGTAAAATTTTTGACGACCCAGTGACATTTCTGGGGGAAGAAACAAAAGGAATTCGTTCTGCGAACTCTGTCGGAACTATCAACAAAAAATTAATGAGCTACAAGCATGTATATTCACCGGAAGGTCCCTGTGACTTCCAGTGGTAAGCCCACAGTTACTTTCAGAGAAGAGGGTGAAAAAACTGCTACTTTCAACTGAAACCTGAGTGATACTGTGTCTTTTCCAAAACTCTGTTAAGGCAAGAACACCAAGCCAACACAAAGTGATAAAAGACAATGATAATATAGTTACATCATCGAAAATATAGCTTACAAACAGATTTTTGCTACTGTCACAGACAGACATGTTGATTTTAACATGCAAACAGAAAATGGATTTTTGTCACAAAATAAGAGCAATTAAGTTAGCAAAAGAGCGCAGGCAGACAGGTGATCTGTGTCAAATGTCAACGTCAGACATACGCTGCTGTTAAAATGGTTAAAGATGAGCAGAAAGTGCTATGGAGGAATGATGACTCGGTCACGGCACAAAAAAAGGGAGTGCCAGAGGGCTGAGCAGGAATGGCGCAAGTCAAAACTCCAGGTTCATTATATGATTTATAGGGAAAAGATGCACATGTACAACCACAGTTTATGTAGAACAAGTGAAAGGTATTTTTATTACATTATTGGAAGTTGCAGTAACAACTCTCGTGTCCGGTTTGTAACAGTAAACAAATTAACAAACCCTCCAGTGCCGCTGCCATTAGAACTAATTTCCACATCTAAGTGTAATGAGTTTGCAGTATTCTTTAATGACCAGGTTCAGGGCATTAAAAATGCCATCAATTCCACGACACATATAACAACCCAGCACCCACTGACTCACTTTGCAGCTGTAACTGACAAAACTGTCCAAGAGATTGTCACCAGTCTGAGTTCATCTACATGCTGCTTCGATGTGTTACCCACTAAATTTCTAGTCTGTGCTCAACAGTGTCCTATCTCCACTCACTTGTATAGTTAACATGTCACTTCAATCTGGAACATTCCCAAGAGCTTTGAAAACTGTGGTTATCAAGCCTCTCCTAAAGAAGAGCAGTCTTGATGCCACAATATTGAACAATTACCGACCAAACTCAAATCTACCATTTTAAGGCAAAGTCCTTGAAAAAGTTGTTTACCAACAGCTTATTAACATTCTCCAAATTAACAACCCCTTCGATGTTTTCCAGTCAGGTTTTAGACCCACCACAGCACTGAGACTGCTCTTATCAAGGTGACAAATGACATCCGCCTGAACACTGATGCAGTCAAATCTCAGTCTTGATCCTGTTAGATCTGAGTGCTGCCTTTGACACTGTGGATCATGGGATCCTCTTACAAAAACTAGAGAACTGGGTGGGCATCTCTGGTACAGCACTAAACTGGTTCAAGTCCTGTCTAGAAAACAGGGAGTACTTTGTTGAAATTGGAGAATGTGTCTCAGATAAAATGTCCCTATCCTGTGGGGTAACCCAAGGGTCAATCCTGGGACCCCTGTTGTTCAATCTCTACATGCTGCTATTAGGACAGTTAATATGCAGCAGTAATGGGTCCTACCACAACTCTGCAGATGACACTCAGGTCTGTGTCTCACTGGCAGCAGGTGAATATGGACCAGTGGATTTGCCACTGCATCCAACAGATCAGTGTGTGGTTGCAAAACAACTTTCTTCTGCTAAACTCAGACAAGACTGAAGTCATCATCTTTGGCCCACAGAAACATAGAGAAAGTGTTAGCAGTCACCTCCAGTCTCTCTCTCTAAAACCTTCAAATCAGGCTAGAAATCTAGGGGTAATAATGGACTCAGACTTGAACTTTAACAGCCACATCAAATCAGTAACATCTGTAGCTTTTTAGCATCTAAAAACATTGCAAAAATCAAAGGTATACTGTCAAAGCCAGACATAGAGAGACTTATCCATGCATTTGTCTCCAGTAGGTTAGACTACTGTAACGGCCTGCTCACTGGCCTCTCCAAACAATTCTTAAGACAACTGTAGTACATCCAGAACGCTGCTGCTCGGGTTCTGACTAGAACCAGGAAGTACGAGCACATGAGTCCTGTGCTCAGGTCTCTGCACTGGCTTCCTGTAGCTCAAAGAATAGACTTTAAAGCAGCTCTGCTTGTGTACAAGTCTCTTCATGGCCTAGCATGGCAGTACATCTCCAAAATGTTAGTGATATATGAACCATCTCACACTCTGAGGACTTCAGGGACTGGCCTCCTGCTGGTGCCCAGAGTCAGGACTAAACATGGAGAATGAGCATTTCAGTTTTATGCAGCTAAAACCTGGAACAATCTTCCTGATGTGAGACAGGCCTCTACTTTCCAGGCTTAAAACAGTTCTGTTTTGCTGTTCATATGACAAAATGATGAAAGGTTATTATTTTTCTGTTGCACTCTTCTGTTTTAATGGTAATTTTATGATGATTATTTGTGATTGTGTATGTTTTAGTTTGTGTGATTTTAATGTCTAAACTTTCCTTGCCTTGCCTAGAGAGGTCAGAACAAAGGCAATTTCACCAAAATGGCCCGAAATTCTAATGGATTAAGTCTCTGGATGTTGTGGGGCTGTCTTGGCTGTCACGCCTCTGCAACATTGCGTGGGGGTCGGGGACAGTGCTGCTGGACTGGCAGTTTAGGGCGGTGGTCTCTCTTTTTAAGAAGGGGGACTGGAGGTTGTGTTCCAATTACAGGGGAACCACACTCCTCAGCCTTCCTGGTAAGGTCTCTTCCAAGGTATTCGGAGGAGAATCCCATCAATAGTCGAACCTTGAATTCAGGAGGAGCAGTGCGGTTTTAGTCCCAGAACATTTGATCAGCTCTGTACTCTCCATCGGGTCCTTGTGGGTTCATGGCAGTTTGCCCAACCAGTTCACATGTTTTGGGGATCTGGAGAAGGCACTCGACTGTGTCCCTCATATTGCCCTTTGGAGGGTGCTCCGGGAATATATGGTCCGGGGCCCTTTGCTAAAGGCTGTGTGGTCCCTGTATGACTGTAGCAGGAGCTGTGTTGGCATTGCTGGCAGTAAATCAGACCTGTTTCCAGTGCATGTTGGACTCCGCTAGGGCTGGTGTTTTTCACCGGTTCTGTTCATTGTATTTATGGATAGAATTTCTAGGCACAGCAAGGGACTAGAGGGGGTCCCGTTAAAGAACCACAGGATCTCATCTCTGCTGTTTGCAGATGATGTTGTCCTGATGGTTTCGTCGAGCCAGGACCTACAGCAGGCATGGAGACAGCAGGCACTGGGGCGGTTTGCAGCCAAGTGTGAAGAAGCTTGCCCTCTCAGGCTAAGTGGTGAGTCCTTGTCTCAAGTGGAGGAGTAAGTATCTCTGGGTCCTGTTCACTAATGAGGGAAGGATGGAGCATGAAATTGGCTGGTGGAGTGGTGCAGCGTCTGCAGTGATGTGGTCGCTGTATTGGACTGTTGTGGTAAAGAAGGAGCTGAGTGGAAAGGCTGAGGTCTCGATTTACCGGTCAATCTGTGGTTCTAACCTCACCTTTGAAGGACAAGATTGCGGATACAAGCGGCTGAAATGAGTTTCCTCCATTGGGTGGCTGGGCGCTCCTTTAGAGATGGAGTGAGGAGCTTGGTCACACGGGAGCTCGGAGTAGAAATGCTGCTCCTCCTTATTGAGAGGAGACAGCTGAGGTGGCTCGGGCATCTGTTCAGGGGACCCCCTGGATGCCTCCCCAGGGACGTGGTACGGGCATGTCCCACTGGGAGGACCCCCGGGGAAGACCGAGGACACGCTGGAGGGACTGTGTCTCTTGGCTGGCCTGGGAATGCCTTGGGCTCCCACCGGAGGAGCTGGAGAAGATGTCTGGTGTGAGAGAAGTCGGGGAGTCCCTGCTTAGACTGCTGCCCCTGCGACTCGGCCCAGGATAAGCGTAAGAAAATGGATGGCTGGACAAACATGTTCTGAAATGGGATTTTTGCATTAGTTTTTTCAGTATCTGTCAAAACGTCCGGACACATTTAAAATGTGAATCTGAACAAATTTCACATTTTGAGAATATTTAAAGGGCCCATATTATGATATTTTCTGATCTATATTTTAATATTGTTTCCTCACCACAAATGTACCTGAAGTTCTGTCTTCTGTCTGTGTTTTGTTTCATTCACACATTTTGTGTAATATTGTACCTTTAAACAAATCTAACTACAATGTTTGTCAATGTTTCTCCCAAATTGTTAAGCCATAGATCCCACATTTACCTTTATTATTCTCCATTGAAATGTGGGAAGCCTTAGTCACACATGAACTCCTTCTCACACGCTTCTGTTTTATAGTGTGTTTATGTTAGCTTTACCTTGTTAGCTTAGCCTTGAACGGCCGAACCGCCAAATCCAGGGCAAATCAAGTGAACTCTGGTTGACTTCTTCTCAAATGCTTTTAGAGAGCAGCCCAGAGGTCTTGGAGAAATAGAACAGTACATTAAGTTTGCATTATTACACCAGAATGAAATGCAAACAAACACTCGATAAAACTGAATGTGAGTTATTCTGCTGTGTTTATTTAACTGAAATTTAATAATTTAATTATTATTTTTAGCTTTTGTAAAACAATTTATACAATGAGCCTTGCATATTCATGCTCTCTGCTACATGTTACAGGCCATATATATATATATATATATATATATATATATATATATATATATATATATATATATATGTATATATGTGTGTGTATCTGCTGTAGCCACTCCTCCAATTTGGGGGTCACTGCTCTGAGTGCTCCAATGACCACGGGCACCACTGATACCTTCACCTTCCAGGTCTTAATGTCTGTGGTCTGTATCTCCTCCTTTGGCCAGCTTATGATTCCTGCTGGGTATTTGATTACTGGCAGGGCATAGCTGTTTATTGCCTGGGTCTTGTTCTTGCCATTGAGCTCCTTAGGACCTGCCTTACTCGTCAGAGGTATTTGGCTGTGGCTGCGTTCCTTATTTATTTATTTATTTATTTGAAGGACAGTGTGCAGATACATTAAAAAGATGGCTGCACCAGATTTAGCAAAATGCTAATTTACATCTGTAGTCCTTGGTGGTCCTTGTTTCCTCTTCAAGGTTGCCATTTGCTTGTGGGATACCAAGGTACTTGTAACTGTCCTCAGTGTCTGCTATTGTCCCTTCTGGGAGGGAGACCCCTTCTGGGTGAACTACCTTCCCTCTCTTTGTCACCATCCGGCTACACTTCTACAGCACAGACATTGGAATGTCATTCAGGCTTGAGATCCTGGTGGTGTGGAGTCGATGTCTCACTCATTCTTAGCGTACAGCTTGATGTCATCCATGTAGAGGAGGTGACTGATGGTGGCTCCATTCCTGAGTTGGCATCCATAGCCAGTGTTGCTGATGATTTGGCTGAACAGCAGTAGGGACAGTGCGTCACCTTGGCATATGCCACATTTGATGGTAACTTGTGCAAGTGGATTCGTGGGATTCGAACCCGGGATTCGAATGCATAACAATGAAGAAAAAAATCAGAGACCAAGAACAGACATTTTATTTTTAAAGACAAGTTATAATAACAATAAAATAGAGGACAACAGGCTGAATAGCAGTACAGCACGCTAACATATCACATTTACCGGTATATTTATTCAGTTACATGAAGCATAGACAACAAACTGAATTCGGGTCTGGTATGTTAATGTAAGATATTAAAGGTTAATCAGATAACTACGTCAACGTAACACATATTTATTCAGCTACATGAAGCATAAACAAAAGAACTGAATAAGTGTCTGATATGTTAATGTAAAATATTAACAATGAATCAGATAACCTCCGTGTCACTTCTGAAATCTGTCAACTCCGGAAGTAGATGAAGCGCCGCTTTCACGTGGCTGTCATACTGGTACACAAGCCTAGAGTGCCCTTGCACAGTTGTCAGTGTGACAATAACGAAGATGTGAAATTACATATTTTAATAATTTCACATATAAGTTGCATCTGAGTATAAGTCGCACCCCCAGCCAAACTATGAAAAAAGTGCAACTTATAGTCCGGGAAATACGGTTCTCAAACATGTATGAAACCTGTATGAATGAAAGAAAAAACTCAGCTATGTTTTTGAGGAGGTAATAGCATTGTCACATGGCAAGAATCCATTTTGTGTAATATAGGACCTTTTAAATAAACACTAAACCAGAATAGGTGGAAGGTGGGCTGTGGGCTGAATTAGATTATTTTGAGAACCTGATTTGGATCCCAGGGCGCAAGTTGAGTAAGCCTGATATAAACTTATAATATAGCTCCAAACATATCCGTCTGGTTTGCAAATGAGAGGCTTCGGGTTCAGCACTGATAGGAAAATTATGCACCTCTCTCCTCTGTTATACCATGATTAGCGTATCTTAAATGTTACACTGTATAATTTTAGGTCAGGTCTAGCTATCTCATTTGTAAGCAATTAAGCTCTCTATGTCGCATAAAAATTTTATGAGCCTCACATGTTTCATTTGGGTTGCCAGTTTCAATGCTTAAATGCAGTTGGTTTAAACCTAAAAGGACTCTCTCTGATCTGAATGGTCACTACCTAAACCCCAGCACCTGTAGCCATCATGAATCAGTGCTAGTGCAGCCTCTGCAGCTCAGTGAGTGAATTCTGGAGGTTCTGAGCTTGGCTTGTCCATATACTGAGAATGAGAAAATTGTGTATGTGTCCTCAAGTGTTGTCACAATACTAAAATTTCAAACTTGAGTTTGATACTAAAAAATGGGCTTCTGATGATAATAAAAAACACACTTTATTTAGACAATAGAATGTAATTTTCAATATTAAATGGTAGTACTTTTTTATGTTACCATATGACCTTATATCTGTGTAATCCCTCAGTCACCCAGGTAGGTTCTATTATTCAGGTATGTTCAATTATAATTGCTACTTAATTTAAAGATTTATTTGCCTGACAACACATTTTCTTTTTGTTTTTAAAAGTGGTTTGCAGAAAAGGCCTGGACAGTACAACATTGGCGATACATGACCAGGAAATCTACTGCAAATCCTGCTACGGCAAGAAGTATGGTCCAAAAGGCTACGGCTACGGTCAGGGCGCCGGGACACTCAACATGGACAGAGGAGAGAGACTGGGCATCAAGCAGCCTCAGTGAGTACACTGTGAGCCAAATTCATATCTGTATTATTATCTCCATCTATCATCTAAGAGCGTTTTTGTGTTGTGGTATCGAAGTAAGAATACATTTTTTTTATTTTAAAACCTAAACCAGGATTAAAGAAGAACCAAATCAACATCAGACCACAACTTAAAACAGCCCATATTATGCCTTTTTCTTATCTATGTTACAATGTATCCCCATCAAAAACATACCCAGAGTTGTGTTTTGTTTAATTCACATATGTGTAACACACAAACCCTGCATATTTAGGCTAGGTTCTTCTCTCAAACAGAAAACACTCAGTTTCACCTTATGATGTCATGGGGTAATACAGGAAGTTGTCCATTGTGTTTTTAAACTCCATACACCTTCATTAGAATCATTTGAATAATTTTACCTATCTCTACTGAACTAAAGGTAAAAGGTACCTGTTAACAAGAAAATTACTGCTTCATGACATCACAAGGTGAAACAGAGCATTTTGAGCTTTAGTGATGGAGACTAATAATAGAGATCGAACATATGTGAATGATTCAAAACATAACTCCAGGTTCCATGTTTTTGGTAAGGCAACAACATTCTAACATGGCTTAAAGCTCACAAAAGTCAATTTTGTAAATAACCAAGACTAACCCACATTCAAACCATGTCTAAACCTGTAAATGGGTCAAAACCAGGACAAAACCGGGTCAAAACCAGGTCAAAACCAGGTCAAAACCAGATCAAAACCGGGTCAAAACCAGATCAAAACCAGATCTAAACCATGCTATATTTTGATTCTCTGTTTTAGGGAATGCCCAGATTTGCCTGGGGCCTGGACAGTGTATGTGAAGGGTAACTGCAGCCACTGTGGCCCTTGAATGAGGCTCTTTGTATCAGGAGCTTGGGCCCCTGGAGTTACATAAGGCCTCTTTCATAACAATCACCACCTGACAAACATCTAGCCTGCAGTGTGCAAATGTGAAAAAGAATATCAGGTCAGGGCATTTCAGTCACTTTATACCAGGTGTTTGAGCCCTTTTTGGGACTTGTGGTTTAGCATTGCTTTATTTCTGGTTTAGTCTTGGCTTAGCTTTGGTTTAGCCCTGGTTTAGCCCTAGTTTAGCCCTGGTTTAGTCCTGATTTAGTCCTGATTTATTCACACTTTAGACCTGGTTTAGACCTGGTTTAGGCCTAGTGTAGTCATGGTTCAGCCCCGGTTTAGTCCTAGTTTAGACTTGCTTTAAGCCTGGTTTAGACATGATTTAGTCCTATTTTAGTCTTGGTTTAGGCCTGGTTTAACCCTGGTTTAGTCCTGGTTTAGTATTGATTTAGTCCTGGTTTAAGTCTTGGTTTAGTCTAGGTTTAGCCTTGGTTTAGCCCTTGGTTAGACATTGTTTACCACTGGTTTAGCCTTGGTTTAATCCTGGTTTAGCGTGGGTTTAGCTCAGGTTGTTTAATTGGTTTAGCACTGGTTTAGCCCTGATTTAGTCCTTCTTTAGTGCTGGTTTAGCCCTAGTGTACCTTGTTTAGTCCTGGTTTAGCCCTTGTTTAGTCCTGGTTTAATTTAGCTTAGTCCAGTTTTTATAGCAGAAAGGATAGCTCTGAATAACATACATTTACATTTACACACTTAACATTTGTCTTTCTAATTGGGATAAAAATATTTGGCTAGTAGTTATAATTCTGAATCATTCACTAAACACAACTTATAAAAGTGTCATTTTCATTTCAGTATCATTTTCATTTTAGTATCATTTTCATTTCTAAACCACAAAAGTACTTAATAAAATGTATGATTTAGCCACAAAGATTAATTTGACAGCTGCCTTTTCTCTTCCATCCACATTTGAATAGACTTTGATTCTGAATAATATGGCTCATCAAATTGAAATAATAATAAATATAAAATAAATTAAACGGAAATATTTACATTTAAAATCTGTGTTCACTACTAGATATTATAAGATAATCAAATCACATTGTAAGGTCAAATTTAGATCTGCAGTCGACTAAAAAGGGGGCGCGGCAAAAGCTCTCAAATCTATTAGGTATCTCTGTGTATCTGACCCAAACTGCACTCACAAGGCTACACCTGCAGGGGGTGTTCATGCAAAAACTACTATTTATGCAGAAAAAAAGTACTAGGAAACAATGCATTTATATAAAGACAGATTAAACTTGTGAATCATGAGTTTAATCTGCTTTTTTTACATACAAATACCAAAAAATATCAACTTCAGCTAACTCACTTGCTAGACACTATCAACCGATTAATCGACTATATGAATAATGGCCTACACCCCTGGTAAAATTAATATAATAAACAATATGAACATTAATTAACTTGTTTCTGCAGGACCCAGTCTCACAGACCGACCACAAACCCAAACCCGTCAAAATTTGCTCAGAAATTTGGAGGATCAGAGAAATGCTCTCGATGTGGAGACTCTGTGTATGCAGCAGAGAGGATTATGGGAGCAGGGAAGGTGGGTACAACTCTATGCAAAAAAAATGATAACATTTTTTAATAATTACACTTAAATTGGCCTTAACAAAGCTTGAACAAAGACTTAATTCAACATGAACAAATAGTTTATTAAGCATGATTCCTGTACAACAATTCTCCTTAAATATATAAAAGTAGGCTACAAAACAATACTACAACTTAACAGACCTGATGCAATTTGCAATACTTTTTCATTACTGAAATGATGCCGATTGTGTTGTTGTGCTCTGAAGGGGGAGTGACAAAGAGAGGGGTGATTCAGAACTTTAAAAACTAAAATGAAATGTATTAAACGTGTTATTTTTGTCGAATACAGGATTTTCAAAAGAATAAAAGGTAACATGCTGATCTTTAAGGTGTAATTATAAAATTATTCCCAAAAATGTAAAGCCAGAAAACTGGGAACAACTAGATTCACTTTTTCCAAAAAATAATATATAATTTTCAGAGAATACGTTTAACAGAGATCTGAAATAATCTTGTTGTCTTTCTGAGACACGTGGATTTTGTTTAGTTTTTAGTCCTGAGTGAAACAAAATGCAACTGTTTTCAATGTAGGTCAAAAGTTGTGTTTAACATTATACAGTTAATAGACAGTGAATGTGGTCGGACCTCAACTGAGTCTGGGGCTTTTGTTAGAGATGAAAAGATGAAATTTGAACCAGGACAGGATTTTTTCAATCCACGAAAATGTGCTCTGGCCACTCTGGTTTTGTGAATCAACAGTTCACACATGTAGGATATTGTCAGATTTCAGATTGTAGAATGTGATGATGTCATACTCCCAGAAGAGCCAGTTTTCTCTATTGATTACCTTGTACTTTGCCATGAAATATCCAAATGATAAATTCACAAATACTGAAACTGATCATTTCTGTTGATGACTAGACCCAAGAACTCACTGTATTAGAACACAAATCTGCATTTCAACAATATTAATTTTAGTGCTAATGCTAGCTAGCTTGTGATTGTAATGTTATATGAGAGGTACTTGTTTAACAGCAGACATCAGCTCACCTGTTTTAGTTCCAAATAATAATTTTTTTTATGGTCAGACTGTGTTAAAACAAAGCTCAGATTAAAGTCTAATTTAAGGTTCAGAGCTTCAGACACAGCAGTGCTTGCAGTTAGCATCACACCCCCAGGGATGTTGATGACATCAGCTGCAAAGTATCAGTTGTGTATTTTCGTTTAGTTTTGGTACTTGTTAATATTATGGTTGCTAGGTAACAGTTATGGAATTACCTCTACACATGTCACATCTGCTGCAGATGTCCAACCAGGAAGTAAAATTACAGATTTGACCAAAATATTAAATAATAATAATAGAAAAAAAGTTAATGTTGATGATGTTAACTATGGCTGTGTTTGAATGTCCACCCCACTCCCTACTTAGGGGTCACGCCATATTTAGTATTGTCCAAATGTCTAGTTGGTGAAAATAGTGCAGTCAAAATTTCCCACAATGCACCTTGAAAAGTAGTGGGCATCAGTGGTCACTAAACCAGTCAATATAGACCACAAAGCATTGGGGGAGTTGGAAAAACAACAGTTTAGCAACAGGTCTTTAACTGGTCACAACACAACTGAATGCAAGAAGTGCTGGTTTATTACAATGTTGCGTGCTGATTATGAATAAAACACACTTAAACCATTGCGGTGTAAAGTTCAGCGCGTTAGCCTCTTATCTTAGCTAGAGCTGTTAAAAGAGCGATAATTTCTACACTCTCATATTTAATTAAAAATGTATAATCCAGTCCGTTTACATAAGATCCAGCTTGACGAAAACTTGTATGATTATATTTACTCCATAAATACTTCAGTATTTCAAGTGCTAGTTCAATGGGATCATTATTTATGACAGAAATCAAGTTTTATCAGAAGTTAGCCTTTAGATTTTTTTTCACCTAAACGCCACGTCACATGACCCAAATGTAGTGAGCTGTGTGTCAGAATCACTCTGTGAATGAGTGCACTATTGAGTCCGCTAAAGAGGGCTCTGTAGTGAATGAGGGGTTAGGAGCTAGGGGGGACTTTCAGACACAGCCAGCGTTTATGTGAAAAGAGTAGTCTAACCTGTCATAGGCATTTTAAAATGCTAAAAGAGGCTTGCCCACATGTTCGGTGTATGACCAACTCACAATCCTTCTGTGCATTCTGGTACAGCACAGTGCAGACAGAGTTTTTATGGCTCTCAGTTTGGTGATAGGAAAAGTTTATCCAAATACTGTAAAGAGCTGATGAAGCTGTCACATCTTTTCTGTGTGATGCTAATTTGACTGGGTTTAACAGCTGCAGTACATCCAGAACGCTGCTGCTCGGGTCCTCACTAGAACCAGGAAGTACGAGCACATAAGTCCTGTGCTCAGGTCTCTGCACTGGCTTCCTGTAGCTCAAAGAATAGACTTTAAAGCAGCTCTGCTTGTGTATAAGTCTCTCCATGGCCTAGGTCCAAAGTACATCTCTGACATGTTAGTGCCATATGAACCATCTCACACACTGAGGACTTCAGGGACCGGACTCCTGCTGGTGCCCAGAGTCAGGACTAAACATGGGGAATCAGCATTTAAGTTTTATGCAGCTAAAACCTGGAACAGTCTTCCTGAAGATGTGAGACAGGCCTCTACTTTGACAATGTTTAAATCCAGGCTCAAAACGGTTCTGTTCAGCTGTGCATATGACTGAAAGGTTTTTATTCTGCACTCTTCTCTTTTAATGGTAAATTTATGATGATTATTTGTGATTATTTATGTTTTGATTTGTGTGATTTTAATGTCTTTCTTATTCTGTAAAGCACTTTGAATTACCTTGTGTACGAATTGTGCTATACAAATAAACTTGCCTTTCCTTGCCTTAACTTTATGGTCTATAAAGTGTCAGCTTCATGTTGCAAAACCATGATGTAATGCTGCTGTAAATGTGTTTAGAAATGTAAAAGTTTCATTGGATACAACTAAAATAATACCATGAATCTTCTGCTCCATATGACCCTCTCCTCTGCATCCTCTAGTCCATCTGACCCACTGCCCGGCATCCTCTGCTCCATCTGACCATCTCTTCTGCATACTCTAGTCCATCTGATCCTCTTTTCTGCAATGTCTGCTTCATCTGGTCCTCTCCTCTACATCCAATATTTCATCTGACCATCTTCTCTGCATCCTCTGCTTCATCCGACAATCTCCTCTGCATCCTCTAGTCCATCTGACCTACTCCCCAGCTTCCTCTGCTCCATCTGACCATCTCTTCTGCATACTCTAGTCCATCTGGTCCTCTTTTCTGCAATGTCTGCTTCATCTGGTCCGCTCCTCTACATCCAGTGTTTCATCTGACCATCTTCTCTGCATCCTCTGCTTCATCTCAACCCCTCCTTTGCATCCTCTGCTCCATCTGACCCTCTCCTCTACATCCTCTGCTCCATCTGAACCTTTCAGCTAAACTAACTAAAATAATACCATGAATCTTCTGCGACAGTGGGAGGATCTCAAGATGCATTCTCGTGAGTTTGTGAACTCAGATCTATAGTGAGAATCCTTCTTGCTATGCAAGGTTATGCATCTTCTGCTTTCTCAAACATTTTTGTATCATTTTTATTATTGTGACAACACTAGTCTAAATGTGAATTGCGTTACATTTTGTACTTTTTTTTTTTCTTGAACTATATTCCATTTTGTTTGTTTTATTTGTAGCCGTGGCATAAGAACTGTTTCCGTTGTGCAAAGTGTGGGAAGAGCCTGGAGTCGACCACACAGACGGAGAAGGAGGGAGAGATCTACTGCAAAGGTACAGTACAGCTCAGGTTTGATCAGGGACAGTATCAAAAGAATGATGGATTAATTCTGTCAACGGGACAAAGTATAATCACACTGCTAGAGTTAAGCTATTAAGCAGCTGATGTGAAATAACTGTTAGATAATAGTTATAGTTTAAAGGAACAGAGACATTGTTCAGTGCTCAGGGTGGCATAGTGACTAGCATTCTCGACTCACAACAAAGTTTAAGGTCTGACTCTTGGGTGTTTCTGTGTGGAGTGTGCATGTTATCCCTTTGTGTGGATGGGTTTCTTCCGGGCTCTATGGTTTCCCTTATCAACCCAAAACAGGCACCATATGTACAATCCTCCAGCTAAGGTAGTCCTGTTCAAGACTAGCTCAAGATTTGGAGATGGGTCCCACTGCTCCTGACAGGTGAAAGCAAAGACAGGTCAAACACAGAGGGTAAGCGTACCTTAACCTTTAAAGTGGGACTAAACATTTAGATCAGACATACGCAAACTACGGCCGATTAATCTGGCCCCCGAACATGACCAAATTATATTAAAATAAGTCTTGCTTAAAGTTTTTCTGATGTGTTCACTTAACCGAAATTTAATAAATTAATTATTAATTGAATTCATGCATTTGGAAAACAATTTGTACAATGAACCTTGCATATTCATGCTTTGCTACATGTTACAGGCCAAATCTCTAAGGTACATAAATATATCTTCTGTCAAATTTTAGAACCCATTGTGGCCTGTGCGGCAAAAAGTTTGCCCACCCCTGACCTAGACTCTACCCACAACCACATTCCAAACAGAGCTGATAAACTGGGCAGTACCTGGAGGACAGGTACTTGGTCGAACAGGTATCCAAAACAAAACAAAAAAAAATCCTTCAAACTCTGCGCTTGCAGCCAGGCGTTTCTGATTACAAACAATCAGGGGAATCCTGTGTGATGTCACTAACTACTTAAAATCACAGTGGCCAGTGATGGCAGTTTTAGACTGTTTAGACCAGAAAGTTGCAAATGTACCTAGTTTGCACTAAAATGACCAAAACGAGGAACAGCAGATAATCCTATTAAAGCATACAGTGTAAGATTTATACATCTGTCTGATTAAAAATAGCTGTAAATTTATCTTCAAATTGCTGTTTTTGCTTCAATTCATAATCAGCACACCCACATTTGACCCACATATGACCAGACAGAAATGGCCTATGACTCAGTTAGCATCTGGTTTTCTGAAAGCTTAACTGATGAGAGAAAGTTTAAACCCATCTGTGTTCAATAAGAGACAAACTCACCATAATCTGCAGCCTGGATTAATTACCTTAGGAAAATGTCCTCTGACCCAGTCCAGAGGCATAAGCAAAGCTCTATAACCAAGTCTAAACCTGATCTAAAACAAGACTTCCATGCTTCCTGTTATAGGTGGCATTTTGAGGACTTTTCTTTATTCAAAAAATATAAGAACCACTTTCTGAAACAATTGTCAAAAAATAATAAGATGACCACAGAAATCTTTTGAGAAAGAAGAAAGAAACAAAATCCAGTTGACCTAATAATATTCTTTTGGGCATTCCTGTGTCAGTTCATATTTCAGTTATGTGTCAATTTTTTATGCTTCTGGACAAGTTTAAAGAAGGGGATATTATGCAAAATTGACTTTCTACCATGTTATAATGTTCACCATCAAATCATCAAAAACATGCCTGAAGAGGTTTTAGATGTCATCCATGCATGTTTGAGTAATCCAGGGATCTCAAACCTGTTACAATGTACAGTAGTTTCATTAACAAAATGCACACTTTGAAGGTGGAGTGACTGCAAAGGGAGAGGGGACTTAGGACATCAAAAATGAAACAAAAATGTATAAAACATGTTAATACTAACAACAACACAACATAGTGATCTAAATTTGTTATGTGTTAGCAGTTAATACCCAAAAGAAGTGAATACCCCTTTTTACAGAGCGGCCAAACTGTACATGATGTTTTAGTAATATTCTCTATTGTTTCCGGTTTATCTTTTGCCATTTGACTGCAAACTGAACTGAATGTGTTTTTGAGGATATGATATAAAAATATGTAAATTGCTAATTATCTTATATCTCATCTCCTCCATAGCCTGTTATGCCAAGAACTTCGGCCCTAAAGGCTTCGGATATGGCCAAGGTGCTGGTGCGCTGGTCCACGCTCAGTAATCCAACCTCCATCACATTCAATAGAAAGAAAAATATATATATTTTATGTACATTCCAATCAAACATGGAGTCTCTAATGGTAAAAGTCCTGTATTGTGCTATAGAACTACTTTTCGTTGTTGTTTTGTTACATCTATGCAGTGGTGGTTTTGTTACTGAAAAGTGCGGATGACAGATTATACTCATTTCTCTACTACAACATAGTTAATATCATTAGATTTAAGACTTTACTAACACTGTTCCTATTTTTTAATAAAGGGACATATTACTAATTCTGACTATAACAAGTCAGAATTAGAGATATGCTAATTTGTCAAATGCACTTTAAATAAAAGTACTGAAGTACCCATTTAAAAAGTATTAAGATGTGTGTTCAACTGAACTCAATTGATCAGTTTACCCTCAGCCACTCCAGTAGGCCTGAAACTATAAAAAATACTTTTACTTTTCAGTCCACTTTCCACCACTGCATCTGTGCCCAAGTGAGTAATCATATATGCTGATTTTTAAACATATAAATGATTATTTCAGTGCATTATCTTGACGTTAAAGCATCTATGTGTTAGCATCATTTTGCTAATAACTGTGCTGCAGATAATCAAGCTACACTCTCATTTCTTACCAACAAATAATATCAGACACATAACGCAAGCATTGATAACAAAAGAACCAGCTAAAGGCATATTATAAAGACTCCACCAGGACAAGATACAAGTCAGGTCAGTGGAGAGGAAACCCTGCACACAGAAAATATGCATGTTTTTCAGGGTATTATTTAAGCAATGAAAACACCTGTACAAGAATTTATGTTTTGTATTATGCAAAATCTGAATTTTGAAGCTCTCTATCATGTTTTAAGATTGTTCCCTCATCAAAAACATGCTTGAAGAGGTTTTATGTCATCTATGCATGTTTGCGTGGTCTTGCGAACTCTCCTGGACCCTATACAGTATGATCCTGTAAAAATCTCAGCCCATGACACACGACAATTCTCCATAAATATACAAAAGCATGATACAAAACAGTACACTACAACTTTACAAACCTGATGCAGGGAAACGTTCCTTATTTTGGAACATTCCTGGCAAAGCAATAACATAGTCCTTTAAAAATAGGCTAGAATGGGATTTAAAAAAAAAAAAAAATCATATGTAATGTATGTTGACCAACAGTTTTTGATGAACTTGTGTATACTGAATGTTGTGGTAAGAATAAACCAGTCCAGACATCTCACATTTGACTGTTTTATTTAAAAAGCCATTAAAACGATCCATGCCCATGTTTACATCTGAAGCGGAGTACTGGGAGTGAACTGGATGTGGCAGAGGCACTGCAAATGGATGATGTGCTTTATTTTGGTAGTAGATCAGTATTTATATTATATAGTATTTATGTAGAGTGTGAGGGGCCTTCTTTGGAGTGTAAAAGGGAGTGCGATGGAGAACATGGTCCAAGTTTTCTATTGGCCAAAAACACAATAATTTGAATAATCAGTCACTGCTTATATTAAATGATATGAATTTCACAGCCATGTTTGACCTTGCATTTGCCATTTTGGGATTTTTGCAGTAAAGCTATTGTGGCTAGTTAGCATATAGCTCAAAGGCTAGACATAGGCTTACATGTAATTTCTTAAATTCTCAATAAATGCCCAGTTGGCCAAGCTAGTTCTCGTAAAGTACATATGACAGGTGTTTGGTTGTTTGTTTTTTGGGTTTGTTTTTTTTTGTTTTTCTTTGCTAATTCTGACTTGGTTTGCTGGGATATATTTGGTAAATATTTGTCATAGTTTTACATCAGTCAAGTGGCTGTTGGTGGCAAAACAGTTAAGAAAAGTACAAAAATACAGGAAGTAGTTGTCAGTTCCAAAACAGAATCCTGCCTATGTCATCATCATGGAAAATTCAATCTAAAATGCAGAGACAATTAGATCTAATTTTGGTGCTTTGTTAGAATTATGGTTACTAGGTAAACTTGACAAAACTAGGTAAATTATTGATTCAGATCTTAATACAAAGATGTTAACGATGTTTTAGTGAAATGCGTACTCTAACCTGTCATATGCACCTTAAGTCTTCCAAAAATATGCAATCTTTAGAGAATTAAAATACATTTAGTTAATTTGAGATAAGGAGAGCATTAGTCAGTGTAGATTTCAGTTTAAAATATTAACTTACAGTGGTAAAAATGTGCAAGATATATTCTCTGACATTTAAGCCATGATATGTTGTTACTTCATCAAAAGCATACCTGGAGTTGTGTTTTCATTTTCATTGATTATTGGGATTAGCTCAAAATGCTCTGTTCCACCTTGTGATCTCATGAAGCAGTAGTTTTCAAGTTATTAGCTATCTTTTACCTTTTGTTTTGTAGAGATTGGAAATTCCAGGGCTGAAGTCTGTGTAAACCCTCAGTCGTCCAGGTCTGATCCATAACTTTGTCTTTTGCTATTTCCAGAGCTAAAATTAGTTAGAGTTGAAAAACACAGTGGAGCACTTTCTGTATTACCACATGACATCACAAGGAGGAACATAGTGTTTTCTGTTTGAGGGAAGAACTCACCCCAAGTATGCAGGGTTTGTGTGTTAAACGTGTGAATGAAACAATACACAACTCCAGGTGTGTTTGTGATGAGAAAACATAACAAAATAGCATATATATGCTATATATGGGCCCTTTAAAAATTTTAAAGATTGGCTTTGAAATGATAACATATTAATAACTAAAATTCAATTTAATTTAGCTTGGTCACTTATGCATAAATCAATACATTTTGAAATTATTCTACCAAATGTATTCAGGACAGCTCAAGTCTACTTTAAAAAAAATCCCAAACTATAGCATTTTTGCAAGGCTTCAATGGCTTATTTGGAGCAGTGAAATGATTGATAAATGAGATGTTAATGAAATAAAACATCATAAGCTCCTTCTGATGATGCAAACACAAGATGCCCACATTTAAAGGAGTCGCTCAGTGAAGCTCAACCGTCCCACCCACTTCCAAGTCCACTCTGGTTCTGAAGTAAATTTTCCATTCATTTTTCCTATAGATTTTTCAAAAATTCAGGAGTTCAAAGGCATCGCAGAGCCTAACCAGCTCTGTGCTAATTAATATCCATAACTATGGACTGGATAAAAAAAGTCTCTCTCTGTCCAAGCACCAGGTACTGCAGCATTCAGGGAGCTTTGGCCCAGAAAGAGTCCTCCCATAGAGCACAATGCATTTTTGGGGGAATTCAAAGTGCCTGTGTTCAACTAACAGGGACCTACAGCTTTCACAAAGGCTGGATTTTGTAGGAATTCTTATCTATTTTCACAACATGAACTTTTTAGAAAGTTAGTTTGAAATCCTCAAAATGCCTAAAAGTTAAGTTTGTAAGATTTAGCCTAACCCTTTGCTGATTGGTCAGAACTGATTATATGGTACACGTTTCTGACATCACACAGGTAGGAAGAGCTAGCACATACTGAGAAACTAATGCGAAAGACCAAATCTTTTTTGGCATTTTGTGCCAATGAGCACAGGCTATTGAAAACAATAAAACATCTTCCATGATCTTGTTATACTTCCACATCTATAATGCAAAAAGCATATCGAAAACGCAACATTCGGCAAAATGCTTCAGTAACTTAGTGGTTTATAGAGTTTCAGAAATAAACAGAGCTGCTTAATAGTGAGCTTTAAAACTTAACTTTTTTTTCCCCCCTCCAGACAGTCTGAGAAAAATGAATGGGAAACTTACTTCCAAAAGTAGGGGGTGGATCCGTTTGTCCTGTTATTACTATTGCATGATCACATTTCAGCTTTAGAAAAACAAAAATGACATCTGCCTTAGTTCTCTAGAGTCTTTACACATTGCACATCCAGTGGTAGAACAAACCCAGCAATTTATAACCATAAAAACGAGAAATATTTAAAGGGATACAGAATTCTTTTGACAATGTGCATCTATGAAATACATGGAATAAGTAACAATAAGTAACATTTCCCTAATAGTCAACATAATGCTAGTTTGGAGGAGCAGACAGGTGCAGGAATAATGGAAGTTACAATTTCAAGGGCTATTTAGAAATTTCAGTACCTGTTTTCTTCTGTGTAGTTGAGCAAAATTTGTTTTACCCCAGATATCTTGTAAAAGCAGCTTTTAAGGTAGAAATGAGTCTGTATCTAATTATAAAGTGTTTATCCACCTAAATTCAGGAAATGCACATTAGAATGCCAGTAGTTAGCATTGTAGTAGGGTGGCCTCTGAAAAGTTGTGACATGTTATATTCCTACATGTATGAAACGAAGTCTGACATTTTTTAAGTATGTACAGTGCAGGAGGATAGGGGGTAGGTGAAAACCTCAAATGCAGGACAGTACAGGATTAAACATGCAAGAATCAATAGAAATTCAACTCTGGCTGCAAAATTAATCATGATCAAATCAACATATGAATGGACCTAATCAGCAAATTGCAAAGACCGCAGTTTTTGAAGTGTCATAATTTCCTCTGCAAACAACAAAATCTACTGTGTTATTCTGCATAAAAATGGCTAATCCTGTAGTTTAGATCTGTACAAACATGTCCTGAAATGTAATTATTACTTTGTGAGTTCCCATTTCAGATTTATTTTTGGCAATTCTTATTCTTATTCTGGATGTGTTTTAAACACATCCAGAATAAATCAGAATCCTCTTATTAAAACATTAATCCCAAAACAAATTGCAATTGTAATGCTTGTTAGAAAAATCACAATTAGATATTTTTCCCAAATTGCTCAGAAAATGGTTTGTTAATAAAAGTCACTTTTTCGTAAGGTCTCCTTTAATCTTTCAGCAGTCAGGGCCCATATGTATGCACTAATATTAATCTATTATTGAAAGTACTGCTCCTGTCTGCTTCTTCAAATGAGGAAAAAATATTAAAAACCTATATTAAAGTAATTCCCAGTTACCTGGTCAGCCAGAACCACACGCTTTGACAAAACTTTACAAAAACGAGTGGGTCTGGAACCGTATCCAGTCTCCATGATTCCAAAGGGCATGATTGACAGGTTGATTAACCAATCAGAGAGAAGCATGATCAGTTCCTGTCAAAATAAACATGGCAGCTTAGATATAAAAAAGGGACTGAGAAACAACAGAGATTTCTGCAGAATCAACTATGAAAGCACCAGACTTTTATCTCAGGTAAAAGAAGTTAAAGATTTTGTTCTGAATTATATATGACACTTTTGGAAAGACGACAGGTTCTTCAAGCTCTGCGGTCCGATTTCAAACCCTTCTGGATTCAAATGGATTTTTGCCCGACTAGCCAGTCCCTTCTACATTCTAAGTATCCAATAGACCCACATTTTCCAAAATATTGTTCTGTCCCTTTAAAAGATGAACACAGAGCCCACAAATATGAAGAACATTCAAATATATTACACACAGACTGAAGCGGCCCTCGTAACTCGTAAGGACCACCGGTTACACACTGGATTGGAAATGAACTTTTAAAAAAAACACAATGCAAAACGTAATGGCAAACACTTGGAAAAACAGTCATTATTTACAGACACGTGGCTTTGCTGGGCTGTTACCAAAGGGATTTAAGTTTAGAAAGCCCAGTGACCCCAAGCATCTCACATGCAGTGGTTTCAATTGAAGAATGCTCTATTAACAGCAGTGTGGACATCACTAAAAGCTATACAGTCATACACTCCGAGTATAGTTAGTTACCATGGCGCCAGGATGCATGTACACAAATACTGTCCATTCAGTTTGAACAAGTTTTAATTTGTATGGTTAGACATGTAATCATTTATATGCTACCAGTTAAAGGTTTGGACAAGCCTACTCATTCAATGTATTTTTTATGTTTATCATTTTCTACATTTCGGTTACATACAGAAGACATCAAATATGTGGTGCAAGATAAATGGAATTGGCCTCCTCTCAGTGACCTTAAAGATGACATTCACCAGAAATGGTTTTCACTTCACAGCTGTACCTTGTCAAATTCAAAGAATGCCAAAAGTGCAAAACAGTGATCAAAAAAAGAAGGGTGGATATTTTGAAGAATCTAAAACAAGTTTGGAGTGATTTTGCATTTATTTTAGTACTTTCCATGTGTCGTTTTGGTGCCCTCAGTGAGAATCTACAATCCAAATAATCATAGAAATAAAGAAGAAATAAATGTGTGTCCAAACATTTGACTGGTTGTGTTCAACTTAAATTTGTGGGCCTTGCAAATATCGGCAGCAAGTCAAATATAGCGGTATCAGGCTTTAAAAATCCGTATCAGTCCATCCCAAGGCTATAGTAGGAATTTAACTGGAAAACCTGTGTATAAAAGTACAGTGAAATTTTGAATTATTTTATATATGTATATATATATAGCAACTTGATATTGGATAATTTTGCTAATAGCATGAAGCTCTATTGAAGCTCTATTAAACCTATGATCATGTGGTACGCATTTACACAAGCTTGTTGATTATAAGCTTGCAATATTTTAGCAGCTAAAGTAGCTAATGCAAAGTTATCTATTTAAAGTACCCGTGTACATGAATCCAGGCCATAGTTGAAAAGATATCTCCTAATTTTGACAATAAATTAGGTACACCTCAACTAACAATGACCAACAAACTCACTCAGGAAACAGAAGAGTCACTTAGATATTATTTCTAGATTGTTCTATATACAAATCCACATTCATTAAAGTCTTTCTTGTTGTGTCTGAAACTGGGTCCGTACAGTCGGCCATTTTGTGTCAAAGCCCTCAGCCTGGCCACTTCCTGTTTTGTCCGTCAAAGTAGCTCTCAGGCCCTTCTTTGCTTAAGTAACAGGCAAGAAAAAATGTTTAAAATTAATTCAGTGCAAGAAGAAACAAAGAAATGTGGAATGAACCGCTCATGTAAACCTTTTTTAATAAATACCAGTTCCTATCAGCGTTCTGGATGACCAAGTTCCTTAAAAAATTGATTAAAATGTTGTCTTTAAAAAAAAAGAAAAAAAAAGCATGTTCTCTCATAACTGTATAAATAGTTAAAATAAATACACTTGTCACATTGTTTGAAGATTTTCAGTCAAATCTATGGATGAACAAGTTAATACTGCATAAAATGGACTGTGTTTTACCATTAAAATGCAAAAAAACAAGAATTGACTTGTCCTATAGTTGATGTTTTATCTAAGTACATAAGTTGGCATTAATGTTACCAATCTAACTTAATTGTTCATCAAGGTGCAAAACAAAACCTTTCAACATTCCCTTATTTAAAAACGTATCAGCTGATAACAATTTTTGCCATCATTTTGATACACATTACCAGGGATGTCATAAATAATAATATAAGGGTTTAATGTCAATATATCCATAACTTTCTGTACAGGTTTTATTGTAATCCTTTTTGTTGTTTCTCCTCAAAAAACATGGCAGCAAGCACCGTCCAATCATATTGGGAGATCCGGGACAAGGACCAATCGCAGTGGAGGTGATGTTATTCAAATCAGAAAGGGGCAGAGTAAATGTAGCGCCCTCATAAAAGCATGCGATCCTGGCTATATCCTCTCTGGGTGTGGCTGACATGGTGGTCCAAATCAAAAGTTATTTCTCTGATTGGAACAGCTGTGTTTGTGGATGGGACAGTGACTACACCAGTTGATAGCCCAATCCCAAGGTTTGGAAAGGCTGTTTATGAAGGGGGGACAGTAACTAAACCAGTTGATAGCCTGATCCCGAGGTTTGGTCGTACTCTATTGTATACTGAGACGTCCAGTCCACAGAGACGGGCCTCAGCAGACCACAGCAGCGCAGCTCGAAGAAGTCAATCAGGTTTCTCATGCACCCATGGCTGAGGAGACACAGAATGAGGTAAGTAAATAAAAGCTGGGACAGCATTAAAAAGATGATTTAGCATTTAGTTCTATTGTTTTTTTTTCCTATTTTACTTTGAGACTAATGTCAACTGTTCCTAGTGCTTTTTGGGTAAAATTGTAGCTTTCAGGTCGAAATCTAAATACGTGCTGTTTTCAGTGGCCTCCAGTACTTGGTGACATCACACAAGACTGTCCTGATTATAGCCTAATGTTTCCAATTACAAACACTTTGGCTGCAGGGGCGGAGTGTGTGAGACCTGTTTGACCAATCACACTGTTCCTTATACCTCAAGACCCCGCCCGTCCTCCCCCTCACTCTTTTCTTTAGTCCTTCAGTCCCCAGTTTAGCAGCTGTATTTGCAATGCAGACTTTAGGTGTTTAGTCCCACTTCAAACACATTATGCCACTCCTCAACAGTTTAAAATGTTAGATGCACACCAAAGATCTGATTATTACATGAGTTGTTTATAGTAATGTTAATAATAATGTGCAGTGCAGGTTTTGACAAGGTTAAAAAAGTTTGCAAAAATTATACAAAAAAGTATTTCAACAAATGTATCCAACTGATATCTGATTCTTGTGCTTTTTACTGGTTATGTAAATGTATGGGGTTGACAGTGAATGCATTAATTTATATCTAGATTACCCCATTTACAGTATGATGAGCATATTCTGCAGCCATATCTTATGTTATCGCTAAACACACGTTAACATACTCATTGACGACAAAGCAAAAGACAAAGTTAAATCTGTCAACTGGACAAATCGTTGTAAGAGTGAAGACGTTTCACTGCTCATCCAAGGTGCTTCTTCGTTCTGGTCAGATTGCTGGTGGTCACTGCCTTATGTCTTTCTGAGGGGAGGGGCTAACCACACTGAAACTTAAACAGCTATTGTTTCCAGTTTCAGCTGAGACTCCGCTATTTAGCCCTTAACGACCCAGCTGTTGTTCTCATTGTTCTGGGTTTGAGGATGGAGTTATAGATGAGGGAGAGGTTATGGCTCAGGCCCCCATTCCTGTTTAAGGAAGGATTCTCTTTCCTAACAAAAATAGCTTCTTTAACTCCTCTCTCAAACCATTTCTTTTCTCTGGCTAAGATCTGAACTTCACTATCTTCAAAGGAGTAGTTAGTGGCTTTGAGATGGAGACGTACGGCAGAGCAGGGTCCAGAGGAACTCTCACACCAGTGTTGGTACATCCTCTTTTGGAGTAGCTGTTTAGTTTCTCCAATGTAACGCTCACTGCACTCTTAACTACACTGAATGGAGTAGACTACATTACTTTGTTTATGGCTCGGTGTTTTGTCCTTTGAGTGAACCATTTTTTGTATTAAAGTGTTTGTGGATTTGAAAAAGACAGAAATTTCATACTGTCTGAAAATTCTCTGAAACAATAGCTGTTCACCGTTTCAGTGTGGTTAGCCCCTCCCCTCAGATAGATATAAGGCAGTGGCCACCAGCAATCTGACCAGAACTGAAGAAGCGGCTTGGATGAGCAGCAAAACGCCTTCACTCTTGCAGCGATTTTGTCCAGTTGACAGATTTAACTTCATCTTTTATTATGGATCAGACCTGGACGACTGAGGGTGTACACAGACATTGACTACAAAGCATACATATACTCTTAATTTTTTTTCAATCTGTACTCACTTGAATGGACTTTCAATTGACGTGGCTGTGACTTTAAAGTGCTTGTATCTTCGAGCGTTCATTCTCTCATTGGTCGTGATTCCTAGAGCTGCAATCTGCAAGGGAAAAACGTATGTTAGAATATAAAGGGTTATTTTATACTGGGTCGATCTTAAACAAAGTCTTACCTGATACAGCTGGCACATGATGAGCACGGCCACCCACATGAAATGAAAGATGCTGTTAAGGAACATCCAGAACATCCAGGGGGAGCAAGAGGCGATCTGCGTCAGGTAAAGCCAGAACCCATCTTTGGAGTAAGTGGTGCCACAGTGGACCCTCCAGTCTGAGAGGGGCAGAGGCAGGGTTAGGCTTTACTGCATATGCCACATGTTTTAATTATTACTTAGTTTGGTGGAGTAGTTGTAAATATCTATCATAGTTTTACATAAAACACAGGAAATAGCACAGAGTTCCAAAACAGAATACCTCTACCTATGTCATCAGCAGTCTTAACAACATAAAGGTGTCTTCATTTATTCATAACAGTTATGGTTGGACATGTTTTGGCCCTTAAACAGCATATGTCAGGTTTTCATGTATTTCTAATTATGACTTTGTTTGGTGGGATAGTACCTGTGGTAAATATCTATCATAGTTTTACAATAGTTAAATATACAGTATTGAACTTTCTGGTGGAGGCATGTCACCTGCACAACTCCATAGAGATATAAAGTTAAAATCATAAGAAATTTTTTTTTAAAGAAAAGTACAAAAGTACAAGAAGTTTATTCCTCTAAACATAACAATTGTTCAATTTATGTTTTGGCCCTTGTTTACAATATGATTATAAGTAACAATTATGAAATTAACTCTTGTACTTCCTGGTTGGGCATGGGCAGTAGATGTGACATAAGCATAATTAAAAACTTTACTAAAAAACCCCAAAAACAAACAAAAAATAAAAACTAGGGAAACAACAGCTATGTTAATTATGTTTTAAATTTAGTTTTTAATGAAATGAGCAGTCCAACCTGTCACATGTACTATAAATCATATTAAATACTTCGGTTAAATTCTGGGGCAGTTTTGGACTCACAGGAGATGCAGCCGTATATCATCCAGCAGATCATACAAAGCAGGAAAAACAGATAACCCATGAAATAGCGATGGTTCCCACTGCCTGTAGGAGGAAAGAGAGGGAAATGTATTCAAAGTTTACATTAAAGCAACACTAGGTAATTTTTTGGATGATTTGATTCAGTCAATCAACCAATATTACTTTATTTGTCCTGAGGGGCAGTTTAAGCACAATGAGCAGTAAAAATAGAATATTAGAAAAGCTCAAACAAAAGTCTCAGTGGAGCTTAAGAGGTAGAGTCTTCAGAGCCAGTGTCGCTGCAGTTTGAGGAGTGTAACACCCCTTCAGACAAAATTCCATGGAAATAGTAAGTTAAAACCTTCTCCATGGAGATAGATACGTTTTATTCCTTACAGTGTAATTTTATAGCTAATGGAACAACATTTCCATGGAAGCAAGCAGGAATAGGCCCCGGTGAAGGCCAAATAGGAGCCAAGTTTGTGGAGATGCAAGCCTGCTTACTGTAAGGACACGTATTTTTCAGTGCAATAAATATGAGAAGTTAATTTTGTGTCTAAAAGGCTATGTACTTGTGCTCTAAAGCACCGGAAAAATTTTATATTTGATCTGACTTAAGACTGGATAACCCCTCATTGCAACTAATCTCATTTCTATGTATTTATTTAATCTTAATTATTTTCTGATGAGAATATAACATTTTGTGCACAGACAAAATGCACATGATTGGGAAAACCATGAGCATCTACTGACCGACACAGTTGCCGACCCAGGGACAGTGGTGGTCGAACTTAGCAATGCAGCGATTACAAACTGCACAGTGTTTGGACCTGATGGGCTTCCGTATCTGAAGAAAGAAACAGATAGTAGAATAGATTAGCTATATTAAAGATTGGTTTTGCAGGAGAGATTATTTTATGCTAATCCCGAATTGCGTCAATCACAAAATAAGATAGCATTCTAGTACAGTAATTACAAAATACATTTTTAAAACACATTTTTTTAGTATGTAATGTCAAGTAAACATTGAGTACAGGGTATATTACCAAGCAGGTGCTGCAAAATATGCTCAGGTCCAGACTGCCTGTTTCTGCCAATTCTACAATGGTCTGAAACAAAGAAAAATACATCCACAGTTAAAAAAAAGACTACTTTGTTTTTATTATTGTACCATTTTTGCAGCATCTTGAGTTCTTTGAGCTCAGGATCGTCATCACACAGCATAGAATTTTCATTGAGCCTGATGTTAAGGTCTTCTAATGTTAAACGTGTAACATTCCAACTGATTGTACTGTAGATGTATGGGGTCTGTGTAATCCCTCAGTCGTCCATGTCTGATCCATCTGACCGGCTCTACCAATGATGTTTTATGTCGAGAGCGGGATCTGAACTGCCAACCTTCGTTTCAACTGAGAAATACTGCACCAACCTCACCCTGTATATGTATTGTTTCACTAATGAAATTGGCCTTAACGTAATTATAATTCCTCCAAGTACTACAGACACAAGTGGTTTCCTGTACTGACAAATTTATTCATCAACATCTTGAACATGAATCCAAATAAATTCACTCATGAAAACTAAAGAAACGCACAGATAAAACAATCAACTTAATAAAAAAATAAAGACATTCGGCAATTACTTTCTGAAAATAACACAAAAACTAACCTCGTTGGCTGTATACTGAGAGGGATTAATTTAGATACATGTATCTTTCTTCATAAATATATCTTTATACTTACTTAGAACTTATCTGTTCTTAATCATGCCACTCTTTCTGCTGAGATCGCTTATTCTACGCAACTAGCCTTGCTCCACGTGTACACAGACTTTAAACTATGCTACTGCGCCCTCACACGTCACAAAGTGACATCAAAATAACATAACACACATAAAAACACATAAAAACTAAAATGTGGCAGTTACACTCCCACCAAATTTCACTAATCTCACTGTGGGATTTCCATTACTTCAAATAAACTGACACAGTGTGAACAAATAACTGAAACGTTGGTGAACATTTCCTCTTACTGCAATAAATGCCTGCAGAGCATTAATGAATACATCTGTATTTAGGTCGTCAACGGTTTCGATATGTATGGCTCGTGAACATAAACAAATATGAGACCATATTTACACACATATTTCCTTTTGTCCATCTTTGACATAAATCAGTCCAAAACAATCCATCCCCTCATAAGTAAAGGGTGGTGTTGGTTCTGTCCGGTCTATTGGTAAATCTCCCCTCCTCTGAATTTCCGTTCTCCTTCTGTACTTCCAACATTTGACAGATCTATAGAGTTGAGATGAAACTGTACGACTGCATCCAAGAATCCACCAGCCATTGGCACGAAGTTCATTCATTGT
This sequence comes from Periophthalmus magnuspinnatus, assembly GCF_009829125.3. Classification (NCBI taxonomy): domain Eukaryota; kingdom Metazoa; phylum Chordata; class Actinopteri; order Gobiiformes; family Gobiidae; genus Periophthalmus; species Periophthalmus magnuspinnatus. Next base: position 1,029,995 of record NC_047137.1, read on the forward strand.
CATTCCACGACCATGATGCTGAACTTTCTCATGAAAATGACGAATGAGTACAGTGGAAACATGACATGTCATTGGATAGGATTGCTGGATGCTTCACATATTGGTGTAGCACAGCTTGATTCAAACGTCCACCAACACTAAGGATACCTTGTTCATCCAAAAACTGACTCAGTTTGTACAACTTAGTGTTCTTCATCTTCGAAACTTTCTTGGCTTTCAGATTCTTTATCTCTTTTGAGAAAGCTTTCTGTTTGATGACAAACAGCTGTTTCTTTCCTCTCTTCCAAACTTGCACTTTCTTTTGTCTTTTGTATCTCACCCTTGTATTATTTTTGCTTTCCTTCTCAAAATTGCAAGTGCCTTTATCAATCTGGACCATTCTGAGAACCTCTCGAATCTGTTGAGAATGGTTGACTCTTCTTTTAAGTTTGTAGTACAAACCAAAACTTTGCGAGGTTCCAGATCATTGTTTTCTCTCCCACCTTGATACCTCTATCTGGTAGGTTCTTTTGCCAGATAAGTTGCTCTGCTGTCAAGCTTCGAGAAGCATAGTCTGTAGGATTTTGCTCTGATACAACATATGCCATTTGCTCTGGTGTTGTGCTTGAGTTGATTCTCTGGATGCGGTTGGCTACAAACACTTGAAATCTTCTAGCATCGTTATTGATGTAGCCAAGAACAACCGTGGAGTCAGTCCAGAAAACCTCTTGAATGTCTGGAATTTATTATTTATTTTTATTTATTTGTCTTGGGCAAATAGACATCTTTTCTCTTGCATAGCCTAGGCAGCCACAATCGATGTCAATCAACACATGATACAAGAGACAAGGAAAAATAAACAAAAACAGACAGCAAAACACACAAAAAAAAAGAGTATCTCCGATTGCCCAAAAAGGAGTGGGAAGAAGAAAACTTATTTAATCCCACCCCCTCTGCTATTATTTCTTAATTTTAGCATACTTTACTTCCTTTTCATGATTGTATTACATGATTACATTGGGGACTATGAGTTAAACTCATGCAACTTATGTGTTACATCATATTGGATAAGGTGCCAACAATGGTAAGGAAAGTTATTAATACCAACAATGGTAACGGACAGTAAATACCAACAATGGTAATGAACAGCAATACAGCAATAGTAATGGACAATAAATACAACAATAGTAATGGACAGCAAAATACAACAATGGTAATGGACAACAATACCAACAATGGTAATGGACAACAAATACCAACAATGGTAATGGACAACAAATACCAACAATGGTAAAGAAATGGCAGATACAAAGCCAGCATTACAAGATTACTGAAATTATATTAAGACTCTTCCTCTAGATACTGCGACCAGATCATATTTTTATATCGATGCTTGAACGTACTGATACTATGGCATTGCTTGATGTGTATATCCAGACTGTTCCAAAGTTTAACACCACATACCGATACACAGAAACTTTTTCGAGTAGTTCTAACTTTAGGCAATTTGAATTTCTCATATTCTGTAAGATTGTATGTTCTCTCTTTGGCTGTAAACAAAACTTGCAGCTTACTCGGTAACACGTTTATGGAAGCTTTAAATAGTATAGTTAATGTAACATATTTTACAAGATCAGGAATTTTTAGGAGCTTTGAATATATGAATAAAGCATGTGTGTGCTCCAAGTATCCGACTTTATGGATGATTCGCAAAGCACGTTTCTGTAATACAACTAGTGGATTAAGTGTAGATTGGTAAGTATTCCCCCACACTTCAACACAACAAGTGAGGTATGGGAGTACTAAGGAACAGTATAAAGTACGTAGGGCATTTTGATCAAGGTAGTTTTTTGCTTTATTTATTATTGCGAGGCTTTTTGAGATTTTGCTTTTTATTTGTCTAATATGGGCTTTCCATGATAATTTATTGTCTATTATAACACCCAAAAATTGTATCTCATTTACACTTTCAATTTGAACATCATCAATCAGGATTGGTAGCTCTGTATTAATTTTTGAATTTCCAAAAAGCATAACTTTAGTCTTCTTTAAATTAAGCGATAATTTGTTGCAATCCATCCACTTTTTTATTTTATCAAGTTCCTTGTTTACAGTACAAATGAGTTCATTGTAATTTGGACTACTGTAAAATATGTTAGTATCATCCGCAAATAAGATAAGTTTTAATGACGGGGATACATTAAAGATATCATTTATGTATATATTAAACAGTTTTGGCCCCAAAACGGAGCCCTGGGGAACTCCACAAGCAATACCAAGCATATCAGAAGTGTGCACTCCCATCTGTACAAATTGTTCTCTCTTTGTGAGATACGTTCATAACCAGTTACCGGCTAGTCCTCTGATCCCATATCGTTCAAGCTTTTTTAGTAAAATGTCATGATTGATGGTATCGAAAGCTTTTTTCAGGTCTATGAAGATACCAATAGCATATTGTTTTTGGTCCAATGCATTTGTGATTTCCTCTGTTGCATCAATGATTGCCATTGAAGTTGTTCTTTTTGCTCTAAACCCGTATTGTCTCTCATTGATAATTTGATGCTTATCTAAAAATGTTTCGAGACGTGAATTAAACAGTTTTTCAAGAATTTTTGAAAACTGTGGTAGTAAAGAGATTGGTCTGTAATTCGTAAAGCAGTGTTTGTTACTTTTGCGGTTTTCATTTTTTGGGGGAACTGACCTGACTGAAATGATAAGTTGCAGATATGCGTCAGAGGTTTTGCTATGTTGTCTATTACCTTTTTTATTAATGCCATATCAATATCATGACAATCTCTGGATGTCTTACCTTTACACTTGAGAACAATGCTTGTCACCTCCTGAACATTTGTTGCAGATAAAAACATAGAATGTGGATTTTGATCAATACTTATCCTACACTGACAAGCTTTATTATCATGAATTTTTGCAGCCAGCTGTGAACCCACGTTAATAAAGAAATGATTAAAGCTATTGGTTACATCACTCATGTTATGAATTTCACCATTTGTATTGTTAAAGTAATCCAGATATACAGACTTTCTAGCTTCTTGTTTAATTAGACTATTCAATGTCTTCCACATTCCTTTCATATTACTTCTATTTTCATATAACTGTTTTCTATAATATAACTTCTTACTCGTTCTAATTATGTCTGTTAATTTGTTTTTATATTTCTTATATCTCTCTTCATCTTCTTTTGTTTTAGAATTGACAAATTTCCTATACAAATTATTTTTCTTTTTACAAGCATTCATTATTCCTTTTGTCAACCAAGGGTTGTCTGCGTTTTTGCTTTTTGTTTTAAATTCCTTAACAGGACAATGTTTCTTATACAAAACCATGAATATATCCAAAAAAGTAGTATATGCTTTATCAACATCTGTTTCATTGAAGACTGAGCTCCAATCTTGGAGCAATAAACTATTATTCAATTCATTTGTTGCTTCTTCGGTTATAATTCTTTTACAGACTAATTTACTCTCACGTCTCATTTTTTTTATATCATAATCGTAAACAGCAAAAACAGGTAAATGGTCAGTAATATCACAGATAAAGATGCCACTGGTTATTTGATTATCCATGACATTTGTAAAGATATTATCAATGACTGTAGCACTGTGCGAAGTTATTCTGCTTGGTCTAGTTATTGTTGGGTAGAGGGACATGGAGAACATAGTATTTGTGAAGTCCTCTATACTTTTCTGTCTGGTTGGATTTAATAAGTCTATGTTGTTATCGCCACAGATGAATAATGTTTTTTGATTGGCAGTGGAAAAAAGTTTCTCTATCCATTCATTAAAAATGTCAATATTTGAGCCGGGTGCTCGATAAACAACGCTCACCAGAATGTTTTTCTTTTTTCCATTTAGCAGTTCAACAGTTAAGCATTCCATGATTCCATCTAATGCAAGTGTCATGTTGGTTAATTCCACATATCTGAGTGAGTTATGAATATAGAGAGCAACCCCACCCCCAGTTTTATTTTCCCTATTTTTGTACACAAGTTTGTACTCTTCAAGATCAAAGTCTATGCCTTTATCAATATTGAACCACGTTTCAGTTATTGCTATAATACTAAAGGGATAATTAAAATGTTGCAAATATTCTCTGATAGAATTTCAAGCTCTGTTCTGAGAAGATCACTGACTAACAACAACTGCCGCTGAGAGTTTGAGACAAGGGACAAGGTGCAACTCTTGACTTCACCATTTCTAAGCAACAATGGACTTAATCTGACTCGCTAATGACTCACAGGTACGAACACATGCCATATCCACTGATACTGGCATCTGTGAAGTGATGCAATTCATATTTCTTAACAAAATCAGAAGGAAGAAAACATCTTTCAATCTGTACATCTGCCAAACTTGGAAGGTCTTTGATCCAGGAATCCCACTGGGGTTTTAAGTAATCTGGAAGTTCCTGATCCCAATCAACCTTTTCTCTGCACAATTGCTGGAGAATCTATTTCCCTAAAAGGACAAACGATGCAATGAAACCTAAAGGATAATAAACTGAGGCTACTTCTGTGGTACTTCTCTTTAGTTAGTGAGTTTTCACTTGAACTCTAAACTCAAATGCATCGGAAGTAATGCACCACTCTACCAAGAGCTCTCTCAATGCGTGGCAAACTCAGACATATGGAAATCTTTCACCGCAGCACGCTCCTCCTCAGGAATGGTCGACATCACACTTTCTCTATTGCACACAAACTTGTGGAGCCTCAACTTTACTGTTGAGCACAGTTCTCTCGAGTCCTTGACAATTTGAACAACTTCACTTTCTGTTGGAACACTCCCAAGCCATCCTTAACATAAAAGTTTCTCTGAATGAAATGAATAGCATTTAGCATTATCCTCAAACTGACCTCATCCCTGTGCCGCAAGATGTTTTAAGTCAAAGTTGGCGCAGCCTGGAGAAGACGTTGCACTGAAAAGATGACCTTCATTCTGTATACAGGCTTCCAAATTTCCCTTCTCCCACTAAAGAAACCTCAAGAAATCCAGATCCTCCCTTGAGACAAAAAAACAAAGAACACTCACCAATGTGTTCTGGACAACCAAAACATAGCTTTTCTGACTGAATGAGCTTGACACTGTCTGGCACAGCTTTATCCAGAAAACTTCTGCACTTATGTAGAGTATGCTTGGGCTTCTTGCAGAAGGCACATGTTATTTGTGGCTTTTCTTGTGAACTTGTGGCCAATGTTTTAACACAAACTTGTCTTAGTCTTAAGGATTTCAACTTGTCAGCTTTGTCTGTCTCAGCTTGCTTTAGTGACTGTAACGATGTAACGGGGTTACAAGCAACTTTGGCTTCTCTTGTTAGAAACGCAACAACCTGACTGAAAGTGTTAAACTGATTGGCTTGTTCTTCTATTTCAATCACTTTGCAGTTCCAGTTGGCAGCTGGCCAGTCTGGTACCGTATTTTCCGCACTATAAGGCGCACCTAAAAGCCTTTAATTTTCTCAAAAACCCACAGTGCACCTTATAATCCGATGTGCCTTATATATGGATCAATATTGGTCAATTATGACACCCATAGTCAGGAGGCATCGCCGAAGTAATAGTGGTAATACATACGCCATACGCCACAATCTGCCAATGGATTGCAGATGCCTGGGCTGATATTAGTCTCAACTGTGGTCCGAGCTTTCACGAAGGAAGGAATTGTCACTGAACTGCCAGACAACAGCAGCGACACAGATAATGGCGATTTTGACGAGGTGGAATCGGGCACTTTGAATGCCGAGCTGGCCCAACTGTTCAACTCAGACACTGAAGAGGAAGAATTCGAGTGATTCGTGAATGAGTAATGAACTGAAAAAATGAGCTTTACGTGTTTCTTTCACGTGTTTACAATTAAACAAGGCTGGGAGATATTGTGAATATGGACATTAACGTTTGAACAACGTTGAGTTATTGTTATTGCTTTGCACTATTTCGAGAGTTACTATATTGTGAATGCATTAACTTGTTTTGTGAGTGAACAAAGTTTTCAGAATGTTTTTTATATTCTATTAATAAAGTTTGACTGACTGACTTATCTGTTTTGTTGATATTCCCTTTAGCGCAGCTCCATTTCGTTGACGCGTAACACAACCCCAGCTACTACAGTAGTTTATATTCTATGCGCCTTATAATGCGGTGTGCCCTATATATGAAAACAGTTTTAAAATAGGCCATTCATTGAAGGTGCGCCTTATATTCCGATGCGCCTTATAATGAGGAAAATACGGTAACTTGGAAAGAATCTTGCGTTTCGTCTTTCGAATCGTCGTTTAGGGTTTCTAATGACTTGATGTGGACCATAGCAGCTTCACAACTGCACAAAAAATCCACAAAGTCTCTTAGCTCAAAACTCTCCTTTGACGTAATTTTGGGTCAGGCTTGTAGCTTGTCTCCATAAGCTTTTGCAATAGTGAATGGGTTTCCGTACCTCTCTTCAAGAACCTTTCATGCAGCGTCATATGCAGATTCCGTTCCAAGCAGGAAGTATCCATCAAGTGCACCCTTTGCTTGTCCACTCATATCTCCAAAGATAAAATATTTTCTCATTCTCAGGAATGTTGTTTTAGTCTATGAGTGTTTGAAATGAAAGTTTCCAGTCATTGTATGTCAATGGATCTCCGCTAAACACTGCCGGTTCACGAACAAATTTGAAATGTGAGTGGTCAACAATCTTTTCAGTTGAGATAGTGTATTTTTGTCCTCAGCTACCTACTGCAGCTTTCTACGCCTTCATTTTAACAAAAAAATGTAGGCGAGAATGAGAAAAATAATTTTTTAAGTGTGTTCCAAAGTGTATAAATGCTTACCAGACATACTTACAATGACTGTGACACCTGTGAGTAAAACTATAGGGCGTTACCTTTACAAAGACCCCAAACTTGTGTATTTACTACTGATCATTTTAATTTGGAGAGGTCAGAACAAAGGCAATTTCACCAAAATGACCCGGAATAGTAAGGGGTTAATAAAAAATAAGACATAAGACATTCAACAATTACTTTTTGAAAATAAAACAGACAAAAACTAACCTCATTGGCTGTATATAGCGAGGGATTAACTTAGATGTCTTCTTTCTTCTTAAATATATCTTTAAACTTCAACTTATCTGTTTTTAGTCATGCCACTTTTCTCTTTCTGCTGAGATCGCTTCTTCTACGTGACTAGCCTTGCTCGTGTACAGACTTTACACTACACTACTGTGCCCTCTAGTGACACTTCACAAAATTACATCAAAATAATATTACACACATGAAAACACATAAAAACTAAAATGTGGCAGTTACAGTAATGTTGTTGATGAATTGTGTTTTAGAGGATAATACCTATAAATTTCAGAGGATATTGACAACGATGAATTGAACTTTGTGTACTTTAGAAGCTAATGCACTATAATACAACATATTACTTTTGGCATTAGCTTAACTTCACCAATATTCTTTTTTCTTGCCCATCTTTTAAACTACTCCAAACACAATACATTTCTGTAAACAAACTGCAGCCGTATCTTTGAATTGAACAAAAGGTGGAAGAGGAAGGGGCTCAGCAGTTAGGACCCCTTTAGGGACCTCCAGGGCGAACAATACAGAGGGGTAAATAAAGCTCCGTGTGACCAGTTCAACAGACGGACCAGTGTGACTCTCCATCCGAGTGTGATAATCAAGCTACATATGGGACAAAGCCAAAGGATGCACCACAGGCAGAATCAGGGGTTTAAAGGGCTGTTAATATGCTATTTTCTGATTTATGTTATAATGTTGTTTCCTCATCAAAAAACATACCTTCATTGTGTTTTGTTCCATTCACACATGTTCAACACATAAACTCCGCATATTTAGGCTATGTTCTACTCTCAAACACACTGTTCCACCTTGGGATGTCATGTGGTCAGCATTCTTTTAGCCCGCTTAGAGTCATGTGTGGGCATGAAGGGTACAGTCCTCAGATGGTTCCAATCATATCTGTCTAATAGGAGCTTTTCTGTTAACTTAGGATCGTATTCGTCTTCTGTGTCACCCTTAAATTATGGTGTACCCCAGGGTTCTACATTAGCGCCTGCTCTTTTTGCTTTATATATGCTTCCCCTGGGTGCTGTTTTTAAAAAACACAAAGTGTCTTTTCATTGTTTTGCAGATGACATTCAAATTTATCTGCCTATAACGGCGGCCAATAGTCAGACCACAGTTAAAACACTGCAGGACTGTCTCAGAGATGTACAAAATTGGATGAGCAGTAACTTTTTAAACTTAAACCAAAGTAAAACTGAGATTGTGGTTTTTGGTCAAACCGAGCTACTCGCTGGACATGACAGTGTGATTGGGTCACTGTCCTCCTTCTGTCGTCCTTCAGTGAGGAATCTAGGAGTGATCGTGGACTCCATGTTCAAACGCGACAAACACATCAGCTCAGTTATAAGAACTAGCTTTTTTCAGCTCCGGACTCTGGCTAAACTTAAGCCCTACTTGCCTCTGGCTGATTTTGAAAAAGCTATACATGCTTTTATCACATCACGCCTGGATTATTGCAACTCTTTGTATGTAGGTCTGGACCAGGGCTCTATACAACGTCTGCAGACTGTTCAGAATGCTGCAGCTCGGCTTCTGACTAAAACAAAGAGACGGGAGCACATTACGCCTGTTCTGTGCACTTTACATTGGCTCTCTATTGCTTTTTGGGTAAAATTCAAAGTGTTATTGATTGTTTTTAAATGTCTTAACTTTATGGGCCCAGCCTATCTTAGGGAGCTGCTGCAGCCCTATACTCCTCCCAGAGCTCTGAGGTCAGCTGACCAGCTTCTGCTTGCTGTGCCTAAAGCTCGGCTCAAAACTAGGGGTGACAGGGCCTTTTCTGTGGCAGCGCCCAAATTGTGGAACAGTCTCCCTTTGTCTGTCCGATCATCTGAGTCTGTTACTCAGTTTAAGTCTCGGCTCAAAACTTATCTTTTCTCCCTGGCTTTTAATATTGTGTAGATAGAATGTGTTGGTACTTGCACTGTTATTGTATTGTATTTTATGCTCTTTTGTATAATGTAATTATTACTCATTGTGTTTTATGTGTTTAGTTGTTTTATGTGAAGCACTTTGGTCAGCTGAGGTTGTTTTTAAATGTGCTATATAAATAAACTTGAATTGAATTGAATTGGTCATTCTCCACTGTGTTTTTAAATTCCATACACCTTCACTAAAATCATTTGGATAATTTAAGCCCTGAAATTGCCAATCTCTACTGAACTAAAGGTAAAAGGTAACTTGAAAACTACCACTTGGTGACATCACAAGGTGGAACATTTTGAGCTTTGGAGATGTAGACAGACTAAAAGGATTACTCAAACATGTGTGCATGAAATAAAACACAACTCTAGCTATGTTTTTCAGGAGGTAACAGCATTGTAACGTGACTTAAAATCTTGAATATGGTGATGCACCTGTCCACAAAAATGTTTAATTGCACAAATTATGTATTGCAGATGATGTTTTATGAGTTCATGAGAATTCTGACAAGATGAAGGGCAGACAAATTTCAGATTGACCTTTCAAAAACATGAAGAAAAGCTATTTTATGGATAAACGGTATAAAGAAGTGGACTAAAGAGTGTGACGTCACCCATAGCGTTCAGCTCCAGTTAAATGAAGTTCATCGAGGCTCGCAGTTTTGGGGCAAATTTGGAGCCGTGCTCCATATTTGGAAATCCAACATCATACCAAACAAAACCCTAATCTGGAACAAGGCTGTTGAATGTAACATCCCTTCCCAGACTCCAAACTGAGCAACACTGTCAAACAAACTTGCTGCTAACACTAGTGCAGGGGTTGGCAACCCAAAAGGTTCAAAGAGCCATATTGGACCAAAAAAGACAAAACAAATCTGTCTGGAGCCGCAAAAAATTAAAAGCCTTATATAAGCCTTATATGAAGACAACACAGGCTTGTAAGTGTATATTAGCTACATTAGCCTACTATCAAAATGACTAAGTAGGCTACAAATACATAATGAGCATTCATGAATAAATGTTTATTTTCTCTGCAGCGCATCCTGGAGAGAATGACACACCACGTGACTACTCTGCTGTATGATATTTGGTGCTTTAAGTTTAACTTTCATTACAATATTAATGTATTATGTTTTGCTGCATTAATTAAATTATATCAAATACAGTAAAGAAACCGTGTTTGGCCTTTCAGTGGCATTAATGTGATCATTTCTTCTTGCGGCCCATCAGAGTTCACGTACCTGCACAGCAGCGCTGTCTGTTCGGTATCGATCCCATCACACGATTCATCAAAGGCAATTGAGCATGCTGAAGCTGAATTAATGTCCTTGATTTGCCGATTGGTGATGTCGCCTGCCATTTTAATGGCCATTTCTTTCACCGTCTTTGCGGAGAGAGGCATGTCTTTAATGTTCTGTATTATCTTAGTTTTGATTTTGAAGTCTGAAAATAGGTGCTCTGATATTTTAATGAATGAATCCTTCATGTAATCACCATCTGTGGACCGTTTTCCACGCTTTATTATCTCTCGAGTTGCAACAAAACTTGCAGCAGTAGTGGAGTTTGGAGATGCAATCCACTTCTTAAGTCTGTCTTTGCGCTTCTCTAATATCTCCAGTAGTACTGCAATTGCACTGTTTCTCTCAATCCCAACTGGGTAGACAGCTGCAAATTTAGCATGCCTTCCTTTGAAACGTCTTTCCAAATTACTCTTTTTGTTATTTGACAACTTCTCATTACAAAGCAAACATGCAGGCAATCCTTCCGCGTTGGCAATGAAAGCAAATGATTTGGGCCATTCTTCCTTGAATCCTCTGTTCTCATCAGCTATCTTTCTCTTTTTCCCTTTGGGATCAATGGTCCATGACACATCCACCAGTTTGCCACCTGCCTGGCACCGCGCTGAGCTGAAACGTGTGTCACAGGCTATGACACAAATTTTGGTTGACAGAAATGTTGAATTTAATATTTATTATGGACATTGGACCGACCCCTGCACTACTGGGAGCAATCTCAGGAAAAGGTGGTGCCTGATTTGTCTGTTATTAATGTTAATATCTTGATTTTATGGATACAATAGCGAAATAAAAGCGGGTCAATACAAACATTTTAAGACCAAAATAACGAGGCTCACTGCAGCAATTACAGAGAGGGGTGACGGTTTTTCAATGTAAAGTGAATTGGAGCCAGAGTCAACAGAGTTGTAAGAGCCCATGATCACTTCCTATTTGGAACATGGCTAGCAGGTTTATATATAGAGTCTATGTTTGTATGTGAAAAATAACAAATTTTAATATTAATTGTTAGTTCTAGTGCCATGTGTGTTTTCAAAATTGAGTTTGAATGTTTGATGGAGTTTTAAAACTTACCTTTTTCTTCTGCTCCTCCGAAGCCTTGATGATCCCGGGATCGGACTTCCAGGATTTTCCAAAGTTGTAAAAGAGAAAAACAGTCGTGATGAGGAACGGCACGTGAACTGTGGCGAAAGGCAGCAGTGCAGAGGAGTCAAGGAAAACAGAAGTGAGACAACAAACATATACTTAAAGCAATTCAACAAAACACAGTACAGACACATGCATTACCAGGGCTGGTCCAAAACCCCCCAAAGCTTTTAAAACTAACCTCAGCTTAAAAATACACAATGTAACTTTTCTAGTGAGGGGTCTGCAGCTTGCTTTGCCTGGAATGTTCCACAGTATGGATTTAAACTTAGCATTTTATTAAATCACTGGTGTTTATATGGATCAGTACCTTGAAAAACAGGCATTCTTATTGTAAACAGGTTCACCTCTCCACAGATCTGACTTGTAAATTGGCCTGCTGGTGCCACCAGCTTATCTCAGTGATGATAGACAAGTTTAATGCCATACTTTGGGACATTTCAGAAAAGCTACATAGTGCAGCTTTAAGGAACAATATAAAGCTTTCCATTCCAGGGCTATTTAACATCAGAAAATCATCCCAAATATTTCTCTGAAGTCCAATGAACTCTGGCTAAGTTTCAAAAGTAAAAAGGTAAACATTTTTATAGAATTTATACATTTGTGAACAAATGATTATGTTACGTATGAAGCCTTCACAATTTATCTTTCACTCTGAAAATGCTACAGACACAAAGCAGATAGCACAGACAAAACAGCTATAGTTTCCAAAATATGACATCATTGATATCATCATCTGCTCTTCAATAAAACACCTCCAACAGTCTAGCTTCATACATTGTTCAGGATAAGTTCACATGAATCTCCCTTAAGCCTAGGTTTTAAACCACAAATCTTCATCCAAAAATCACAAGGCCACACTCCAATTATGAGATCACATTTTGAGGTCTCTGGCTCCCTAGACATTTTTGTTATGTTAAAATGACGACAGCGCTGCTCCCGTCTGATGGTGATTCAGTTTAGTCTGACAAATCGGCACAGCTTAAGTTTTGTCTAAACATAAACACCAGCTGTGCCCTTTGGACATGGGAGCAGACACTTTGGAGTAAGAACAGACACGCGATTCAAACCAAAACAAGAAAATATCTAATAACTTAACATGCAGCTAAAATACTTGCTTCAGACACATAAATGTGTTCTGTCTGCTGCAGTCCCAAAAAGTGCCAGGCTTAAATATGTGTGTATAAAAGTTTGACTGTTTCACATAGTTTATTAGGACAAAAAAATGTGATAGTTGCCAACATTCAACATTATATTTCAAGAATGTGCAGAAAAAAGCTACTTATCCCTGATTACCTCTTCTAGATGGTAACATTGTTATATAGCACTTTTTCACCCCTTAGCCAGCTAGGAACCACTCACCCATTCACACACCACTGTATGCAAACACTGGGAATAAGGTGGCTTAAGTGTCTTGCCCGAGGACACAACGGCATTTTGTGGGAGCTGGAATTGCACTGCCAACCTGTGGGTCTGTGGATCGCTCAGCCAATGATGCGGATGTCGAGAGCAGAATTCAAACTGCCTACTGTTGACTAAATCATTGGTATTTTGACTTATAACAAAGTACAATACTATAATAGTTTAAATATGGAATAAATTATTCTTAATATTAAAATGAAACTTTTTCATATCCAAAACATTTACACTGGCAGCAATGTTCATAATTATGGTGATATAATCGTTAATCTCAATTACTTTGGCCATGATAATCATGACACCAAATTTTAATATCAACCCATGTCTAAACATAACATTGCAAAGCATTATGGGATATGACCTTAGACAAGCAAATGTTAAAGAGAAACCGGTATGTCCTCCTCTGTAACATTCTGATGTAGTGTGCCAAGTGATCATTTGTTTGTCTATCTAAGGTTGTGACATTGTCTGTAAAATGGGCTATTGTCGATCAGTTAAGTTTACCCAAGGACTTGCTCATGATCATCAAGTTTGTCATTTTACACCAGCAGTCAGTTGGCTCAGTACTCATGAACGAAGAAAGGCGCTGTATCTGTATTGTATGTAAGTAAGTATTCAGGGCATCTTAATTATTCATAACAATAACTCTAAAAGTTGTGAAAAGCAGTTTTGTTCTGAAAATGACTAACAATTATCAGACAATTATCAGCATGATAACGTACATTTCCTGATTATTAGACAATAAAATGCTTTCTAATTAGATGCAGACAGTACACAGTGAACATATTTTGACCTCAAGAGCTGCTCAGACAATATATCTGTGCTGGGGCAAGACACATTTTGCTCAAGTACATGGGAAAAAAATCAGGTACAGGCCCTTTAAATACATAATCTTCACTGATTTAAAGAACATATTTATCACTAAAACGGTTTAAATTCTGAGAAAATTTTATCTCACAAATCTCACCAATGTGGTTTGAGCAAATTGGGCAAAGACACCTCCGATTATCCAACTTTATGTACTGCACAAATGCAGGGGAGATAACTAGACCAGTGGCAAATTAACTGAAGGCTGTTAATGTTTACATAGTGACACTAACTTAACCTAAAACAATAGAGGGAGAGGCCATAAAAATGAGTTCTTTAACTCTTTGAATAAGTTCAACTCCAGCAAGTGAAGCAGAAAATTAAAAAGCTTACATAATGAGGATACTCCTCTCATCTCCAGTAATTAGCCACTTCCACAGAAACCCCATTACAGCCATAAACCAGCTCTGCTTATTCACTCTTTCAACCTGTTCATGGCATTTCCTCTTTCACCTTGACACCTCCACATGAAACTATCAATGTATTTTTGTCCTCAAGACCCTTAAACCCCTTTTAGAAGCGTATGTAATGCATTTAAAACACAAAATGTTGTTTACTACAAACATTTTTGTGCATTTTAGACATACGTTTTAATATTTAATGTTTTGAATTTAGGAAAGCCGGTATATTTAGAATCATTTTAAAATTACTAGAGGAGAGAACAATCCTCTGCTCCATCTGACCTTGTCCTCTGCATCCTCTCCTCCGCATCCTCTTCCCATCTGACTCTCTTCATTGCATCCTTTCTCTCAAAGGCACTAAACTCATCTTAGTGAATAATTAGGTTGCTCTGAATGAATAAGATACGGGAGGAATAATTTTGGGCCACTGCTTTCAGTGAAACAGTCATTTCTTAATAACAGATGAGCAGATTAAGCAGGTTTACCAACTTTCTGTTGGTAAAATCAACAATTGGCTTACTGTTGAGATAACTGTTGAGATTTTCAACGATACAAAATATATTGAATTAAAAATCAGGTACAGCATCTTTAAACACTGAATAGTTAATATTAGTCCATGGTAAAGGATATCATTCCAGAGCCAGTAGAACCATGTGCAGTACATCCAGAACTTTGTGGCCAGATAGATCCCCAATGGCAAAGCGCTGTGCATGGAGTGGTCAAAGAAGGCCCTGTGGAGAAAGGAGGATGTCCGCTTTAACTTTAACTGTTCTATAGGAAAATGAATGCAAATGGGGAGGGTAATATGACCAAATAAAATAAAAATGAACAATATAACATGAAGAATATATCACTAGTTTGTAGAGATGGTTCTATGATGATTCAGTGCTTTTTTGTTTACAGTTTGTATGACAGATACTTATGATTCTCTAATGTTGAATTAATTTGGTGGGATTAAACCTGATGAAAATATGATTCATAATTTTACACCAATCTAGAAGCAATTTGCAAAAAAAAGTTGAAAAAAGTTGAAAATTACAGGGAGCAGAGTTCTAAATGTAGACACAATTTACACGCAAAAGGCACATTTTTGTCTGATACTTTAAACATTATTTACACAAAATAAAGGTTTATTTTTATTTGTCAAATAATCTTTTCTGTGTAGATTCATTTTTTGTGTTTATTTACCTCTTAAAGCTACCATCTATAATTAGGTTGGCTGACCCACCCCTGTTGTATTAACACACGTCACCACTAGATGCAATCTACATTATTTCTGTCTAACTGTATACCAACGCTGGCTGACAGAAGACCAGAGAGCATACGTGAGTCTGAAGAAAGGCCAGGTGAGGGGAGGGAGGTGAGACGAACAGGTTTGATAAAAACTTGCAGATGGTAGCTTTAAAAGGTAATATAAAGACAAAAAACTAAAAAAAATTACCAAGAGTAGTAAATCTGATGTAATGCCACCCACAGTCACATTTTAAGAACATTTGAAAGCTTTGTTGATGAAATAAGACAAAACATTTTTTTTCTGTAGATAAATGTTTTGGGTCATACTTGGAAAGAAACTGTACTGCAATCCAGACCCCGGCGTACATGATCCCTTTGATTAACCACGAGTCGATGTCAAGGTCTGCGATGAATCCCACCAACCAAATGACGACGAAGGGAGTCCCCAGCATCACTTTCTGCCTGATGTCCTATAGAAATCACAAACACTGTTCATAGTGCTCATTTTGACAAGAAACTTTAAAACTATTATGGATTTAGGCAACTAAAGTAGTCAATCAGATGAATATATTTTTTTAATTTTAGGGGCTTGTACAGACATGTTCTTGGGTTGAGGCCCCGTGAGTGAAAAGTGGAACTTGGATCGACGGAAATATTTGAGTCAACGAAATTAACACTGAGATTAAATACAACACAGAATATCTAGCATGGTTTATATTAATGACTTGAGTTTTCTGGTGGATGGTTCACCACCTGTTTCAACAACATCTGCATGTTTTCTCTTCTTTCGAGATATGTAATGTTGAACCTTTTCTTATTAAAATAAATGTGTAATAATAGTTTTGCTTAAACATTGAATCCAAAACAAGCATAAACAAATGAGAATTACATTTTTAAATAAATAATGTCTCTATATCTGTAGCTTTTGACTTTTTTCACAAGCCAACAAGTCAAAAACAACAACAACTTGCTTCAGTGAAAATTCTGTTTCAACTATGAATAATCCAAAGTCATAAAGAAAACTTTCATCTAAGGTCAGTTTGCGGTACTGTGATTTAGTCTGACGCCCATGGGTCCAAAGCAGATAATTGGCATCTCTTCTTGGATGCAAGTTCACTAAAGTCTGAGGTCTGACTCTGAGCTGAGGAAATCCTCAAGATTGAATGGAGGTGTTCGTCAGTGAGACAAAGCCTGTGTGGCGTTTTGTTCATCTTCACCAACGAGAAGACTGCCAAACATAGAGAGCATTTCAGCATCTTGTACACAGAGTTGTGGTAGTGTGTCGGGAATGAACCATGGGAACTGTGCTGCAAAGACAGAGTCATACTTCGACTTGAGCGTGTCACTACATCGGAGCTCAATCAGCTCCATTTGGAGGTTGGTTGGTGTGCTTGCAAATTGCAAACGGTGCAATTGCAAACGGATTACTGAGTAGTTCAAATCGCATTTCTGGGCTTCAAAGTCTGCAAATTGTTGTGAAAACTCCGCACTAAGTACGCTTAGTGTTTCAGCAAACTCTGCAATGTGCTACAAGGCGGTCTGCTCTTTCTTGCAGGATCTGAGTCTCCCACAAGCACAACTTGGTTCTAAAAGAAAGCCCTCACTGCATATCTGTAATGACGTGCTCTTGCCCTTGAAGTTGCTGGTTTAGAGCATTGAGATGGCTCACTATGTCACACAGGTCACACTGAAACTTTTTATGCTCTGTTGTGTCTTTGCCTTTGCTCTCCATAAACAGACAGATATCCAACGCATCTCTTCGGTACTTTTCCTTGGCCAAGCCATCGCATCTCTGTGTGATAGGGCTAGTCTTTACATTCTGAACCTAATTACTCAAGAAAAGACTGGAACTGCCGGTGATTCAAACATTTGGCTCTGATGAAGTTAACTACTCGAGTTATGGTGCTGATAATATGATCAATTTTCAAGGCTTTGCCACATAAGCATTCCTGGTGAATTATGCACTGAACCAACTATCAGCTCACCTGCATCGCTCTCCCACATCTCCCGAATCATGCCCACCAATCCACTCTTTTGACCACACA
The DNA here is from genome assembly GCF_009829125.3 of Periophthalmus magnuspinnatus. Classification (NCBI taxonomy): domain Eukaryota; kingdom Metazoa; phylum Chordata; class Actinopteri; order Gobiiformes; family Gobiidae; genus Periophthalmus; species Periophthalmus magnuspinnatus. The sequence continues at coordinate 1,047,382 of NC_047137.1, forward strand.
TCGCGGGTGCACCATCTGTCGTCAGTGTCACAAGTTTATCCCAGGGCAGCCTCATTTCTTTGAGACATCGAAGATTTCTTTTCCTGTGGTTGTGCCATAAATGGATTTTAATCCTAAAAGTTCCTCCGTAACAGAATATTTCGAGTCCACTCAACGGATGAACACTGATAACTGGGCAGTGTCAGATGTTTCGCTGCTTTCGTCTACAGCGAGTAAGCCGTAAAATCTTTCCCCTTCTCCTTCAGCTGTTCTTGTAGATTGGTGGCAAGCTCACAAGAACACTCAGCTATGGTGTTTTTACTCAGGCTCACATTTAAAAAGGCTTGCTTTTTATCTGGGCAAATGACATTGTAAACTTTGAACATGCACTTTTTAACAAACTCTCACTCATTAAAGGGCCGGGCTGATTTGGCGATCTCTGATGCCACAATAAAACTAGCCTTTACAGCAGCCTCATTTTGCTTTGGTGAACATAGTTTGCCATGAAACCAGAATTTTCCATCTCCACCTTCTGGAGCTTTTGCTTCTCATCCAGATCCTTATGCTCGTCCTGGTGTTTTGTTTCATAGTGTCGCCGTATGTTATATTCTTTCATTACAGACATGTTGGCTCCACACACAGGACAAACAGGTCTGTCTTTTACAATGATGAACATATAATCTGTCTCCCCATCCGTCTTGAAAGCTACTGTTTTCTTTCTTTCGTTTGGACATTTTTCAGAAGGGGTGGATAAAATTTGGGTGAAGTGACAGGTAGCAGATGTTAAGGAGTGTCAACAGAAGTGGTGGGGGTGATTAGCGGACTGATGGGCCGGTGCCAACGCATTTGCAAAGTATTCTAGGATTTGTAGTATTAGTGGTACATGCGCTATACTGGTACGGCAGCCAGCGGGCCAGCTCTAATACATATTCATTATGATCTCACGGGTCAAATATAGGGCCAAATTTGGTCCGTTCTACACTATCAACATCGAGATGAGCAGGTTACAGTTTTACAGAGAGGCAAGTCCTCTTACATAAATAATCTATTTCAAGGCATTTTTGATAAATAAAACCTCATAATAGATAAATGTATGCTATTCTGTGGAACATTTCAGGCATTTCACTAGAAAGCTACACATTGCACCTTTAATATGAGGCATTTAAAAGGCTGGATAGTGTTAAAAGCTAGAGATCAATCGATATGGATTTTTTCATGGCTGACGCCAATACTGGTTGTTTAGAATCCAGAGCAACCGGTGGTCAATAAGCTCTGCCGATATTTAGGGCCTAAAATTATGTAATTTAAATTTACAAATTTAATACAAACTCAACCAACCCTTTTTAACCACAAACCTTTAAGAGAGCAGTGTAGTCACATTTTGTGTAATGATCCCTGTGTATTAAAATGTTAAAATAGCCTTTGTGTGTACTTCAGATCAACCAAAACAAACTATTGACCTATGCTGGAGATTTAAGGCTGATGCGCCAAAAAGTCAAAATATCAGCCCAATATATTGGTCTATCTCTATAAAAGCAACTAAACATCTTGGCAACAAAGAGTGAACAGAGGGGAGCAAAGGGGTCTGTTTTCCCAGGCCCCAGGGTCTTACCAACTTAGATTTGACCATTATCCTATTCATTTATGCCCTGTACGAGGTTTCTTGCCCTGAGCCCACAAATTTCTGTTGACGGGCCTGCTCTACATTCTACACCAGAACAGGTACAAAAATAAGTTCTCCTAGATGCTACACAAGAAGAATTAAAAATAAGTAATTCATAAGCAATTTATTGAAATGGGAAACAGGTCAACTAATCTAGGCACAACTAGTAAATATATCCAAATTATTTAACTAGAATTTTAAAGGCAGCTACACACTACAGAAGAGAAGCAGTCTACCGTTTACGTGCACTATGAAATTTTAAATTTTACCTTTAAAATCTGAAAACACTTCAGTAAAGCAGACAAAAGACAGACAAGTTGTCAGTAGAAGTAATGTTCTCAAGATCAGGGCTGATGAAGGGCTGGTAAAAATATCTGATTTTTCTGACAAACATTGCAATTACAATTAGATTTAATAATAGGACTCTGTTCAAAGTTCACATTTTAAAGATCGAACATCTTAAAACAGGCCTATGAACTAACAAGCTAATGCAAGATTCACAAGATTATTTCAGAACATGTTTGTACAGATGTAATCTACAAGGTAAGGAGTTTTTATGCAGAATAAGACAGGAGATTTTGTTGTTTGCGAAGGAAGTTATGGTACTTAAAAAATTGCAGCCATTGCGGTTTCCCAATTGCATCCATTGAAATTGTGATTTCCATTTGATTAAGATTAATCTTGCAGCCCTACTCAAGATTGCTCCATTTCAGTTCCTGCGTAGTTCAACTAATGTCATTTAAATGGAGGTTATGGTTTACTTTACTCTTTGTGTTATCTGCCATTTGTTAAAAAAAACTATACATTTTACTAGTGAAAGGATCAACAGACTGACAAGGATTATTGGCCATGTTTCCACCTATATTTCAACAGTTAAGATATGACCATAAGTCAGACAAAAACATCTGCATTTTGAAACTGAGATCTCATCTGTCCTTCTCCACAGCTGTACACTAAGCCCTTAAAGATGCACTATTTAACTTTTCTAGTGGAAGGTCCGCCACTTGATTGTTTCCACTGAGATGCTATCGGTTTGCCTTAATTACCCACAAAATGGCATTTAACTGTACTGACACTACCGCAGGCAAAGCATTAACAGACCAGAAAAGTTACACAGTGCAGCTCTAACGATCCTCTGTTAATGCAGTCCATTTTCAAATTCAAGCACTTCCACGTATCCATCAGTACTGTCCCTTTACCTTGTGTTTTTGGTATTGTGGATTTTCAAGAACAAAAAGCAGTGATATGACTTGACTCCTCTCTCATTACGTCACCACTTCCCATTGCAGACTGCCTGATTACACTTTAGACAGGTGTTGACAGAGGACTGAGGCTGCATGTTCAAACGGGTTTAAACAGCGCTGTACCTTGCAGGGTTGTCAGAATTCAGAACTTGTACTGAAACTAGATACTCATTTGAGTAGGCAATGATACTAAAAAAGTCACGTTCACGGGACAGAAATTAACCTTTCCTGAATAGCTTTAGAATGATCTTGAGCTGTATCAGAACAAGTGTAAGACCACATAAGCTAGTATACACCCTGGACGACTGAGGGATTACACAAATATAAGGCCATATGGAAATATAAAAGAAAGTACAACAGTTTACTACTGAAAAGAAAGAGTCCAAAGAGTTTTTTTTTTCACTGTGGTATTGGAATCAGTATTAAGTACGAGTCTATGCCCTAGTATCAAAATAGAGTTTGAAATTTTAGTATCATAACAACACTAGTACCTTGTCACTCTTGAGTCGTTTCAAATAGGATGGACTGTCATAGCCTTTAGCCTGGCGAGCTTCCTGTAAGTGGTTTATCATCCACACATTCTTCCTTTGTTTGGCCAGGTCCAGCGGAGTCTCCCCCTGGCACAAACAAGTACTGGAGTAAATACACAAACATTAACGATATCATCGTATATCATCCCATCACAACTAGGATGGGACGATATGTGACATTCTGAGTTATATATATATATATATATATATATATATATATATGTATATATATGTATATGTATGTATGTATGTACACAGACACATACATACATACACATATATAAAATTGTAAGAGATATGTACCTTGATATTCTGTGCATCGACGTTAGCGTTAGCATCGAGGAGGAGGCTGATGACTGTTGTGTTTCCAGCTAAAACAGCCCAGTGCAGAGCTGTGTTTTTGTGATATTTGTCGCCCAGATTCACCGAGACATTAAAGGTGAGCAGCAGCCGTGACGGGTCCACACTGAGGGGGAACAAGGTATTTTAGAGATTGGCTGATATGAGTTTTTGGGCTGATATGGACAACACAATATTTCGCCTGTTGCTGTAGCCTATAAATAACATTTGTAGATACCAATATTTAGCTTTTAAAATCCATAGCAAGGCCCACAACTTTAGTTGTAGTAAAGATCACACATTAAATTTCACTTTCTCAAGAATCGGAAGTGAGCATGAGTGTGCTCTCGGCTCCATTTCATTTCCTATTGAAAAATTGTCGCCCCTCTCTCTGTAACTGCTTCAGTCAGACTCGTCATTTTGTTCTTAAAATGTTCGTATTAACCCAGTCTACATGATCCTGGGGTGTTTATTTCACTATTTCGTCCCTCAATCAAGATGAACATTAGTAACAGATCAATAAGCTGCCCTCTTTCGCCGAGGTCCCTCCTGGTACAAGTTTGATTGACAGCATTGTTAAGAGCCCAATGCCTGCTAAATCAGCAGCATGGACGGAATGGGGCGTATTGGCTCTTTGGCTGCTATGATACTCGCAGTTGGAATTTCAATATGGAACTCGGCTCCAAATTGGTCCCTATAATTGCGAGCCTCAGTGAGCTTCATTTGGCTGGAGCTGAACACTATGGGTGACGTGACACTCTTCATCCACTTCTTTATACAGTCTATGGTTCAACAAGACAAATCTTATTGACAGAGGACAATCTCGGAAAATCTAATGATATCCGCAGAAACTGGAGCCGATTTATCGGCCACCCCAATGTATTTATGTATTGTTTATTTGATATATTTCATGTGGACAAATACAACAAACATAGATTAACACAGTAAAGTTCAGTTTTCTGTAATATTTGCTGGTGCACAGACCTGTGTGTTCTGTAGGCAGCCCACATCAGAGGAGTCATTCCGTTCTGGTCCATCATGTCCACATCCTACAGAAAAAAGGACAGTCAGCTCAAGAAGTACAACAACACCTCCATCTACTGGTGAATGGGGAAACTTAAAAAAAACACCTTTCTGCTTAAAATACACCATTATTTTAGGCAGAACATATAGACCAGTCATGATAAAATAATAATAATAATAATAATAATAATAATAATAATAATAATATTTAAACAAATTTATGCAACTGACACTAACTTAACCTAGATCATCCCAAATTTATATGTGTATCACTCTGAAGTGAGTTCTACACATTTATCAGTCTGGAATGAACGAACAAATATTTTAATCTGATCGGTCAAAATGTTGACTTACAGCCAGTTGAGAGAAAAGCACAGACATCCACAATGCACAAAGCTCTCCCCTCTGCACATTTTTCACAACCACAGATAGTATTTTCACTAAAATAGGGTGAACTATGTCTATGTCAGTGTTGCCATGTCTGTTTTGGTGCACATGTGAGATTTAACCCTAAATCTATGGAGGACCCTGAGTGCAACATTAAATGGACTAAAGCTTTAACTAAAAGGGTCTTTAAAAATATTTCGTAAATAAATTAGCAACATTTTTTTGAGAGTTTTTAAAAGATGATTTAATACTAAGATAATACTTAAGACTTGTAAAAGAAATCCTTTTAGAGAAACCTTTTGCAACCTTCTACAGCTCAAATCATCATCAAATATCATCGTAGAACAGAAAAATAACAATCTCTACTAGTACAAACAAAAAGTGCTCATGATAAATATTGACCCCTAATACTGACCCATATAAAAAAAAAAACATGTGTTACCTGTCCTTTGGCAATGAGGTAGGCCACAATGGAGGTGTGTCCGAACTGTGCAGCCAGGTGCACACAGCTGCAGCCCTCTCCATCGATGAGAGACGGGTCTGCACCATATTTCATTAACTGCACCACCATAGACAGGTGCCCTTGTCTGAAGAAGGGAAGAAAGAGGGCGAAGGGAGAAACGGGAGAGATGAAGGGAGGAAAAAAGAGGATGGGGCAGGAAAAGTAGGAAGGGTGAGAGAGAGGGTATGGGAAGAAGAGAGATGAAGGGAGAAAGGAAAAGAGGGGAAGAGCAAAGGAAGGAGAGAGGGGTAGGGGGAAAGAGAATGTTAATAAAGAGAAATTAGTTTAGGTTCACAGAACTGATTTTTAAAAGGTGCGCTATGTAACTTTTCAGGTGAAGATACAGCCACTTGCTAGTTTCCACTGAAATGCTATTGTTTTGCCTGGAAAGTTCCAAAGTATGACATTAAAACAGTTTAGCTTTCGGTAAATTACAAATAAAAATATTTTTGTGTCAAATGGGTGTCTCCATGAACATGTAAGTTTTAATGTCATCCTTTGGAACATTCTAGACAAAACAAGAACATCTCTATAGTCATATACAAGAATTCCATGCATTTCAAAACATGTTTGTAGAGGTCTAAACTACACGGTTAGCAGCTTTTGGACAGAATAAGTACTAGTACATTGTTGAGGCCTGTTAAATGTTGTACAGGAGTGAGATGAGGGGCGGGGCTTGTGTCAGTGTCATCAATAATTCAGAGGACAGAGCTGATCCTTGGAGCTCAGGGAAGGTTGGATGACCTGCTGTAGACCACCAGGCAACAGGATACTATGTCTGGGTATGCCTTAGTCTATACACAAACACATTGGCCAATGACAATATGCACCATGTAGAATAATATAATGGTAATACTTCCAATTTGCCATAAAAAATATTTAAAGGTGCACTTTAAAGGTACACTAATTTATTAAATTACTTGAGGGTTTATTGCTCAAAAATATCTTGAACAACATGAATTCATACTCTGGGCCATAGATTGTACAAAGAAGTGGACCAAGTAAGTGTGGCAAGGCAAGTTTATTCGTATAGCATAATTCGTACACAAAATAATTAAAAATGCTTCACAGAGTAATGCTTAGTTCAGACCAGGGTTCCAAAAATGCGTTGGATGCCTAAAATGTGTTGGACCCCTCTAGATGGACGCCTTTGGATTTAAGGGCATACTCCTTCAAGAAAAGTAGTTAGTGTACAGTTGTCCCTTGCTATAACGCGGTACACCTTTCGCGGCCTTGCTGTTTTGCAGATTTTTTTAGTGCATTTTTACAGCATATGAAAGTGCATCGTGTTCTGCGTCCTGACTGGCTAAGGGACTGTAGACCATTGTCAATCAATCTCCTCCATGTCATGTCTCGTGTACAGTACAGAATGCGTTCAGCTTGCCAAATTTACATAAATGATCGATCGACACTACAGTGGCGAGGCACCAGGACAAAGAGGCATGGTCAGAGGAACTGTGAAACACACCTGAGTCACTATTAACCAATTAAACAAGAGAAAAATGTGAGAAAATGCCTGCCTGAGAAAAGTGTATCAAGTGTGTAGTGAGGGGTTTTACAGCATTAAAACATATATAATAATTGTAAAAAATAAAGCTGACTACTTCACAGATTTCACCTATTGTGGGTTATTTTTAGAATGTAACCCCGCAATAAACGAGGGACCACTGTATTTTTTACATAAAACCCATCAACAGAGGAGATAGGTTGCTAGTGGGAGGGACCTCAGAAAGAAGGCCCCTCATTGGTCTATTATTAATGTTCATATCTTGACTTACTGACAACATAGCAAAATAAAAAGACCAAGATCATGTAGGGCGGATCAATACGAACATTTAAGGCCAAAATGACGAGCCTGACAGCAGCAGTTACGGCGAGAAGTGCGACAGTTTAAGTAAATGGGAGCCAGAGTCAATGGAGCTGGAAACGCGTCCATCCTCGCTTTCTATTTAGAACGCGGTGGCTAGCAGGTTAGCTATATCCATTTATATATTTTTTTATTATATAGAGATAGAGAGATGGAGAGACAGATAGAGAGACAGATATAGAACACTCAAGGCAAAGCAATAATGTCTCCATAGATCAGTGGTTCTTAACCTGGGATCCATCGAACCCTAGGGGTTCGGTGAGTCAGTCTCAGGGGTTCGGCGGAGGTCAAGACACACACCCGACTCATATGATTCGCGGACTGTGAACGTCTTCAGACGTTGGCCCAATTCAACAAATGCACCCTTTGATGTGTCTATCGAAGTACCTGCCCAACTTAAATGAGCCATTTAAACGGCATAAAAACATAAAACGACATAAAAACGAAGAAAAGGAACAGACTTTGCTGTGAAAATGACATGAGAGTGGCACTTGCCAAGGTGAAGCCACGCATTTCTGACCTGGTCAGAAGTCACTGATTTGCAGTAAATATTCATTAGCGCAGGGGTCGGCAACCCGCGGCTCTTTCATCCTTATACTGCGGCTCTCTGTGGCTTGGGAAAATAAATTTCAAGTATTTAATTGAAGTGTATTTTATTTGTGTTAGTTCTTTTTTATTGTAGTTTAAATTGGAAGATTATTGTGATCTTGAAATATTAAAATACAATATATTTACAATATATTTTCATATTTTTCATTGATCAAAATAAGCGTCACACTCGTGGAGCAATGTTAAAAACAAACACTACTCACGCCTCACAGACACAGACACAGCTCACAGTCCTGCATAAAGACACAGCCCTGATTTTCAGACGCTGTGCGCACAGGGGTCAACAGCAGGTGGATCTTCTCCGATGTAAAACTGTCGCCCGTCCCTCAAGACGCGCTAATAAGCTTGTCCGTAAATGTATAATGAAAATCCTGAGAGGAAATCGTCACAGAAATCTATTTGATGCAGTGACATAAAGTTAAAAATTTTAATCATTTCAGTGTGGTAGTATTAAAAAAGGTCATGTCTTTGTAAAAAGGTATGCATGTAATTTGTTGTGAGTTCATGCTGCATTGTATTGGTTTTATTCTTTGAACACAGTGATGTTAATGCACGATTCATTCTGTGCTCCAGTAAAACATACATATGTCTTGAATTTGAAAAAACAAAACAAAAACACATATACATATATATATATACATATATATATATACATATATATATATATACATATATATATATATATACATATATATATACATATATATATACATATACATATATATATACACATATATATATATATATATATATATACATATATATATATATACATATATATATATATATATATATATAAATATAAATAAACAAGTGTTCGGTGAATGTGCGTATGAAACCGGTGGGGTTCAGTACCTCCAACAAGGTTAAGAACCACTGCCATAGACACAAGCAAGTGGCAGACCCTTCCACCAGAAAAACTACACAGTGTACCTTTAAAGGGAACATAGAAAATGACCTGTTTAGGGTTGTTGTTGTTGTTAATGTTAATAACAACACCAATTTTTATTCTTATTGTAAATAATGTTACTATTAAAAGGAACTACTTTTCTTCAGAAAACTTGAAACCTGTTTCTTGTAGTGTTACCTGGTGGCCCAGTGCAGAGGTGTAGAGTTGAGGTCTCCTCCCAATTGGTCCACTATGGCTCCTTTTGATATGTAGTACCTGAAACAGACATTATAAATCAGATACACTCCTCTAATGCACTTTGCATGAATGAACTGTCCACACAATAAGACATGAGCGACAAGAGAGAGACAATAACTGCAGATAAAATCAGTATTAGTAGATCTACAGCTAGACCTGTGACTAACAAATTGTGCAGCACGATACATTACTACAGGGAAATATTACGATAAACGATGCTGAAAATTCTTTATGCCACTGACACAAAGCAAGATAATCTCAGTAAGCCACCTTTAAATAAACAGTATAATTAAATGGCCTGAGCTGCAATAAATAAATAGCTGAAGGAACCAATAATTTGCCATAGCAGTTATTTATTCAGCCTTTTACAGCTCAAATTTTATCGTAGTACATGAAAATGCCTAAAATCTCCCCACTGCCTTATATCTATCTGGAGGGAGGAGCTAACTACACTAAAACTGTAAACAGCTATTGTTTACAATTTCAGCATAAATGTGCCTGCATTTAGCCTTAATGGCACTAATGGCTTGCTCTATTGTTCCCTTTGCTTCCTTTGGGTCTGAGGATGGAGTTATAAATCAGAGACAGATGATGTCTAAGACCCCTTTCCTTCCCTTCTAGGTTTAGATTCCCAGTTGTCCTGTTTTTTAGCTCTCTTAGATCTATTGAAGGCCCACTTTGGCTAAGCACAAGCAGAGAGGCCTTTCTCCACGTGTAGTTCCTCCTTCACTTTTCCCTCCGTGTTTGTGGGCACCGCTTGAGCTCTGTGTTGTAGTGTATGGATAACTCAGTTTGTGCTGCAGTGGATGGTGTGAATCAAACTGCAGGTATTGGTCAGTGTGTGTGGGTTTCCTGAAGATTTCAACCTCCTGGTCCCTGGTCCTCTCCTATAGTTACTGCACAATCTAAGAAGGCCAGTTTGTTCTCCTTGGCCTCTTCCAGTGTGATCTTGATGTTTGGATCCACAGCATTAATATGTGCAGTAAAGGGCTCCAGATCTTGAATTTAGATTTTAGTCCAGTTGTCATCCCCGTATCGCCTGGAAATGAGGCCAATGCCTCCTCTTCAAATTGTTCCATGTATAAGTTAGCCATAATAAGAGAGACCGATGAGCCCATGGCACAGCTGTGGATTTTCCTATAGAAGTTCCTCCAAACTGGAAATATGTGGTATTTAAACAAATTTCCAGGAGTTTGCAGATTTGGCCAGATGACAGTTTAGTTCTCTCTTTTAGTTTAGTATCCTGCAGTAGTCTCCTCTTGGCTGCATCCACCCTTATTGATGTGAGAATACATGTGAAAATCGAGGTCACATCAAATGAAAGTATGGTCTCATCTGAATCAAATTGGAGAAGCTTGACTGCTCACAAATTCTGTTTTGTTCTCAATATGGTGCTCCATGTTGTGCACCAGAGGAGCCAGAATGGTCTTCAGATGTTTGGCCACATTTTATGTGATGGAGTCTGTGCTACATACAATGGGTCTGAGGGGGTACTCCTCCTTTCTGGATTTTTGGGAGACCATAAATGCACGGAATGGAGACACCAGGATAGAGTCTGTAAAACAGCCATCTATCAATGACTTCTTCCTTCTCTAGCTTCTGTAAGCATCTATGATTTTATCCTTGTACACACTAGTAGGGTCTCGTTTCAGCAATTCATAGCTGGCAATGTCACTGATGAAGCTGTTCACCTTAGCCTCATAATCAGCCGAGTTCAGGATCATGGTGAATCTCCCTTTGTCAGCTGGCAAGATGTTGACACTGTGGTCCTTTTTTAGAGCAGTGAGAGCCTTCCTTTCCTCTGATGTTATTTTGGAGGGAGGAGGTTTGGCACTGCTCAGTGCGGCTGTTATTTTCAGTGTAAGGTCACCAGCTTCAGTCTTTGTAAGCTTATCGTTTCTAATGGCAGTTTCTGCTGCTGTAATGTAGTCAGTCCTTTGGAAAGTACCACTTTCTCTGTCTGGGTGAGCTCATAGTCGGACAGGTTTTTCACCCAGTATTCCCTGGTCACAGGATGGCCTTTCCTCCCGTCTCTCTGATCTCTGTGATTAGGTTGTTTTTGGAGTTGCATAAACTTCCTTATGTGCCATTCTTTGGTTTCCTTGTGTCATTTTAGCTGCCCTATGGCTATGAAATGGTTAATCCTCTGAGCTATTTCTTCTGAGACTGAAGTGGCTATCCTGCTTTTTAAGCTTTCCATTTTAAACTTCAAGTTATCAATAAAAAAAATGCAGACGACTGATTCTAAGGTTGAGCATTTTCCTAAGGTAATGCCGAGTTAAATTGGCTGCTCTGGTCAGGTCCAGTTTAACATGTGGGACAGGAACTCACTTGACGAGGTCTATCCTGTTGTTGATGGCTGCCCAGTGCAGTAGTGTGACGTTTTCTTTGTCGGGCTGTCGCACATCAAACCCTGCCTCCACCAGGTCCCTACAGCGCTCGAAGATCCCATATCTGCAACCACAGAGGGTTAGGAAAACAAAGACAATACACATATGGACAAATAAACTGCAGCACTCGAAGATCCCATACCTGAAGCAGCACAGTACAAAAAGGATTTAACGGGATCCACACTAGTGTATAAATACCATCTTATTAAAATTACAGCTACCTTTTTTTTTAGTTTTTGAAGCTACCATCTGTAAGTTTATTTGCTTTTTACCATTACAGGGCAGATGTGAGACCTGTCAATCCCCCCCCCCCCATGCCCCCATCCCCCCACCCCTCCCGGCTCCCCTGTGCTCTCTGGTCTTCTGTCAGTTGTCAAAGCTGGCACAGAGACAGCAATAATATACATAGCATCTAGTGGTGATATGTGAGAGTACATGGGCGGGACCGCCAATCTAATTAAATCAGATCTTTTTGCAGTTTAACTGATTGAAAATATACTAGAGTTACATGTTATATATTTTCCTGCACTCACTGCGTCGCCTTGACAATGTCCCACGTGCTGTAGTCGTCCACGTGGTTCTTGCGGCTCGTAGTCTCGCTGTAACCGTGGTTATAGTGGGGTTGGGGCTTGATCTCCTACAGCACAGAGACAAAACAATGAAACCATTACAACTTCAGTTTCAGGTGAGAGATGGTTCTATGGTAATTCAGTGTTTTTGTTCATCGCTGCTTCTATGCTCAAACACAGACAGACCCATGCACTCCTGTTGGTCAACCTTGAGTGACAGGTGGAATTAACAAATGATAATGAAGTTACAGTTGAAGCCAAAAGTTTACATACACTATATAAAAAGATGCATATGCTTTTTTCCCTCACTATCTGACATGAAATTAAACTAAACTTTACCTGTTTTATGTCAATTAGGATTACCAAAGTTATTTCTATTTGCTAAATGCCAGAGTAATGAGAGAGAAGGATTCGTTTAGACATTTTTTCATTACCTTTTCAAAGTCAGAAGTATTTTAGTATTTGATATTAGTATTTGATACCATTGCCTTTAAACTGTATGACTTGGGTCAAACATTTTGACCCACGTCCACAAGTAACCAGTTTGGCAGTATGCTTTGGATCATTGTCCATTTGGAAGACCCATTTGTGCCCAAGCTTTAACTTCCTGGCTACTGTCTTGAGATGTTGCTTTAGTATTTCCATATAATCTTCCCTCTTGCAGCAAAACAACCCGACAACAGGATTAGGGGTGTGCTAAAAAAAAATTGATACACCGATATATATCGATATTATTAAAATCGATACAGTATCGCTTCTCCGTTTTCTAGTATCGATATTCCCCCCGGACGTTAGGAGGCAGTATAGCTGCGCTGCCACATCTTTACTCTTTACTAGTGAAGAGATGCGAGAAGCGTGCAAGAGAACCGAAAATGTCAGAAAAAATGTTTCAACCGCCTTCCTCCCTAAAGGCAGACGTATGGGCGCATTTTGGTTTTAAAGCCCGAGAGAGGGGAAGCGGAATGGACAAAACCAGCGCTATCTGTACGCATTGCCAAACGGCTATCAAATATTCAGGTAATACGACCAACCTCAGAGCTCACCTGCAGCGACACCATCCCTGGACCCAAAACAACGCACTTTGGAGAGTCACATAAGCAGACTAGCATCCAACTCTCCGTGTGCACTTAAGATTACAGACACTATTGTGCATTATATCTGCCAAGGTCTCTGTCCATACAGTGTCGTGGAGAACCCAGGATTTCGTCTTATGATTTAGATCAACGCTATGTGATTCCCACATCCAACATTTGACGGAGGTAGCGGTCCCGCGAATGTATCAGAGGGTGAAAGATGCCGTTAAAACCAGTCTAACTGCAGCACCAAGAGTGGCCCTTACTTGTGATGGCTGGACGTCCCGTGCTACGGAACCGTATGTAACCATTACAAGCCATTTTATCAACGAACACTGGGAGCTAATTTCCAACGTTTTACAAACTAGAGCCATGCATGAAAGTCACACAGGGACTAACATTGCAGAGCTACTCAGCGCGGCTCTTCAGGAATGGGACATTGCTGGCAAAGACCCGGCTATTGTGACGGACAACGCCGCTAATATGAGCATTGCGGTGGAGCTCACTGGCATGTTGCATTTTAAGTGGTTTGCCCATACACTCAACCTGGCATCACAGCGTGCTTTGAAACTGCCTGTAGTCGTGCGAGACACATTTCAAACTTTTTCAGGCGCAGCAAAACAGCTAGCTACGTACTCCGCCAGAAGCAAAAGCTGCTGCAGTTGCCAGAGCACAAACTGATCGTTGATGCTGTGACCAGGTGGAACAGTGCGCACGACATGCTCCAACGATTTCTTGAGCAGCAACCAGCCATATCAGCTGCTCTTTTGTCAAGTGAGGTGAGAAAGACAGAGAAAGAAGTATGCACCCTAAGTGAGTCAGACATAACGGCTGCAGAGGATATTGTGGATGCCATGAAGCCCATGAAGGTAGCAACACTAGTGATGTCCAAGGAAAATACACCAACACAATCAATTGTTGCACCACTTCATGCTCAGCTCATCCATGATTTACAAGAGAGTCCATCTGATTCCACCTTGGTGAAAGAAATCAAAGCAGCCATTTGTGAGGATCTGAGCAAGAGGTACAAGGATCAACATAAAGAGACTGTATTTATGCTCGGCACTGGATCCACGATTCAAAGCTTTGCCCTTCCTTCCTGACCATCAAGATGAAATCTACATGAGAGTCATTGCAGAGGCTGGAAGAATTCATGACTCATTTCAGGTATGTTAATTTGTTGTTTCACAAATAAATAAAATATTAATCACATATCACATTGTAAAGTACAAAGTTAAATATTAAATAGTGTACATTAAATTCATAGCTGATTTTAAATTCAAACTAGAAGGTGTTTTGACTTAAATTAGGAACCCACAAGTGGGTATAGCTTTCAGTCAGATGACTATAGATGTTTTAACTTATTTGTCTTTAAAGTTTATGAACACAAACTTAACACAAACATGTAATTTGCTTTATAATATAGAAAGAGGTTGATCTGGAGATCGTGACTGAGGTGATGCCTGTGGAGCAAGATGATTCTGAAGAAGTTAAGAAAGAAAACTGTGCTGCTGGCCCACCACCCAAGCGAACAAAGGACATGTACAGTTTGGCTGATTTACTTGGTCCAACCTACTGTGCAGGTACTGCTGCGAGACAAAGAACCACACAGGACCATGCAGAAGAAGAGGTGACAAGGTACAAGGAGGCACCAGCCTTGTCCCTTTCAGAGGGAAATCCACTTAGTTTGTGGAAAGAGCATCAGAATAAATATCCACTCATGTCACAGCTTGCAAAAATGTACCTGTGCATCCCAGGGACCAGTGTCACCTCTGAGTGCGTATTCTCGGCAGCAGGAGACATTGTCACTACTCAGAGAAGTGCACTCAGCTCAGATCATGTTGACCAAATTCTGTTTCTAAACAAAAATCTTTAAGAAATAGCTTTCTGTTGTTGTGGTTGTTTGGTTAAGTTTGCTGATAAGCAACCTTCTCAGGGCTACTAATGTTACTTGTGAAGTTAACCAAATCAGCATTATTCTAGGTTTAATGAATGTTCTATGTGTAACTATAAATGCAGCATTTGGTTTTAGAATCACAGCTGTGATTTAATAGGTACATTGTGAGATCCTTTAGATCAGTCAAACTGCATGTGCCTTTGTTTAATTGTTGAACTCGTATAAGCTATGGATGATGATGCAGCTGAGCACTTTTTTGAGGCTCTATGTATTGTTCTACTTAGAAACATGCATTCATCAAAAAGCACTTTATTATATTTAATCTTCAATAAATGGAAGATAAATGCACCATTTAATGTTTTTTGGGGGGGGAAATGGGGTTGATCATTAAAGTAAGAGGCTGAAGGCCTTTATTTTTTTCTGAATCGTATCGTATCAATTTGAAATGTATCGTATCGAATTGTATTGAAAATGCACCGTATCGAGATACGTATCGTATCGTGGCCTGTGTATTGAGGTACATATCGTATCGGCAACTTCTTGGTGATACCCAGCCCTAGTCAGGATGGTGTTCTCGGGCTTGCAAGTTTCCCCCCTTTTCCTCCAAACATACCAATGCTCATTATGGCCAAACTGTTACATTTTAGTTTCATCAGACCACAGGCCATGTCTCCAAAACTTCCACCCTTCCATTTGCAAACTGTTATCTGGTCTTTTTATGTTTCTTTTGGAGTAATGACTTTTTTATGGCAGAGTGGCCTTTCAGGCCATGTTGGTACAGTGCTTGTTTCATTGTGGATAATGACACACTCTTACCAGCTTCAGCCAGCATCTTCACCAGGCCTTTTGCTTTTGTTCTTGTATTGATATGCACATTTCTGACCAAACCACATTCATCTCCGGGACACAGAACCCATCTCTTGACCGAGCAGTATGATGGCTGTAGATTTCCATGGTGTTTATACTTGTGTATAACTGTTTGGACAGATGAACATGGCACAGACATCTGGAAATTGCACCCAAGAATGAGACAGACTTGTGCAAGTCCACAATTCTTGGCTGATTTCGTCTGACTTTTCCATGATGTTACACGAAGAAACAGTGCGTTTCAGGTGTACCTTCAAAAACATCCACAGGTGTGTCTCTAACTCAAATGTTGCCAATAAACCTATCAAAAGCTTCCTAAGACATGACATCATCATCTGAGTTTTCCCAAATTGTTTAAATGCAATCAGGATGCATTTAAACTTCTGACTTTGAAGAAAGTAATGAAAAATTGTCTTAAAAATCCTTCTCGTTATTCTGGCATTTAACAAATAGAAATAATTTTAGTAATCCTAATTGACCTAAAACAGAAAAAGTTTAGTCCAATTTCATGTCGGACAGTGACCAAAAAAAGGATATGTGTCTTTCTATACAGTGTATGCAAACTTCTGAGTTTAACTGTATCTCTTTAAGACAACAAAGTTGGTGATATATTGTGCACTATGCTACTTAATAGTTGGACAAGTGACCTGCTTGTCTCCATGAAGTTGTTATTGCTCTGTAAGGCTGCACAATTTGGAAAAACAATGAGATTGGATTTGCAATTTATGTTTTAATAACAGGATTCTGTTCAAAAGTTAAAACACATCCAGATGAACTGATAGAGAATGAATTCTTAGTTTAGAACATGTTTGTACCGATTTAAACTTCAGGGTTAGCCGTTTATAGGTAAAATGATACAGGAAAATTTGTTGTTTGTGGAGGAAATTGGGCTTCAAAAATTGCAGCCTTTGCAATTTGCTAATCGTGTCCATTCAAATTACAAATCTGATTTAACTGCAAGAACGTTCAACGTTATATAACACACCTTTTACATGGTATGTGATAAAATTCAAATAGTGAACAAGGTTTTCACATTTGTGTTCCTTATAACACACTTCTTTTAGTTTGACTTCCATAGCACATAGCAAAGAGTAATGCAAAGTACGGTTGTCAAAAGTATTGAAAATTAGATATTAATACTAAAACTAAAACTAGATTTGAATAGTTATACAATACAATTATCACAACTATGTAAAAACAATGTATGCAAAATAAGGCTTTTGCATTGCTATCGTAATAATAATATATTGCATGTTTTGCCTTTCCCCCTCTGGCATATTTGTAGTAGCTGCAGCTCATTTTCTCATACAATTTCCTCTTGGGTCCATAACATCATGTTGTACTGCACCTCTCATGGTTTAATATTGTCTTTGTCTAGAGCAGAAAAAACAAACAGCATTGTGTTTACAGACTTCTGCAGCTAGAGAATCTAATCAACCAATCACATGGGCCTATGCTATTGCCATCATTCAATTACACTCCATAAAAACGGCACAGTTAGCCTCCATCAAAACTACAGCCACACCCCATAAACAAGAGAACAGACAGGGAAGGATGATAGAATGCATTTAAAATAATCTCAACACCGTAGTATAGATCACAAATGTACAGTATGGTGTAGTGGTAAAGAACACACAGTAGCAGGTTCAAGCCTCAAGAGTCCAGACACCTCATATATTCTGAAATTTCCCCATTGTATAGGACAGGGGTCGGCAACCCAAAAGGTTCAAAGAGCCATATTGGACCAAAAAAGACAAAACAAATCTGTCTGGAGCCACAAAAAATCAAAAGCCTTATATAAGCCTTATATGAAGGCAACACAGGCTGAGTGTATATTAGCTATATTAGCTTACTATCAAAATGACTAAGTAGGGTACAGATACATAATGAGTATTCATGATTAAATGTTTATTTTCCCTGCGGCACATCGTGGAGAGAATGACACACCACGTAACTTTCATTACAATATTAATATATTATTATGTTTTGTTGCATTGATTAAATTATATCAAATACAGTAAAGAAATCAGATTATGTGTGTCATTTTTATTTTGAGGATTCAAAAAAAAAACAACAAAAAAACTGAATGTAATGTGCATAATGGGCCTCGTGTAAATTCAGACCTTTCCATGGAAATAAAATGTGATCATTTCTTCTTGAGACCCATCAGAGTTCACATACCTGCACAGCAGCGCTGTCTGTTCGGTATCGATCACATCACACGATTCATCACAGGCAATTGAGCACGCTGAAGCTGAATTAATGTCCTTGACTTGCCGATTGGTGATGTCGCCTGCCATTTTAATGGCCCTTTCTTTCACCATCTTTGCGGAAAGAGGCTTCTTTCATATTCTGTATTATCTTGGTTTTGTTTTTGAAGTCTGAAAATAGGTGCTCTGATATTTTGATGAATGAATCCTTCATGTAATCGCCATCGGTATTTCCACATTTTATTATCTCTCCAGTTGCAACAAAACTTGCAGCAGTAGTGGAGTTTGGAGATGCAATCCACTTCTTAAATCTATCTTTGTGCTCCTCTAAGTACTGCAATTACACTTTTTCTCTCACTCCCAACTGGGTGGTCGGCTGTAAGTGTAGCATGCCTTCCCTGGAAATGTCTTTCCAAATTACTCTTTTTGTTATTTGACAACTTCTCATTACAAAGCAAACATACATGCAATCCTTCCGCGTTGGCAACAAAAGCAAATGATTTGGGCCATTCTTCCTTAAATCCTCTGTTCTCATCGGCTATCTTTCTCTTTTTCTCTTTGGGATCCATGGTCCACAACACACCTGCCGGTTTGTTTACAACAGCCACCTGCCTGGCACCGCGCTGAAATGTGTGTCGCAGGCTATGACGCAAATCTTCGTTGACGGAAATGATGAAATTTAATATTTATTATGCCAACCCATATGTGAAAATGATCAGCTATCTTACCACTACCACTCTACCACTCTTTCACAATTTGAGCCCGATGATTCCTGGCATTGTCATCTTGGAATATGCCCATGCCATCAGGGAAGAAAAAATTAATTGATGGAATAACCTGGTCATTCAGTACATACAGGTAGTCAGCTGACCTCATTCTTTGAGCACATACTGTTGCTGAACCTAGACCTGACCAACTGGAGCAGGCTCGTACGCATTTGCTTAGTTAAATCCAGGTGGTGACTTTTTGGCCCGGCAGTGTAGATCATGATGCATTGCTGGAGTTCAAAAACTAACAGTGCCACAGCGGGTGTTTAATTGGACACAACACGACTGAATGAAATCAGATTCAGCTTTACAAAACTTGTGTGATTATTATTAGTCCATAAATACTTGTGCCAGTCGAATCTGTCTAGTCTTTAGACTTTTTTTTACCCAGACACCAGAGTCACATGACCCAAAAGTAGTGAGTCGAATCGCTCTGTGAATGAGTGCAATATAAATTCCACTAAGGAGTGCGGGACTGTGTAGTGACCGAGGGGTTAGGGGTTAGAGGAGACATTCAGACACAGCCTAAACCTTGGTCTGAAATCTATTAAAATAGGACAAATAAAAGGTTATCTTATCTCTGATGTTCAATCAATTGACAGTGATTATTGTTGGGGTGGCAATCAACTAAATACATTATTGGTTGAAGTGTAGATTCATGGATTAAAAATGGACATAGCAAGGCGCAGGTAAAATCTCTTAAAACTGTAAGGATCTCATGCAAAAACTATGAACAGAGAAGTGCTAGTAAACTGCTTTTTCATCCAAACTGTCCAGCCACTGCAGCCAACTCACTCCATGACCTCTCTTTCTGTTGTGCAAATAAACCATAGTAAATCTTTACAAACCATCCAAACAATAGACCTTATTATCATTCACAACATCCAACATAACATATTTAGATAATCATGTGACCTTTTATTGTTTTGACAATGCGATATTCACCAAAATGTATTAACATGTTTCAGTTTCATTTTTCGCATCCCCCCTTTCTTTGCTCCATGCCAACAGAGTCCAAAGACTGAAACAGACATAGTGTTAAAAGTGCTGGTGGCTAGTCTGGGTTTAAGGGAAGCCCTGTGGGACAAAAAACTGCTTCACAACAGAGTTGGAGACTACACAGAGTTTAGAGAGACATGTCTGAGTAAAGCTGCTGAAGAGAATGCAGAATGAAGCCAGGATTTTACACAACTGAAGCCAATGGAACAAGCTGCTGTTACTGAATTATGATGAACAATTTAAAAAGGAGGCATGCACAGATCATGTTGCAATATTCCGAACAATATGATGTGTTTTAGAACTAATAGAATGTACATGTTTTGCACTGATGAGGCATACAGATGGATATTGTATAAAAGCTTATCTTATTTGTGCATGGTTGTCAAAAATATTTTTAAAAAATCTAACTAGTCAATACTGAAACTAGCATCAAAACTTGATACTCATTTGAGCAGGTATCAATACTAAGAAAAAAAAAATCACATTCATAGGACGGAAATGAACCTTTCCTGAATAGCTTTAGAAAGTTCTTGAGTTGTATCAGAAAAAGTATAGGACCACATAGACTAGTATAGGCCTATGGACACCATGGAAACTACCTGGGCGACAGTGGGATTACACAGGTCTAAGACTGCATGGTAATATAAAAGAAAGTACTACCATTTAATATTGAAAAATCACATTCTATTGCCTAAACTTTAGGCCGTAAAGAAAAAGTGTTTTTAATCATCATCGGAATCTGTATCGAGTATGCGACTACCATCAGTCAATCCTCTTTCTCTCATGCTTCCACTGTTTGCTCCTTAGGGAATAAGGGTCTGAGTCTAAGATGTCAAAGAGGCCATCTGTTCATCTCAAACAGACCACTCTGTCCAAAATCAATGTCCCCACTCTCCTGAGACTGACCTGGACCACAGCACAGCCTCATGTTGAATGCACCAGTAACATGGTGGAGGGGCAGATAGGACAACTACAGGCAGAGGTAGAGAGGGCACAGGGTAGTAAGTAGAGATAGGTCAATACTTGTACTTTTTAGCTATCAACTTTAAATCTTCAACATGGGCTTATATGTTGTTTCAGTTAACCACCTGACAAAAGGAGAGACCCTTAACTTAATTTGAACACTTTAATGTGAAGCTGGCACTGCTCGAATTATTACACCGCTCTCTGATGGGTTTGCAGTGAAATAAATTCATAGATAAGTTTGTTGCCATTTCAAATCATACAACTTGGGTAGAAATGTTCTAAATCGACCCTATACATCATCCCAAAAATATTGGCAGAGCGTATTGGCCATCGATTGCTCCAGTTTCTACACAATCAGTATCCGCCATGAAAAGAAACATTCTGGTCAATCCCTAGTAGTAAGGAAAATGCAGGGAACAATTTGTAGACTGATGCTTCATGATTATTTTATTTTCATCATGGTGAATAATTAGGATGCTCAAAATCCATAAACATAATAACTTTGGATTTTTTTTCTCACCATACTAAAACTTATCCAGGGTCACACCAAGTCTAAGCCAGCACTAAACCAGGACCACTGAATTTTTTGTGCCATGGATTTGTGAAGAAAATAAAATTACCATAAACTTCAGACTATAAGCCTCTACTTTTTCCCCCGCAGCCACTGGAGGGCACTCTCTAGCAGTAAACGCAAAAGTGAGACAGAAGTGGGGAAAGATTATGAGCTAAAGAATAGTTTTGATATTTAACTGTCATTTTAAGCATCATGCACATACCCTCATCATGGAAAACTCACAAAGAAATGCATATGATGCAGCTTTTAAGTTAAAGGCAATGGATCTGGCCATCAAAGAAGGAAATAGAGCCACTGAATGCAAGTTTGACATTAATGAATTAATGGTGCGATGTTCGAGGCAGCAACGGGAAGAACTTAGTCAATGTAAAAAGACAAAAGAGGAAATAAAAGCAGATGGCCCGTGTTGGTGCCATTTTATTTTCTAAACATGCAGGTATGTTCATCTGGTGCTAATGGTGTTTGGTGTCATACTGACAATTTTCAGGAAGTTTGAAAAAATCGTGTCTTAAATTAATCAAAAAAACCTCCATGTGCCATCTTTCCATGTAAATATCTCATGTTACAACATATTTGTAACATGCAGCTTATATTCAAGTGCAGCCTATACATGTTCAAAATGTATTTCCTTTTCAAATTTAGCTGGTGCGGCCTATATTCAGGTGTGCTATAGATATAGAAAAATCTTTCTGTCTGTAGACACATATGTCCAGGAATGACCACCAGCACAGCAGGCAGGGGCATGTAGTTAAAATTCAGAAACTCAAAGCTAGTGTGGAAAATCCCAGTTAGTAAATAAAAAAATAAATAAATAAAGTTGAAATGCATCTGTCTCATTTACATTTACCAACAAGTATGCTCTTAGTTACTTCTAATCAGTTGTGTGATTCATAAAATGTAATTACAATACAAATTTAGTTATTTCTAATCATTAATATTTAGCAGGTATAACTTTAATGGTGGGGTCTCTATATCCTCTTTCAGTAAAAACATGGTTTGGACCAGAGGCCAGACCTGTAGAAAGACATTTGTTATGATTAGAATGACAACATATTCTAATCACTACTTTCCAAATGATTTAACATTTGACTTTTTTCATATTTTTAAATGTCAAAATGCTAATACTAACCATGCATGATCACAAGCTTATCAAATTTAGGAATGTTTTTTACTTAAAAGCTTTTTGGGTTTTTTTTTGCATAATTTTAATTGTAATCAAATTGATAGGTGAAATACCGTAAATTTCGGACTACAGAGCGCACCTCAATATAAGCCACACCAGCTAAATTTTAAAAGAAAATCAATTTTGTCCATATATAAGCCGCACCTGAATATAAGCCGCAGGTTTTCATATTGTAACATGAGATATTTACACAGAAAGACGGTGCACCGACACCTGCCTGAAAATTGGCACCAACACGACATCAACACGGGATGAACACACCTGCAGGTTTAGAAAATAAAGCTGCACCAACACGGAAAATCTGCTTTTATTTCCTCTGAAAACTTTTGTCGTCTTTTTACATTGACCAAGTTGGATTCATTGATGCCGAGCTTATGTGCAGTGGCTCTATGTCAGGGGTCGGCGAGCCGCATGCGCCTCTTTCAGCCTTATTCAGCTCTGCGTGGCTTGGGAAAATAAATTTTAAGTATTTAATTGAAGTGTATTTTATTTGTGTTAGCTCTTTTTTATTGTATTTTAAATTGGAAGATTATTATGATCTTAAAATAAAATTATATATTCTTATTTTTCGTTGCTCAAAATAAGCGCCACACTCGCGGAACAATGTTCAAAACAAACACCGCTCACGTCTCACAGACACAGCTCACTGTCCTGCGTAAAGAGCCCTGATTTTCAGACGCTGTGCGCACAGGGGTCAGGAGCAACTTTCGCCCGTCCCTAATGACACACTAATAAGCTCGTCCGTAGATGTATCATGAAAATCCTGCTGGAAATCGCCACAGAAAACTATTTGATGTAGTAACAAGTTTATTATCTGCTCTTGTCTCCGCGATGACGTATCACATATTACACATCAGACACGTCGCCCAAAAGTAGAGCCACAAGCGAGTGAAAATGAGCCAAAACAAAAGTCTTTGGAGAGCTTTAAACAAAGGGGAAAAGGACAACAGAGGAGCCAGAAGAGGAGACTACGACCTCCAAGAAAAAGAAAGATCAATTTAACAGACAATGCCTACTTAAAATCTGGGTTTGTCGCTACAGGTGACTCATGCGCAGAGTCCGCTCTGTGTAACATGCGGGAAAAGCAAATGAGGCAATGAAACCTTCAAAACTGCTTTGGCACATGGAGAATAAGCACCTGGGATTAAACGATACGCCTTTAGAGTTTTTTTTTTTTTTTTAAGAAACTGCGGAGCAGAGTAGACATAATCACATAATCAGCGCAGAGCTCACACTGATGCAGCGGTTTGGTGAGTTGTATTTTTTTATGCACTTAATTTATTTTTTGCCATATTTATTATCTGCCACGTGTAGAAGGCTTGTCCGTGAAAATGAAACCTACATTATTCCATTACATTATTATTATAATACACAGTGTTATCTTCATTTTAGATATCAAAAAGTATTTGCGGCTCCCAGTGTTTTATTTTACGTGGAAAGTGGGTCCAAATGGCTCTTTGCGTGTTAAAGGTTGCCGACCCCTGCTCTATTTCCTTCTTTATCTTAAAAACTGCATCATATCCATTTCATGATGAGCAAAATGATCGTTCAAAATCAAAACTTGTGAATTCTTCAGAGCAGAATCTTTCCCCACGTCTGTCTCACTTTTACATTTACAGCTAGAGAGCGCCCCCCATGGGCCGTTATCCAGTAAAATTCTATAAATAAGCCGCACTGCTGTATAGGCCGCAGGGTTCAGAGCGTGGAAAAAACGTCGCGGCTTATAGTCCAAAATTTACGGTAATTTAAAAATGTTATGAGAGCAGGAGAAGCAGAGCTTAACATTTGGATGGCTCATTCAGAGACTAGTGAAGAGTCTGAGTAATGATCCAGTTTCACAGTTTAACAGTGTGAAGAGAAACACATCTGAGTTCAGTACAACTCATAACACAACAACACAACACATGAATAGCAATAAATAGCAATTTAAAATGCACTCCCATGAATGCTTTTTGGCCTTTACAGTCATGTTGTAAAGATTGGTTATATTGGATAGATGGTTAGCGCAGAATTACAGCCAGGACAGACAGATTAGAACGTGTGGTCTTCAATCTAATCTAATGCCATGCTCAATTCATATGTGCACCATCTCAAATAAGTAATTAAGTATTGCTTTGGTTAATATTAGGGATTGGCCGATATGGATTTTTTGTCAAGGCTGATACAGCGAATACAGAGCAACTGCTGGCTAATAAACTCTGCCGATATTTTTGGGCCGAATTTTCCACAAATTCTGAAATTTAGTACAAACTCAGTACACAGCTCTGTTTTACCACAATGTCACTATGCAAGAGAGTTGTGTAGTGACATTTTTTGCAGATAACCTCTTCACACTTAAGCATTCAAATAAAGCTTTATGGATGGTTTTAGGCTGCAAATGAGCCAAAACAAAATATTGGCCAGTGCTGGAGATTTAAGGCAAAAAAACAAAACAAAAAACAATATGCTAAAAAGGGCAAATATTGGCCTGATCTCAGTCCATCTTTAGTTCATATCAGAAAACATTGGAACATCATATTGGAAACATTGCAATTAAAATATACATGAATACATTTACCCTTTAAAACAAATAAATACCTTCAATATTAACATAAACAAGACATAAAAATCTAAAACAATAGTTTTAAAATTTTAATTTATTCCTCCAGTGTCTAAACTCTGCATCAAACCACAAGATGATCACTGACCATTTGAAATAATTTGATCGCATTTCAGTTGTTTGCACTGCCGTTGATACCATTGTCAATCTATAATCCTAAATACTAGGCCTGTAACAAATTTTGAAGTTCAGCGCATTGCTGAAGTAAATATAGATGATAAAAGATAATACTGAAACTAATTAATGCCACTGACACGATAAACCAAGAGCAGATTTAAACCACAAAAATCTACAATATTGTTTAAAAAAAATTTACTGACCCCCCCAAAAAATATTGTTCCATATATTGAAAGATAAATCGATATAGTGATTATCGTGACAGGCCTACTGAATACACATGGGACAGTTTGACCTTTGAACTGCAACTTTGAATTCACAAAGCAATAAACTCAAAAATAATGGAACCACTTACCTGCCTGTCTAATATTATTTTCCAATAGATTCTGTCCCCAAATTACCCAAGTTCTAAACCAATCAATCCACAGCAGGCGTCGGACGAGCCAGGGCTGAGAGTCTCATTCAAACAAAAAGACAGATGGCCATTACAGTCATTAAGACACCACTTCCTCTTTCTCCAAATGTGTTGAAAATAAGGACTTAATACTGATTCAAGTAAAGAAAAAACAAACAAACGAATATATATATATATATATATATATATATATATATATATATATATATATATATATATATATATATATATATATGTTTTAGGCTTTCATTTTTACAGTGTACAGATATCCTTTACGCTGCCCTGATTCTTTATTTGTGAGGGACCAGGTACAAATGTGGTAATCTTACAAAAGAAAAGATGATTTGTACTAGATTTAGCTACTGCTACTTTCCATCTGCTGTTCCTGGGCAGCAATACAACACTCATTAAAAATACATATTTCATTACAACTGCATTGTAAGGCTAACAGTTCATTAACATAAGCAGTAAAATACAATAAAATGTTACCCAATACATGTTTCCCAGAGATATTAAAAACCATTATGAGCAGTTTTTTTATAGTCAGATAACTTTAATAAGTAAATGAATCAAAGAATGTATTTTATATTTGTCACATACATTATGATTTCAACCATGCATGGAATGATATTGAAATTTGGTGTCACAATTATCATGACCAAAATTATTGCAATAAATGACACCATAAGTTGCTGACAGTTTAAACATATTCTGGATATGAATAATTACAATTTTTTAATATTATTAATAAGTTCCATATTTAAACAAGTGTTATATAGCTGTACTTTGTGAAAACAACTATACTCTAGCAGATAACATTATGGAGAATTAGGTTTGTTCTGCACATTTTGGTGATATAATGGCAATTATCTTTGTTGGCGATTCTCACTGTTATGTCAAATCTAACATAAACAATCATTGTTGACCTTTTTTTATCATGATAAACAATATCATTGTTTACTGTCCCCTCTAGGCCTGTCACAATAATTACTATATTGAATTATGATTCAATATTTATCCTGGGTAATTTTTCTTTGCAAAATTAGGTAGATTTTTGTTATTTTGGTTTAAATACAATAAGATTTGAGATGCAGAGGGTTGAAATAGTAACTTCTGTGGCTAATTATTGCTTAATTCAGCTGTTTATATATTGCAGCTCAGGCCTTTTAATGATACTGTCTATTTAAAAGTGTTTTACTGGGATTATTCTACTCTAAATGTGTTTCAGTATAATCATTTATCACACTGCATCTATAGAGCAATATTTCGTTCTTCAAAATTTGTTATCACAAAATTGTTTGTGACAGGCCTACTTTTAACTGAGCCAAATTCAGAGGACCAATTTTTACTTTTTGGCATAAAATCAAACTCAATCAAAATTAGCCAACAATTAATGCTAAAGTTCTAAATACACCTGTCGTTTTGGTTCACTTATGCAAGTTTTAAATAATCTAAAATTATTATATTTTTAACCAAATGTACAACAACAACAACAAAAAAGACTCAAGCTAGAATCCTGTTACTGTCAAATTTACATGGACAAAGGGATTAGAATAGAAATATTGGCTAATGGGATCATTTAAAGCCACAGATGTTTTCAGATTCCATGTTACCAAAGGTCATTAAAGTATGGTTTTAAACTCTTTTGTGGTTTACCCCAAGCAGTCACATATTCAATTACCAACAACATTGCCATTACATGCATTATTCATATCAGAACAAACCTATTTTTTTTGCTTAAAAGCCCAGATAAGTACTTCAGGTGAGAACTTTGGGTGTGTACTTCGGGTGCATACCAAGGGGGAGTAGTAATTCTAGTAAACAAATCAAGCAATGCAGGGTTTTATATAACAGATACATGATTTTAATATAACATGCAAAATTCGAATGTACTATATTGTCTTAATGCAAAAATAAGCATTTGTATAAGATCCACTTTGCAATCCACTAGAAGACATTCATCCACACTGTTTATTGTCAATGTGGTAAAATCCAGGCAAACAGAAGTTCATTGGGAAAGACACTTCACTGTTTGTATCTGTAACTATGGATACCACCAGGAGGACAATATAGATAGTGTCATAAGGCTGAAATAGCTAAAACATATTGACAGACAATCATTTACTCAACTAAGACTAAGCCTCTCATGATAATTACTATACCATCTTACTGTTGGATATATGAAAGATGGAACAATTCTTTTTGGGGAACAGTATTTGTCGTGGGTACTTTTTCTCTCCTACTGTAATCACAATACTAAAATGTCAAATTCTATTTTGGTCATGAGGAATAGACTCGATACTCAATATTGGTTCCGATACCACAATGATAATTAAAAAAAACGAAACAACAGAATGCAACTTTAAATGGTAGTACTTTAATTTATATTATCATGTGGCCTTTTATCTGTGTAATCCCTCAGTCGTCCAGGTAGGTTCCTCAGTGGCCCAGGGGCGTATATTAGTCTATGTGGTCGTATACTCGTTCTGTTTTAATATCAATTAGTATCTGATTTTCAACTTCTGACAACCCTAGAGAGGCTTGCTAAAGGATACAGGTGCATGTGTTGACAACCATGGCCTATAATTAACTGACCTTTGATAAGTGCATTCACTTTCACAATGACACGTGAGACTTTGAGGAGTTATAAAAGAACTTCCATTATTATATTAAATCATCTATTAGCAAAGAAGAATCACAGTGTAAATGAATTAAACTGAAATACAATGAGCCTATAACAGCGATGTAGTGACAGTTCGATTCACTGCAAGGTACAAAGAAATGCCTAAAACTTTTGACATCACGTTTACGTTATAATTACATAATCAAAGTTTCAGTAACACTGATAATGATAATTGTAGCATATTCTTTCACTCAGACAATGGGGTTAAACTGCCTTATTTCATTACAAGGCTGACGACCTTTGCGTTAGCCTATTTGATCATGTTGATTCATTGATTGTCACTGCACAAGCTAGTCCAAATACTACGTACTTTAGTGCAGGTAACGTTTATAACCTGCAATGTTCCTTGGCCACAAAAAAATAATAATTTGGAACTGTGGTTTATAATAAATCTCAATCCATTTATAATATCTTGCATTTTCCATTTGACACCAACAACATCACAGCAGCTAAACCTTGCAGCACTTTAGCCTGCGTGCTAATGTCGCATCAGTATGGGATTACCCACTATCCACTTTACGCACACCCACGCGTAATCGTGCAACTTAAAAGCCTATTTGAGCATTAAATACACGAGAAAGAGCGATATGGCTTAACTGTTAGTAAAATATCTGCTAAGTGATTTACATAAGTCACCATCCAGTATAAGGAAGCTAGCGTTTGTTGCAGGTTTAGCATCGTTAGCTCCAAGCCACCCCCCACCGCTGGTTTTGCAGGGGGCATCGGGAGACTGAACCAAAACGCACAAAAATGACACAAACATGGGTGAATATTTTAGGATTTCGCGGTTTCAATATGTTTAGCCAAATGCTAACATGCGTAAAAGCGCACGGGTTTACCTCAGGATGGAGAATGGGGACGCAGCCAGCTTCTTTCTCATATTCCTCCATAGCGTCAGCCATCTTGGTGTTGAAGTGCGCAAAGCATCGTGGGAAACAAGAAGCTGTGGAGGGGGGACACAACAAACGGAGGACCATAGAGGAGGAGAGGAGGAAAAAGGATGGCGAGATGGAGAGGTGGAGAGGAGGTGGAAAGAGGAGAGGAGAAGAGGCCAGAAGCAATTAATCAACATTGTAATCAGCAGCACACGCCCAGGATTAACCTACATGTTGTTATTACTGATGTGTAAACAATGTGACACCTGCCAATAGGATAAATCATAAATATTAATCTATATAACTGCATTATTTATACATCAGTTGTTACATAGACCTAAGGAATAACAATGGTAGTAACTTCATACTGCCACTAGCATCATCTATGCTGCCATTAACATCATTCAATAATTCAAAGTTTATTTATATAGCACATTTAAAACGATCTAATATAATAGCACAGTCCATAAATCAAAAATACATTAAAAAACGTACTGCAGTTTAGTACTTCTTGTTATCTGCTAGGACTTTTGTTATATTGAGGACTTTTTCCCATTTAAAAGATATAATACTTGGTTTTTAACTGTTTATCGCTATCACATGATCCTAACGTTTTCCCACTGTTTTTCCTTGCCAAGAAGAAGGGTTCAACAGTCCTCCATTTGCTTGTTTTCTATAAATGTTGGTTAATCTGTTTTGACCAATGTCTATTAGATTTTGTAACTTTCTTTTGGTTAAATCAATGATTTTGTTCAGCCCTAAGAGGCGACTGCTGCTTCACAAAAATTAATTTAATTGAACTATTATTGTGAAATGCATGGTTGGCAGTAAAGTCCTGATTGCATAGGCTTGTTGAAGTAGC
Source organism: Periophthalmus magnuspinnatus (assembly GCF_009829125.3). Classification (NCBI taxonomy): domain Eukaryota; kingdom Metazoa; phylum Chordata; class Actinopteri; order Gobiiformes; family Gobiidae; genus Periophthalmus; species Periophthalmus magnuspinnatus. The sequence goes on from NC_047137.1 coordinate 1,077,718, forward strand.
TTGTTCTCTTGTTAAACTGTGTAGTGCCATGATGAGTTTTGAAATCTGGAGTTTTGTTCGATTAAATATTGAACAAATGTCTAATAGGCTATGACTGGAGCATACATGTTTACAAATGAGATTGTTTCTTATCCCCCTGTAAAATATTTCAGATTTCAGGTAATGCTGACTTTGAAGTTTAGTTATAAATTACATTAAACTTTTGTTTTTGCATTGATAAACAGCATTGTGTAAGAAGAAAGAGTTATAAGCCTGCAACAGCACAAAAGCCTAGACTAAGTAAAATGGGAAAAATGGGAAATCAATGCTTGCCTGCCTTAACAAACTTGCTGGTATAAAAGATTTTGTGCTGCAGTTGAAATATAGAAATAAGGAGGGAATTTATACTTATTTTATTTTCTATTTGCTATATTTAAAATCTAAATTTTATCGGATTTCAGTAAAATAACAAACAAAAAAACAACAAACAAACAAAAAAAAAACAACTAAATTACCTCTAGGTAATTGCATTATTTAGTAACTGTATCATTGACCCTGATCTACTTATAGGACTAGAATAATTATATAGACTATAGTCTATGTAATTTGCATAATTTAGCCTGTGTGCACTAGCCCAGCATTACATTCGTTGTGTGCTGTGACAAAGTTTTGCATTAATATTTGAGAAGACCCGTGCCCACGTCTTTGTTCCCGAGAAAGGAAAATTACATGATGTACCAGAACACCCTTGTCCATTTTGAATCACAAAAGTGGAGCCATATCAAACCACTAGATGTCACTGTTCACCAGCGCGTGTAGGCTGTTGCGCTTTTCCACGTTTCTAAAGTCAGTTTCATTTTCTGTTCTTTTTAAATAATGCTGATTTTGAAGTTTAAACTGAATATTTTAGCATATTTCTTTGGTAATGCAGAAGAAACATTTGTTCACGAAAATATTCCGAGGGAAATATATTCGTGAATTGAAAGAAAAGCAAGAAAATATTGGTCGGGATGTCAGCATCAAGGCACAATGAAGCCTATCTATCCCATGCAGTGGATTGGTTTGTCCTCTATTACTGAAATATGTATGGAGGATTAAAAAAAAAAAAAAAAAAAACCTTGTTAAATGATGGTGAAAAAAATACAAAAACTGCCAAATAAATAATGTAACAACATGACGTTTCTGTTGTTTTTCATGTTTTTCATCCAAATTGGTGTTATTGTAATCCCAAACAAATGTAGACTCATCCTTATATATCATATTTTATCATTCATTTTCAATTCAATTCATTGTATTTTTGTAACGCCCAAAATCACAACACCAGTTGTCTCGAAGGACGTTCATGTTTTGGTAGATGGGGGAAACCGGAGTACCCGGAGGAAACCCATCCAGACACGGGGAGAAACATAAAAAACTCCACACAGAAAGGCCTGGACGACTCGGGGATCGAACCAAACCTTCTTGCTGTGAGGCATGAGTGTTGCCACTCAGCCACCGTGCTGCCTACAAACAAAAACAAAACAACAGGTAAAATCAGATCATAAATCCTATATCATAGCCATCCATTCAGCGTAATTATATATGAGCCATCCCATAAATGAATGAATATTATGTAATCATAGACAGTCTATGCATGCAATATTTTCCAAAAACTTAAAGATATTGTCCAAGACACATAAAAATGAAAAAGTCCTTTACTGGAAATCTTTTTAAAGGCTCACACAGGCCTATTTTTACTAGAAGGACACATTTGTAAACTCTCATCTCTTTGTCAAATAAATATAAATATACTTTGCTCATGTGGTGCAGCTCTACCTATCCTAACAGGACCTGTTTACCATGGAAGTATAATAAAATCTTTAATATGAGTTCTTATTATAGATCCGTGCGCTTTACATTTAAATCGTCAATGTTGGAAATGCTTTTAATTTGAAATCCTTGACCGGAATTGCTCCACCTCCACTTTTTCCGCTTTTCCCTCCCTGTGTGAGAGGCGTGCAGGCGGGTCAGGCTCCGTGTACCTCCTGCACTTCACTGTAGCCCCCAGCTTTAGCCACGGAGCAGTCATCTTTGAGTTTCAGCGCCACTTTTTAAACTGCACCCTTTAAATCACCACGTTAATGCCGCTATTTGAACGAAAAACGAACGAATGAAGCTAGAGGCTAAAGCTAAAAATAAAGGTTGAATGCTAACAGCTAGCAGCAGCCAACAACCCGTCACTGACAGGGGCTGGAGATTCACGGCTTCTTCCTGGGTTTAGCCACACAAACAACCTCCGTACTGCAATTATTAAAAGGTAAGACCGAACACGACGCACTAGCATAACATAATACGCTATTTGATCAATCACACATAGAGGCAAATTTTGTAAGAAAATTTAATTTTCTCGATAGCATTGACTTCAATAATTATTATGTAATAACTGACAGAACCTGCGACATCTCGGCACTTTCCTTCTGCCACATCTGGATCTGTGTTAAGCATCTGCTAAATGGTGATGTATTAACTAGAGTTTGTCATATTTTCTACTTGTTGTTAAAGCGGTATTCATTGCTAACAAGTTGTTCTGTTGGAGGTTATGTAGAAGTGGTGGTTTGTTTACACTTGAATCACGTTGAGCTGTTTTGCAAATTGATAATTGCAATGCAGATTTTATGTTTTCTGGGTGTGATTGCATGGAATACTGTGTATCCGCCAAGATCATATGCTGTGAAATGTGCAGGGCCTAAGATACTAGGCAGTTTGTTAATGTTGGCATAATACTAACATTTTAAACTTGATTTTGATAAGGAATAAACTTGACACTCAATACCAATTCCACAATGATGATTAAAAACATTCTTTATTCCTACATTATAATGTAATTTTCAACATCAGATAATTGAACTTTATTTTATATTATATCTTGTCTTTGTAATCCCTCAGTTGTCCAGGTAGACTCCATAGTGGTCAATGGGCGCATACTAGTTTATGTGGTCTTATACCTTTCTGATACGGCTCAAGATCATTCTAAAGCTATTCATGAAAGGTTCATTACTGTCCTGAGACTTTTTAAATATCAATACTTGTTCAAGTGAGTATCTAGTTTCAGTACTAGTTTTAGTATTAAGTGGTATCTGAATTTCGTTGCTTTTGACAACCGTACTATTTGTCATAATGATGGCAGTACTCCTAACCATCCTGCTAAATGAATGCGTATTTTGTCTATTAATGCACTGAACTCAATTTGCCTCTTTGATAAGTTCATACCTTACATTCTGTTGCTTTTACAAATAGAAAGCAAATGATCTCAATTCATTGTCAAAGGTCAATTGTGTAAAAGAGTTATTTTATTAGTGTTTCCCTTTTTTATTTCAAAAATGCTGCTAGGTGTGTCCTATACTGGGCAGTAAAATCAAAGTAGTCTCAAGTCAAATCTAATTATATTATTTGCAGAATTGTTGAATTTTGAGAGAAGTATAACAAGTATTCATTGTGCTAGACCTTTTCTGTTGCGGGACTGTAATATGTACTGTGCAGTATTACTGTCACTATACCAAAATTTCACACTCAATTTTGATAATAAGGAATAAACATGATGCTCAATACCAATTCCGACACCACAAAGAAAAGAACATAGACAATAGAATGTCAGTCTCAACATTAAATAATAGTACTTTCTTTTCTATTTTCATCTTATTGTTGAATATATGATAAATGGAACAATTATTTTTCAGGACCAGTATTTGTCTTGAGTACTTTTTCTTTGCTAGTGTTGTCACAGTACTAAAATGTCAAACTCTATTTTGATACTGAGTAATAGACTCAATACTCAATGCCGATTCCAATACCACAATAATAATAAAAACTAAACAATAGAATGCGATTTTCAACTTTAAATGGTAATACATTCTTTTATATTATCCTGTGGCCTTTTGTCTGTGTAATCCCTCAGTCCAGGTTGGTTCTATAGTGGTCCATGGGGGTATACTAGTCTACGTATGTGGTCTTACACTTGTTCTGATACTGCTCAAAATCATTCTAAAGCTTTTCAGGAAAGGTTTATTTCTGTCCTATGAATGTGACTTTTTTAGTATTGAAATCTGCTCAAATGAGTATCTAGCTTCAGTACTAGTTTTAGTATCAATTAGTATCTGATTTCCGATGCTTTTGACAACCCTGCTTTGCACATTAGGATGGCACAACCACTTATAAAAGCAATTTAAATCCCTGTTCAAAATCTTTGGCATTTGACCCCAGGTAGAGAGGATACCTTGACATCTTTTTTCCTTTTTGCTTATATGGTTTATTTTATTGTAAATACTGATTTTATTGTTCTGATTTTAAATGTCCTTCATAATTGATTTTGATGGAATGACTGCTGGCTGATGGGAAAGTAGATTATCTTTTTCGGTCATTTGTTGGATCACATTTTACAGTATTTTTGGTACAGGCTATTTTGGTATCCCTTATGATTGTTTTCATCCCCTCCTGTCTGGGACCTATTCCTAAATTCTTGGGTGGGGCAGTTATTTTTTCCTTGAGGGTCATATTCAAATCCAGGCAGTGGCAGAGGGCCGGACTGACGTGATAATTAGTGTAACAAATGTTAATGAACACTTTTCTGTAAAATCTAGTCTACTGTAATCTATTACATTACACTATATATGTTTCATTGTGACTGCGATATTGTCTGGTGTTTTGATATCATGAGATATCTTGTATATGGGTGATGTTTTGAGCAGCTGGCCCTGTTATAAAAAATAAATTACAAAATGGTCAGGTTCTTGTTGCATTTAGAGTTGTCAAAAGTATCGATAAACAGGTACTAATCGAACTAGTATAGAAACTACATACTCATTTTGCAGGTATCGATACTAAAAAAGTCACATTCACAGGACAGAAATTAACCTTTTCTGAATAGCTTTTAGAATGATCTTGAGCTGTATCAGAACATGTATAAGACCACTAGTATATGCCCTTGGACCACTTTGGAGCCTACCTGGGCGACTGAGGGATAACACAGATATAAGGCCACGTGGTAATATAAAAGAAGGTAGTACCATTTAATGTTGAAAATCACATTCTATTGTCGAAATAAAGAGTGCTTTTTATTATCATCATACTATTGGAATTAGTATTGAGTATCAAGTCTATTCCTTAGTATCCAAATCAACTTTAAAATTTTAGTATCGTGACACCCCTACTGTCATTATTATCACACTAATCTCTGTACTTGATGTATAACACTGCTGATTGTAGTAGGCTGAATTTAAATGTGATTTAGTTCTGTTTAGTCAATTTCCTGTTTGATTTGTCTTTGTTTTGTTTGGTTGGCAGATTGCCCAGTTTTACTGCTGGTTTAGTTTGAGTAGTTTTTGTTCAATAAATAGATACATCATACATTTAACAGCAAAAAGTAGGACTGTATTAAAAATATCAATATGACAATATATATTGTCACAGACTTCTTGCCAATAGGCCTATTGATACGAGGTGCTGTATTGTGATGCTTTAAAACTATTCCATTTGAATATGAATTGCTGAGTTATACCCTTTAACTCCCTGCTGACTTCTGCATTAAAACTGAATCTACTGGGATGAAAATGTGACTTGTTTATAAGGTAGTTTTGTTCTGTGGACAATGTAGACATGAAATTCTGCTGCTTTTTACCCTGAAAAGAACTATTTCATGCCTTTTCCAGAGATGTTCATGGATCGAGAACTAGCCAAAAGTCACTATTTTAGTCTTAGCCCTCCTCTCTCTAAACTGCAAGCTAATACTTCAGTAATGAACTTGCAGATTAACAAAACAAGCTGATACTTAGTTGATACAATTTTATGGCATCCATTTATAATTATTTCGGTAATCAAATTTAGCAGTAATTCTATTTCGCTATTTTTTTGTGCTATTTTGAGGTCATTTTGAGTCACAAAACCTCTTCTCTCAGCACATGACATGTTGTGGAATTTGTATTCAGAAAACAATTATTTGATTACTAAATTAGTTTATGACTATTTTGATTTAAACACCTGAGAAAATCAATGTTATATTTGGTACAGGAGCCTTTGTTTGCAATTACAGAGGTCAAACTTTTCCTGTAGTTTTTCACCAGGTTTGCACACACTGCAGGAGGGATTTTGGCCCACTCCTCCACACAGATCTTCTCTAGATCAGTCAGGTTTTTGAGCTGTCGCTGAGAAACACAGAGTTTGAGCTCCCTCCAAAGATTTTCTATTGGGTTTAGGTCTGGAGACTGGCTAGGCCACTCCAGATTCTTGATATGCTTCTTACGGAGCCTCTCCTTGGTTATCCTGGCTGTGTGCCTCAGGTTGTTGTCATGTTGGAAGACCCAGCCATGACCCATCTTCAATGCTCTAACTGAGGGAAGAAGATTGTTCCCCAAAATCTCGGAATACATGGCCCTGGTCATCCTCTCCTTAATACAGTGCAGTTGTCCTGTCCCATGTGCAGAAAAACACCCCCAAAGCATGATGTTTCCACCCCCATGCTTCACAGTAGGGATGGCATTGAGACCCCTTGAGGTGAGATCTTGCATGGAGCCCCAGTCTGAGGGAGACTGACAGTCATGTTTAGCTTCTTCCATTTTCTAATAATTGCTCCAGCAGTGGATCTTTTTTCACCAAGCTGCTTGGCAATTGCCCTGTAGCCCTTTCCAGCCTTGTGGAGATCTACAATTTTGTCTCTTGTGCATTTTGACAGTTCTTTGGTCTTGGCCGTGTTATTAGTTGGAGTCTTACTGATTGTATGGGCCGGACAGGTGTCTTTATGCAGCTAACAACCTCAAACAGGTGCTTCTAATTTAGGATAATAAGTGGAGTGGAGGTGGACTTTTTAAAGGTGGACTAATAGGTCTTTGAGGGTCAGAATTCTAGCTGATAGACAGGTGTTCAAAAACGTATTTGCAGCAGTAACATACAAATAAATTATTTTAAAAATCATACATGTGATTTCCAGGGTTTTTTTTTTTTTAGATTATATCTCTCACAGTGGACATGCACCTAAGATGAAAATTTCAGACCCCTCCATGGTTTCTAAGTGGGTGAACTTGCAAAATCACAGGGTGTTCAAATACTTATTTGCCTCACTGTATGTTAAGATTTTTGTTTTTCTAGTTGGAATACAATAATATTTAAGCAGTAGAGAGTTGAGTAAGCGACTCATGGCTAAATATTACGTTATTCTGTTATTTATCTGTTGCAGCTCAGGGCTTTTAATGATACTTTCTATTTGAAAATGGGTTACTGGATTATCCTGCATTTTATTATTGTGTAAGTGGCATAAAGCAGTTTCAGTATTATACTTTATTGCAAAAATTGTCTGTTGCCATATATCCTGCTTCAAAATGTGTTTTTCATGACAGGCCTAGGCACAGCTCTAATGTTATCCCAGTCTTGTAAAAATCTTTGTGTGTTTATAAAAAAAAAATACTTTTCCACATTTCCATTATCCTCCAGCCCTTATTGTTGGCTGCTATGTTGGAACATATGGCCTGATTTCTAGTGCGTGTTGTAATGCTCACAGCACCACATACGTCACACACAGACCCCACGACCTCACTGCTGCGCAACACTTATCTCCGCCCCCCTCTCCCCCTCCTGCTGTGTCTCTGGTTCCACTTTCACCAATGGGACAAGAAACAGGACACTTAAGCACCAGAAAACAACAGCTCCTCTTCCTGATTCTGTGGGACAGGCCATGCATCCGTAGTGTCTCCTTGTGTAATCTAAGCCTGTGTGGTCAGTGCCATCTTCAATGTTAATGAGAACATTCCCTCATCTCTGTCCTGCTTTGAGGTGGGCCATCTGTTTTTTCACTTTGTCAGCAAGTCATCACCAAAAGTTTCCACACTCCCTCTTAGAACATAATGTACGTAAATGTACACTTAAAGGAGTGATTTTTGCTCTCTTAAAAATGTGAAAAACAGAACCAGTTCATTTAAAAAAGTTTGTAGTCAAACTTATTCATCACTTACCTTTAGGCTTGTCACGATAACAAAGTTTGAAGTATTGCTGATAAATATAGACAATAAACTATATTAATTTTACACTGACACAAAAATAAAAATCATGAGCTGCAATAAATTAATACATAGCTGAATGAAACACTTAAGTACATAGTTTGCATCTGTAATGAGTCATAGAAGTTATTATTTCAACCTTCTACAGCTTATCATATAGCCAAAAAAATAACCAAAGATTCCCAGTGGTGCAAAGGAAAAGTGCCCACGATAAATGTTAACCCCCAAAAATTACGGTTCCGTTAATATAATACATTGAACGATAAGTTGATATAGTAATTATTGTCACAGGCCTTTTGTGTTTCATGCATCCTAATTATTCACCACGAGGAGTTTATAAGTACTTTTCACAACTTTCAAAGACCAAACCAGAGTTTTGCCCTGATGGTAATGCTTACAAAAACTAGTATACTAATGTACACTTCTAGACAATAACTATTTAGTTTCTAATTAGCCTGGGAACGACTTGGGGTCCCACCGAAGGAGCTGGAGGACGTGTCTGGGGTGAGGGGAGGCTGGGAGTCCCTGCTTAGACTGCTGCCCCCATGACCTGGCATGGGATAAGCAGAAGAAAATGGATGGATGGTTTCTAATTAGATGCAGATAGTACACAGCTGACCCAAAGAGCTGCTTATACAATTATATCTGTACTGGGGCATGACACACTTCGCTGAATTTTTTTTTTTTTTTTTTTTAGGAAAAAAGGGTATAGGGCTTTTAATTTGTTCTCAGCATTTGCACCCATCTTTTGACCTGTTAAGAACAGTGGGTGACAGCAATGGATCTCCAGATCAGAACTTGATCTGATCAGAACTTGATCTGGAGATCTATTGCTGTGTTAAAACCATAAAAGAAGAACACCATGCATTTCAGTAGTAAAAATGTTTTTTAGTAGTTTTTTGATAAGACTCCATGATGTTAGCTCTGTTCAAAAGATTGTGAGCATTGAAACAGCACTGTTGATATATATATATATATTGATTTTGAGTCTTTTTAAAAACACATTAAAAGGGTGTTGAAATTGGAGATCAACAGATATGGTTTTTTGTCTATACTGATTTTGTTTAGAATACAGAGCAACCGATAAGTTCTGCTAATATCTTTTGAGCCAATATATAGGGCAGATCTTACAATTTTTATTTTCCCTAAATTATGTAATTTAAATGTACTACAGACTCCCCCAAGCCCTTTTTTAAGACAAACCTACAAGAAAGCTGTGTAATGACATTTTGTGTAAATATCTCTTCATATTAAAGGTTTCATATAAAGCTTTGTGGTATTTTTAGGCAGCAGATCAACCAAAACAAAATATTGGCCTATGCTAGAGATTTAAGGCCGACAGTCAATATGCTAAGAAGTCTAAATATCTGCCTGACAATTTCAGTTTCAGCCAGAGACAGACCAATAATCTATCTCTGGCTGAAATTGAAATTTTAATAAATATATTGTGAAATTCATGGGGTTACTAAAAAGCTGTTATATTCCAGGCCTAACAAAGATCTTGACCATTCCTGTATCCTTAAAGATACAGTGGAGCTTCCAGTAAAGGCTACAGAGATAATAAAACAGTTAACTCTTTTCAAAGGCTTGTGGAATGACAGTTATTTCAATGACTAAATATTTGTTGGTTTAACCTCAGGCCACATTATAGTGCAGAGCTTTTATATCATTATTGCAAAACATTTTCAACATGTTTACATTATCGATAAAAGCGCATTGTGGCAAATCCAGCCAGACAGAACTGTCCGATCATCAATTGACTGCAGTAGCACCCTATCCAACAAAACATCAGGCAGGCAAATCAGTATTGAGGGGAATCATCATTTCGTTTTCAACATATAAGAAAAAGAAAGAACAACATGAACAAAAGGAACTGGAACAGAAAATAAAACAACTAGAAACCATAAATGCAAGCAACCCCACAGAAAAAATACAAGACGAACTAAGGCAGAATAATTACAAGCTGAATCATATTATTAATAATAAAACCAAATTTATGACACACCGACTACGACAAGAACATTTCCACCACAATAATAAATCAGGCAAATATCTAGCTAACCGAATAAAGCAAAATAAAGAAAAAGCGATAATTGTCAGCATTAAGGAAAGTCAACACAGTCACCAGAAGAAATAAACCACATATTGAAGGACTTTTTTTCATCCCTATCAAACATAAATGCCTTTCTAAACAATATTCCTCTTCCAAAGCTCTCACAAGATCAAATAGGCATGCTTGAGGGCCCAATAAACGATAAGGAACTACACACTGTAATCGAATTAATGCCCAACAACAAGGCCCCAGGACTTGATGGCTTTCCTGCTGAGTTCTACAAGCATTTCTGGACCATTCTCTTGCCATTGTTCCAACAAAGATCCGACACTATCCTCAAATTACCGGCCCATCTCTCTTATTAATGCAGACCTTAAAATCATTACAAAATTATTAGCTCATCAAATTGAAAAAGTTATCCCTTCTATCATCAAACAGGCTTCATTAAAAACAGATATTCATCAAATAACACCCGCAATGCGGGTGTTATTTGATGAATGCAATATTCAACCGCTCAACAAAACCCAACCATAATAGTACCATTAGATGCAGAAAAAGCATTTGAGTAAACTGGTCTTTCCTGTTTTCAACACTACAAAGATTTGGCTTTGAGGAGTCATTTATAAACTGGATACATATCTTGCATTCTTCAGCTACAGCTACAGTTTTGACTATTGGACTGATCTCACCAACCATTTACACTCCATAGAGGAGCAAGACAAGGATGTCCACTCTCTCCAGCATTATTCCCTATATTTATAGAACTACTTGCAGCAGTCATCTGTCAAAATCCAACCATTACAGGCATCAGGATCTCCTCCAGGCTGTCAGAGCTGTTCAGTCTTAACTACACCCCCCTTCTTAAATCAGTCACAGATAGCCTCCAACTTTGGATGAATCTTCTGTTATCCCTCATTGGCGGAATTGCAAGAGTTAAAATGTCAGTTCTCCCCAAAATAAATTATCTCCTCTCCATGATCCAAACCCTCCAACTTCAAACTGGTTCCAATGCCTCGACTCTACAATATCAAAATTCTACTGGCAAAATAAACCTCCCAGAATAAAACTAAATCACAAGGTGAATTTGGAGCAAACTTTTTTCACTACTCGATAGCAATGCAACTGCAATATACTTTCAAATGGACTCACCCCCACCCCTCAGACAACATCTGGTCTGATACTGAGCAGGCAATTTGTGATGGCATCCCAATATCTGACCTCCCATTCCAAGGCCTTACAATCAAACATCACCCATGCTTTAAATTTTTAACAATATCTTCAGCTCTGACAGCCTGGTGGAAATTTCATAAAATTACTAACTCCACCATAGCACCATCTGACTTCACATCTATCTGGAATAATACAGACCTCCTACAAGATAAGAAACCCATATACTTCCACTCATGGGGAGAGAAAGGGATCACGCATCTACAGTACATATTTCAAGACAACAAACTGCTTTCTTTCCCACACCTGGTCCAGAGGTTTGGCATCAGGGAGACACAATACCTAGAATACCACCAACTGAAATCCATGATCCAAAGAGTTTACAATACAAAAAATATTAATCTCCCCCCTCCCCCCATACATCTCAAAAATAATAAATATTCAATCAACCAAAAAAACTAACAGCCAATACCTACAGAATTATCTTACAATCAGACAAAACTATGGCAATACCACATGAAAAATGGGAAAAAGACTTGGGAATTGCCCGTGATTTCAACTCCTGGACCCAAATCTGTTGTTGACGCAGCATGTCTTGAGCGTTCAGGCGCCAGACGCTCTGTAGAGAGTCCAAAAGTTGAAAAAGCTGAACTTTTTGGCAATTGACACGCAGCGTCAACCAATCAGAGACTACGCTCCAGTGACAAAGTGACCTCATCCGTAACGAGTAGAAAGACATCAGCCACAAACTTAATTATGCCGACACTCTGCAGAGCTGATCACCTCCATTGGTGGGTTTTATGTAATAAATAGACTAAAGTCACTCTCTCAGCTGGTCTGCAGCATCTACAAAGACCCAGGAAAACAAACATCCAAAGCACTCGAAGACTGCAACAGACGCTCTGGACACGCGTCAAGATGACGTGTCGGAGGCATTTGTCCTCAAATGCAAAGGTGTCCAGTTAAAGGCGTCCAACACGTTCTTGACGCCCCAGTCTTTCAGAATCATACTGCTAGGATCGAACATTTATGTAAATTTGGCTGAACGCATTCTGTACTGTACAAAAGACACAGCACGTCCCTTAGCCAATCAGGATGCAGAACGAAATGCACGTTCATACACTGTAAAAAAAAAGATGCAAAATTGCATGAAAAAAAAATCCGCGAAACAGCGAGACTGCCAAAAAGTGAGCCGTGATATAGCGAGTACTTGAAAACTGGACATTGACATTTACATTAACATCTGATGGATTACCATAATATTGTGTGCCTAAATCTTCAAAAGTGATGTTGTTTTGATGGTTGTTTTTGCGGTGCAATATCTATATTCATCTACAAGAGTAAATTCTATCTTGTTTTAAAATAGAAGCAGTTCATACATGTTTAAGCCAGCCATTCATTTCCATATTTTCCACCCATACAAATTTGCATGTTGAGTCCTGAAGTTTCCAGGCTTCATAGACTTGTGTTGGAGAAACTGCTGCTTCTGTTCAAAGGTAAGAATAGCCAAGTCATTTTCCATTCAAATGCTCTTTCCTATTTAAGCCCCACAGTCTCACATGGCTCTACATTTGAATGGGGCTAATAGGCTATGATTGCCTTTGTATGGATGAAAGTGAATTTATAACTGTGAATTCAAAACAGTGCAAAAATTTGTATTGGAATTGTATTAGGGATGTCAAAATATATTGGTTGTTTTCAGATTCTAGACGGTGACGGTGTTATATTGCCAGATGGAGAGCAAAATCCTGATTTTCTTATCGATACTTTGCAGCTGAAGTCAGCAACATTCTCTGATAGATGATGCTACCCAGAGGCACTGCTATGTCTGAAGCTCTGGTTCTTAAATTAGACTTTAATCTTAGCTTTGTTTTAACACAATCTGGCCAGAAAGAACTGACTTAGCAGGAACTACAACAACTGAGTTGATTTGTACCGTTACACACCTCCCTCTCAAATAATATTACAGTCACAGGCTAGCTATCATCAGCCCTTTTTCAGTTAGTCACTCTCACCTTTTATGTTGAAAATCAAACACCTAAACAGGACCACAAATGCTTGTATTGATTATAGGTCATAGATGAGTTGTTTAAATCCATTTTGTATTTTTTCTTGACTTTTCAGATCTGTCAGATTGTAAAATTTATCAGGCTATGTTTGCTAATGTGTGCATTGTATCACCATGGAAACTGATGAACATTCCTGCATAGACATACATGCAGAATACTCCCAACATGATGTTACTGCAAAGTATCTATTTTACTCTATAGGAATAGGTATAGCAACTGATAATGGTCATAGTTTTCACAGCACTGGTGTCCCGTCTTTAATCTCAGTGTATATTTATCTCTGTTTTATGGGCCTCCATATGTTTACACAGGCACTCCGGGGCTTATGTAACAGAATTGGTTTGCTTTCTTTAACATTGTCAAGGGGCCATTGTCAGAGAGCATGTTTGTCTGATAAAACCAGATTGTTTATTTTCATTGGGAAAAATGTAATCTGGATTAAAGCCATGGACAGCCAAGAGAGTGTCCTAAATATGTGGTGGTAGCCATGAAATTCAGCTTTTGCTTTGCAAGTTAAACCTGCACTTTCAGAAGCCCTTTATGATGTATCAACAATCAAGGATAGTTACGTCGCCCGGACTGGCATTACCGGGGCCCCACTCTGGAACCAGGCTTGGGGTGGGTGCTTGAGAGCAAGTGCCTGGTGGCTGGACCTTTCCCCGTGGGAGGATCCATAAGGGGCCGGTGCAGAGAGATCCGGGTTGAAGGCAGGGGCAGCAGTCGAAGGTGGGGGCCACGACGACTGGATCTGCGGACATGGAGACTGGTTCTGGGGACATGGAATGTCACCTCGCTGGAGGAAAAGGGGCCTAAGCTTGCGCGGGAGGTTGAGCATTACCAACTAGTCGACCTCACCTCCACGCATAACTTGGGTTCTGGAACCCAACTCCTTGAGAGGGGCTGGATTCTCCATTTATCTGGCTGGTGTGGGCTTGCTCATTGCCCCACAGCTCAGCTGCCATGTGTAAACAAGAGGGTCGCGTTCCTGTGCCTTTGGGTCTGGGACAGGTCCCTCACTGTTGTATCAGCCTACGGGCTGAACAGTGGTCCAGAGTACCTGTACTTCTGAGAATCCCGGGGAGGGGTACTAGACAGTGCACTGACCGGAGACTCTGTTGTTCTCCATGTGGGTAATGACACCTGGAGGGGCGTGATCAGGAAGAATGGCCTCCCTGATCTGAACCCAAGCGGTGTTCTGTTATTGAACTTCTGTGCTAGTCACAGTTTGTCCATAACAAACACCATGTTCAAGCACAAGGGTGTCCATCATTTTTTCATGAGTGAGAGAAGGATGGAGCGTGAGATTGACAAGCAGATTGGTGAAGCATCTGCAGTGATGCGGACACTGTATCGGACCGTTATGGTGAAGAAGGAGCTGAAAGGCAAAGCTCTCAATGTAGCAGTCAGTCTACGTTCTCACCCTTACCTGTGGTCATGAGCATTGGATAATGTCCGAAAAGTCGCAGATACAAGCGGCCAAAATGGGTTTCCTCCGCAGGGTGGCTAGGCACACCCTTAGAGATGGGGTGAGGAGCTTGGTCACACGGGAGGAGCTCGGAGTAGAGAGGAGCCAGGCTCGGGCATCTGTTCAGGATGCCTCCTGAACGCTTCCCTAAGGGGAGTGTTCCGGGCATATCCCACGAGGAGGAGGCCCCGGGAAGACCCAGCACTCACTGGAGGGACTATGTCCCTTGGCCGGCCTGGGAATGCCTTAGAGTCCCACCGGAGGAGCTGGAGGACGTGTCTGGGTGAGGAAATCTGGGAGTCCCTGCTTAGACCACTGCCCCCTTGACCCGGCCCTGGATAAGCAGAAGAAAATGGATAGATGGATGGACCTGCACTGAACAACTTCGCTGATGGAGGTTCCACTGCCTGCTTGTCTCTATTGGAGATGTTATTGCATTGTTATGAAATGTTCCACAGCATATCATCAAACACATCTACCATTTATTTAATTACAAGTGGTTCTATTACTCCAAAATACCTTAAATTCTTACTCGGATGTGGTTCTAGCCTCTCCACAGTTTTGACATGTAGCTTACCTTGATGGGGCTTGTCTCCATGGACCTGTAGTAGTTCATAATTTGGTAAATTTTCTGAAATTTTGTCCCCTGGATTAAAATACAAATGTTATAAAGCAATAAAAGCCTTTGTTATAATTTCTAAATTGCAAATCTAATCAAATTACTTCTCCTTTCTGCAGACAAAATAGCAGTTGTTCTAGTGCTCCTAGAGACTATATGTATAAATGGACGTAGCTCACCTCCTAGCAACCGCGATCGAAATGGGAAGTGCTCATGGGTACGCTGCCGGCTCCATCGGCTCCAATTCACTTTACATTGAAAAAGTGACACCCCTCTCTGTGTAACTACCGCAGTGAGCCTCATCATTTTGGTCTTAAAATGTTCGTATTAACCTGCTCTACATGATTCTGTGATATCATTTCACCATTTTGTCCGTAAATCAAGATAAGAACTTTACAGATTACAACAGACTAATCAGGTGCCTCCTACTAACATTAGCAACAGGTTTGATTGATGGTGTTGCTAAGCACCAGCTCCTTGCTCAACCACCGGTACGGGCAGGAAGGGGCTTCCAGATGGATTTTTTTGGTTGCTGTGATACTCGCGGTCAGAACTTGGCTCCAAATTTGCCCCTGTAACCACTAGCCTCGATGAGCTTCATTTGACTGGAGCCATTCGCTATGGGTGATGTCACACTCACTTAGTCCACTTTTTGTATAGTCTACGAGTGCTCCCGATGACCTATAGTTTAATATTTCTTCTGTGCAGACCCGGTGTCATTGATGTACAGGACCCATCTCCTTTTGTTAAACCATCATAATGCTAAAGGAAGGATATTACAATGCCAAGGCCCTCTTCTCCTCCTCTATAATGGCAACTAGGTCCCTCACACGGCTGTGCCCCGATTTATGATGTATGCATTAGCTATTAACGCAGCACATACAATTATGTTATCAATATTGCTTTTATGTATAATGGTTACCTGGGAGCATTAACACTTAAAACAACACTGAAATGAGAATATTTACACACAAATCACATGTCCATCAAGGTCTACTTTAAACTACAGATCTTTTCTAACCTAGAGGAAAGTGTAAATTTGGTTCTCTGCTATAGGATTGAATGATTTTGTTATGCTAGTTCAGTATTTTTAAACAATATTGGGACTGCATTATGATTTCCAAGTTTTGTAAGTAGTGTTGTTCAATTCAATACCAATTACAATACCTAAATGATAATAAACCCTTACTTTAGACCAGTGCTTCTCAATTATTTTCTATCATGCCCCCCTATAAAGAAGAAAAAATTTTGCGCCCCCCCCGAAAAAATAAAAGAAATGAAATGATATAATGAAATTTAATTACATATTAAATAAAATTAAATAAACATCAAATGAATAAATTAAAATTAAATACATATCAAAATAATACATTAAAATTAAATAAATATCAAATTAAAACAAGTAATTTAGCAATTTGGTGTGCCACCTTATATGATGCTAACAGTGCTTGCTGCTTTAAGTGACATTTACAAAGCGGGATGATTGTTGTTAATATTCAGCACGTTTATGCTGAAAAAACTCCAGCGTCTTATCAGCGTGACTGAGGTGTAATGAGGTGGTGCTTTAACTTATTTGGCTTCATACTGTCCGCTGCCACAGCAGACACCGGTCTGTCCACGTGTCCCACCGGAGTCACGGTGAAGCCAAGTGCTAAATACTCTTCATCAGACTTCCTCGTCTTACTTTTCATGTGACTTTACCTCCGTCTATCTCTGCCTTTCTTTTCATCCCTGTTAAAATGTTTTCCATAGTGTCTCTTTAGCAAAAGTGTTTCTTGTTCACTGCCCTGTGTCACGATCTGTTCGCTCTCTCCTGCTCTTTGCTGCGTGCGCGCTGCATGCGCGCTGCGTGCAGTACTACAGTGTCATACGCGGAGTCATACTCGACCCCCCCCGAATTCTCACCGCCCCCCCCACTATTTGAGAACCACTGCTTTAGACTATAAAATGAGATGTTCAACATTAAATGTAGTACCTTCCTTTATATTCCCATGTGGCCTTATATCTGTGTAATCCCTCCAGTCCAGCCAGGTAGGTTCCATAATGGTCCATATACTAGTCTGTGTGGTCTTATACTTGTTCTGATACAGCTCAAGATTATTATAAAGCTATTCACGAAAGGTTCATTACTGCATTGTGAGTATGACTTTTTTAGTATCGATACCTGCTCAAATAAGTATCTAGTTTCGATACTAGTTTTTGTATGGATTAGTATCTCTTTTTTGATACTTTTGCCAACCCTATATGCAAGTAATATTCAGTAAATAAAGCTGTTGTGTTTAAGGATTTCAACGCTTACCAAAATGGCCACCACGCTCCTGCCCTGTCACTGTGGTAAAGTGCATCCACCAGTGGGACAAATCTGATTATACTTGTGAGCCTGCTTTACTTGATTGTGCAGCTCTTGTTGCTACCTACAAGAGGCTTAGCGGCTGTAAACCCCACTGTTTATTTTCCATTGAACTTCATTGGGATGTGGTCCTTTCATTGTAGCGGAGCTTTTATTAGGCTCTGGCGCTGGCTACTTCAAACAGCATCTGAACAAATAGGCTTAAATTGGCTCAGGTTGGTGGCCACAGTGGGAAGAGGAGATATTAGCAGGTATTTTCTTCTGCTTATGAAGTTTGGACAGTCTTGGCAGATCAGAGCATGAATGGTGTCCCACTCAATTAACTCCACTGCCCGGGCGGGGGCACTTTCCCTGGTCTTTGCATTAAAACTGAGAGGATGGTGAAATTAGCAGCTATGTTGGTGTTACTGGTTTTGTTTAACTTGTTTTGACATGCTGACCAAAATAAACTATAAATAATTATCAATTTAGATACAATATTTTGGTAAATATATTCAGAGTCACATCACTGGCTGCAGTTACATGCACTATCAAATTATAATATCAGATTTTTTAGTTATAAGGCTATTTAAATGAAATGTAAAAAGCAAAATCATGTAATTTCTTTCTGATCATCATTCCTTACATTACTCGCATCAAAATTTGCAGTTTACATGTCATTGAGATAATCTTAAATATAGGTAGTCACTGTGCTGTTTGGTGACATGTTGTGTACCACACTCAGCATGGACCAGAAGAAGCCAAGGAAAGAGTTGTCTCAGGAGATTAGAAAAAAAATTATAGACATGCCTGTTAGCCCAGCACAGGATGTTCTACCTGTGGCAGCTGAGAAAACGCAAGCTGCCAGTCCAGATGATGGTGCAGTTTTACACGGCCATCATTGAGTCCATCCTCACCTCCTCCATCACTGTGTGGTTCGCTGGGGCCACTGCCAGGGACAGACAAGAGACTGCAGCGCATTGTGCGCTCTGCTGAGAAGGTTATTGGCTGCAGCCTTCCATCGCTACAGTACCTGTACATCTCCAGGACTCGGGGGCGAGCAGGCCGTATAGCAGCTGACACTTCTCACTCTGGACATGGACTATTTCAGCCACTTCCCTCTGGCAGGAGGCTACGGTCCATTGGGACCAGAACCTCTCGTCATAAAAACAGTTTCTTTCCCTCTGCCGTTTGTCTCATGAACACTTTATAATATTTGCACAAAACTGGACACTTTATAATATCTGCACAAAATTGGACACTTTATAACACTGGTCACTTTAATAAGTCATGTTTGCACTGTTGTTCTGATGCTGCTGTTGTATATATTTTCTACCTCTTAAGTATTTTATTTGATTTTTTAAGCATATCTTTTTTTAACTTTGTGCATGCCCTTATTTGTATTTGTATTTATTCAGTTTGTTTTATGTTGCACTTTATCACCAAAGTAAGTTCCTAGTTGTGAACTGTGTTCACAAAGATGGCAATAAAAGGATTCTGATTCTGATTAATAGTAAAGGCTATAAGACCATTTTCAAGCAGCTTGATGTTCCTGTGACTACAATTACACATATTATTCAGAACTTTAAGATTCATGGAACTGTATCCAACCTCCCTGGACGTGGCTGCAGGGGGAAAATTGATGACAAATCAAAGAGACGGATAATACAAATGCTAACAAAAGAGCCCAGAAAAACTTCTAAAGAGATTAAAGGTGAACTTCAAGGTCATGGAACATCAGTGTCAAATCGCACCATACCAACAATGGTAGAGTGTTTGTCCACTCATCCAAAGGTTGGCGGTTCAAATCCCGCTCTCAACATAAATCTCATTGGTTGAGCGGTCAGATCCACTGGTTGGCAGTGCGATTCTAACTCACACAGATGAATGCTGTCGTTGTGTCCTTGGGCAAGACACTTAACCCACCTTGCCCTCAGTGTCTGCGTACACTGGTGTGTGAATGTGTGTGTGAATGGGTGAGTGGTTCCTTGTTGTAAAGCGCTTTGAGTGCCTTGAAGGTAGAAAAGCGCTATACCATTTACCATTATTGTTTGAGCCAAAGTGGACTTAATGGGAGACGATCAAGGAGGACACCATTGTTGAAAACAAATCATAATAAAAAGCCAGATTGTAATTTGCCAAACTACATTTTGACAAGCCACAATCCAATCCAATCCACTTTATTTATATAGCACATTTCATAAACAAATTGTTTCCAAAGTGCTGCACAGAGACAAAGCGACATAAAAAAATTAAATAAATAAAATCAATAAAACACATAAAAATAAATAAAAGAAAAGAAAAACACAGAGGACCACACAACTCACACGGTGTTAAAAGCCAGAGAATAAAAGTGGGTCTTAAGACGAGACTTAAAACACTCTACAGTGGGAGCTGTTTGAACGTGGGGGGGCAGGGCGTTCCACAGTTTAGGTCCAACCACAGAAAAGGCCCTGTCCCCTCTGGTTTTAAGTCTGGTTTTAGGGACCACGAGCTGGAGCTGGCCCTCAGACCTCAGAGCACACACCGGGGTGTAAATTTTGATGAGGTCCGAGATGTAATCTGGGGCCAGACCATTCAAAGCTTTAAAAACAAACAATAAAATCTTAAAATCAACTCTAAAATTAACAGGAAGCCAGTGCAAAGACGCAAGAATTGGTGTGATATGATCGTGTTTTTTGGTTCCTGTTAAAAGTCGTGCAGCAGAGTTTTGGACTAACTGCAGTCGGTAAAGTGAGTTTTGTGAAATGCCAGAATAAAGTGCATTGCAGTAGTCCAGGCGTGAAGAAATAAAAGCGTGCACGACTTGTTCAAAAAGTTAAAAAGATAAAAACGATTTGACTTTGGATAAAAGCCGCAGATGATAAAAACTAGATTTTAAAACGCCATTAATATGCTTGTCAAATTTAAAATCGCTGTCTATGGTGACGCCAAGGTTGGTGACTGTGGGACGCACATAATTTTGAAGAGGTCCCACGTCCGTGAGGGTACTGCCAGAGCCAAACAGTATAACCTCGGTCTTTGCTTCATTCACTCACAAAGCTTCTGGGAGAATGTCCTATGGACAGATGAGACAAAAATGGAACTTTTTGCCAAGGCACATCAGCTCTATGTTCACAGATGTAAAAATGAAGCATATCAAGAAAAGAACACTGTCCCTACTGTGAAACATGGAGGAGGCTCTGTTATTTTCTGGGGCTGCTTTGCTGCATCTGGCACAGGGTGTCTTGAATCTGTCCAGGGTACAATGAAATCTCAAGACTATCAACGGATTCTAGAGAGAAATGTGCTGGCCAGTGTCAGAAAGCTTGGTCTCAGTCGCAGGTCATGGGTCTTGCAACAGGACAATGACCCAAAACACACAGCTAAAAACACCCAAGAATGGCTAAGAGGAAAACATTGGACTATTCTAAAGTGGCTTTCCCTGACCTAAATCCTATTGAGCATCTTTGGAAGGAGCTGAAACATGCCTTCTGGAAAAGGCACCCTTCAAACCTGAGACAACTAGAGCAGTTTGCTCATGAGGAGTGGGTCAACATACCTGCTGAGAGATGCAGAAGTCTCATTGACAGTTACAGGAATCGTTTGATTGCAGTGAATGCCTCAAAAGATTGTGCAACAAAATATTAAGTTAAGGGTATCGTCATTTTTGTCCAGGCCTGTTTCATGAGTTTATTTTTTTAAATAATTCTCTTGAAGCATGGTTGAGAAGCAATATCTGACTTTCATTGGTTACATTTCATAGAATTTTTATTTATTATTACTTTTGTCGGATTCAAGTTATTTCTGTTACCATTGTGAGTTTTTCTTTTATTAACCAACGGGTGCCAAGAATTTTGGCAATGTGTGTACCTTTGAGGACTCTGGTTCTGTAATACATCAACATATTCCCAGAAAGATGGCCTCATTCGTTCCATACAGGTCCAGAGAATATAATCCAGCCAAAAATTTATGTCCAAAAAATAAGTTAGATCAGGGGTGTCAAACATATTTTCACCGGGGGCCAAATTAGCAAAATATCTGCCTTCAAAGGGCCGGATGTAAAATAAATGTAACTACTTTTTTAACTTGTTAATTCACTGTTTCTGTATTTATTACTTGTTCAAGTTACAAATATTGCATATGCATTAGCCTAGATGTAAAAATGTGGCTGTATAACTGCTTATCTCCTGATAAAATTACCTTTTAAGACCATCATACCTTTTAGTTTACCCTGTTGAGGGCCACATGAAATGATGTGGAGGGCCACATTTGGCCCCCGGGCCTTGAGTTTGACATATGTGAGTTAGATCCTCCATGTCCAATTTGCTGCAGGAAAGTATTCCAAACATGAAATCTGCTCCGTCACTTTTTTTACGTTTATTTTGTCGATGTCAGGCATAATACACTTCTGACAGTGCCGACTTTCTTTCTCAGTGTTTAACTGTTAGCTTCTGAATGACACCAATGTTGGCCAATAAGGTGGGGATTGTGGATTACTGGAGTCCCAGACAGTGAATCAGTGCTACAGATGACTGAAAGTTTACGCTCCATTCTCCGCCTTGTAGAATTAATCAATTACATTACACACATTTAGTGACGCTTTCCCCTTACAGCCAATGAGCAGCAGAACACGACGGTGTATGGCATGCCGTGATTTTCCGTAAACAGATGGAGCTTGACAAGTGCATAAACGAAGGCCGTGTCCCAATTTGTCAAATGCACCGTTTGAAGTACCGTTCAAAGTACCCAGCCGAAAATGTGTAGTCCTCAGTGTAGCTGCTATCTTGTTGAAATGGGATAGCCCGTGTCACGCCAGAAGTGACACAAGTGCCCTTCAACGAACACTTCAAACGGTGCATTTAATGGAACTTTGGCGAATTGGGACACGGCCGAAACTAGAGGCATCTCAAACCCTGAGCGGTTCGTGGCAAAGATTCCACAGTGGACTCAGAACTAGAGGACCTTATTTTTTGATGGATTGGATGCCGTGTTTTGTTTGTGTTTAGCTGTATGAATTAGACTTCATTTGTCTATCGTTTGAAAGGTGTTGTTTTATTCTGCAGTTTGAATTATTGTAGGTAAAAATAAAATATAAGATGTGCGCTCATTTGCTGTTGTATTGAAACTGCAAACATGAGGCAGTCTGGGGCCGTAAAGGCGATTATAATTGTGCGCGATGATCACGATTATTAAAAAATGCCACGAATGATTAATTGTGGACCTTTTTTACTGCAATTAGCGATATTATCATATATCGTCCCATCCCTAGTAGTTATAAGTCTGTAGTAGAAGGGTGTGAGACTGGAGACACGCCTAACTACACCTAAACAGACATGAGGTCATTCTGGAGGAAATACTGTGGTCTACTCATAGTCATTATTGCCTTTGAATTATGGCTACAAGATTAATCACAAACAAATCAAAACCGCAATTTGAATGGACGCAATTAGCAAATTGCAATATCTGAAGTACCACAATTTCCTCCACAAACGACAAAGTAGTCTGTCAAAACCGCTAAGCCTGTAGTTTAGATCTGTACAAACATTCTGAAATGTAATTCTTGTATTGGTTTGTCAGTTCATATTTCAGTGTTTTTGTCAATTCTCTAGACACGATTAAAATGTGAACTTTGCACAAATTTCTCTCCCCGTTTGGCAGAGATTAAGGCAGATTTTCAAAGGCGGGCTTCCCTCCCTCTCACTTTGATTGGGAGAATTAATACCATTAAGATGAGTGTCCAAAGTTCTCATTTTTGTTTCAAAATCTACCATTTTTTGTATCTAAAGGTAATTGATACCACAGTTTCACATTTTTTGTGGAATGGCAAAAGACCTAGAGTTAAGCAAAAAAAAAACAAAAAAATAAACTTCAGTTTTTCTATTGTGAACGTAACTAGAATTGCATACTGGTCGAAATCAAATGACGTCCCTTGGTGTCAACTAGTGGCGCAGTCATGCCCCTCATCATCTCTTTCTGCTTTATTAACTGGCTTGGTCTCTGTCAACCCCTCTGGCCTTAGCTCCAACCCTGTCTGAACCCCTGAATTTCTACTCTTAAGGTATGGTCTGAGTTTAGGAAGCAATTTAAATTTGCTAATCCTATTCCTGTGACCCCACTGTTGAAAAAACCATATGTTCAAACGTACATTTGCCGATCCAGTTTTCTCTATTTGTCATGATAAAGGATTGAAGTGCTTTAAGGATTTCTATAAGGATGGGATTTTTGATTAATTTACACATTCGGCTTATGAGTTCAATCTCCCGCCTTCCCATCTTTTTAGATACTTCCAGGTGAGAAATTGTGCTAGATCTTTATTTCCTGGCTTTCCACAAGTCCCACCTGAACAAATCTGGACTTAGCTTTTTCAATTAAACCCATCACAAAAGTCACAAATTTCAAAAATATATGGCACTAGTCAATCATATGATGGTCATTTGACCACTAAAACAAAAGAGGCCTGGAAATGTGAGTTGGGACTAGTTTTTGACAAACACTGGTGGGACTCTGTATTGCAATTTATCCAAAAGAGTACCATTTGTGCCCGTTTGACATTGATACAATTTAAAGTTCTGTTTAGGTGTCATTACTCGAAGAAAAGACTTGCACAGATTTTTCCCTCTGTGGTGGATATTTGTTGGTGGATCACCTTGTAACCTCACGCATGTTTTTTTTTTTTCTTGTCCAGTCCTTACAAACTTTTGGCGGGTTTATTTTGATGCCATGTTGAGAGCAATTGATATTGACATTAAAATCACACAAATCAAAACATAAATAATCACCCAATCTGCAACTCTCTCACCCACTTGTTTGCACCCTTTAAAAACTCTCTCTCGCACTCTTTAAACACTGTCTTGCTTTACAAAAAACTTTCCTGTCACTTCTCAAATACTTTCCTGTCACTTTACTATGTCTAATAAAAGTCCATCAGTCCATGTTTCTTTTGTCATCATAAAATTACCATTAAAGGAGAAGAGTGCAGAATAAAAACCTTTCAGTCGTATGCACAGCTAAACAGAACCATTTTGAGCCTGGATTTAAGTATTGTCAAAGTAGAGGCCTGTCTCACATCTTCAGGAAGACTGTTCCAAGTTTTAGCTGCATAAAACTGAAACCCTGATTCCCCATGTTTAGTCCTGACTCTGGGCACCAGCAGGAGGCCGGTCCCTGAAGTCCTCAAATTGCGAGATGGTTCATATGGCACTAACATGTCGGAGATATACTTTGGACCTAGACCATGGAGAGACTTATACACAAGCAGAGCTGCTTTAATGTCTATTCTTTGAGCTACAGGAAGCCAGTGCAGAGACCTGAGCACAGGACTTATGTGCTCGTACTTCCTGGTTCTAGTCAGGACCCGAGCAGCAGCATTCTGGATGTACTGCAGCTGTGTTAAGGCTCGTTTGGAGAGGCCAGTGAGCAGGCCGTTACAGTAGTCTAACCTACTGGAGACAAATGCATGGATAAGCCTCTCTAAGTCTGGTTTTGACAGTAAACCTTTGATTTTTGCTATGTTTTTTAGGTGGTAAAAAGCTGCAGGTGTTATTGATTTGATGTGACTGTTAAAGTTCAAGTCTGAGTTCATTATTACCCCTAGATTTCTAGCCTGAGTTTAAGGTTTTAGAGAGAGAGGCTGGAGGTAACTGCTGACACTTTCTCTGTGTTTCTGTGGGCCAAAGATGATGACTTCAGTCTTGTCTGAGTTTAGCAGAAGAAAGTTGTTTTGCATCCACACACTGATCTGCTGGATGCAGTGGCAAAGTGAATCCACTGGTCCATATTCACCTGCTGCCAGTGAGACATAGATCTGAGTGTCATCTGCATAGTTGTGGTAAGACACATTATTGCTGCGTATTAACTGGCCTAACGGCAGCATGTAGAGATTGAACAACAGGGGTCCCAGGATTGAACCCTGGGGTACCCCACAGGTCAGGGACATTTTATCTGATATACATTTTCCAATTTCAACAAAGTACTCCCTGTTTTCTAAATAGGACTTGAACCAGTTTAGTGCGGTACCAGAGATGCCCACCCAGTCCCCTAGTCTCTGTAAGAGGATCCCACGATCCACAGTGTCAAAGGCAGCACTCAGATCTAACAGGATCAAGACTGAGACTTTGCCTGCATCAGTGTTCAGGCGGATGTCATTTGTCACCTTGATAAGAGCAGTCTCAGTGCTGTGGTGGGGTCTAAAACCTGATTGGAAGACATCAAAGGAGTTGTTCATTTCAAGGTTGGTTAACAACTTTTTCGAGGACTTTGCCTAAAAACGGCAGATTTGAGATCGGTCGATAATTGTTCAATATTGTGGCATCAAGACTGCTCTTCTTTAGGAGAGGCTTAATAACCGCAGTTTTCAAAGCGATTGGGAATGTTCCAGATTGAATTGACATATTAACTATGTGAGTGAGTGGTGACAGCAAACTGTTGAGCACAGACTTTAGAAATTTAGTAAAACCTTTAATACATCTTTAATGTATTGTATATCATTTTTGAAAACACAGAGGGAAAGGGGTGGGGCCGCAGCACCATGGCTGCTCCTCTAACATGAGATGGATTCTAAGTGACACAAGCTCAAAGCAGACACTGTGTAATGTGAATATAGACCATGACGTGAATATAAAGTCAGTGGAGAGAGGCAGAAGCAAACTGTCCTGTGCAACCCGTCTACATTGGGCTGTTCAGCAAAACGTGTCTGCATGACCCCCCTGTTTTCTGGTCTGCACATGGTCACAGCAGCACCACGCATCCCCTTAAGAACTAAAATACAACTAGATTCTCTCATAGTCTCAGCCCATCAGCCTGATAGCATCAGTGTCCAGTTATAGTGTTGATGCACGGACTCTTGGCTACCTCATGTTTTCACTTCTTGTCGTATGAAAAGTGTCTGAATCAGTGTATTTTGAGCTTCTAATTACCGGATAAAATTATCGGTGTGATGTCTTAATTATCATTATCAGCTAAATTATTGGTGATTAATATTATCGTGCAACACGTAAAAAGGAAAATTTCTTGTTTCCAAAGGAATTAATAATTGCATTCTTTACGATTAATCTTGAAGCCCTATTCTGAAGTGCCCATATTTGAAATCAACTTATTCTAGCAAAAATGCATGTTTTTGAAGATATGTTTTTGCAGTAAAAACACAAGTAATTAATTAATGAAGGATACATAAGTTTAATGACATACTGCGGAACATTCATCAGGCCTTAGATGTACCTTGCTCCCAATGCTTATTGTGTTGTGTAGATTTTCAGTCACAGTTTTCATGCGTTTTACCTCCTACCTCTTTTATAGCCTTTTCAGTGACACTTTACGAAACGACTTGATGATTGGACTTTTTACTTGAATAGGCCGTTAACTTCACCAAGGACATTTTTCGATTTTGAAAAATATACTTATTCAAATCACATTATTTCTTTTAGACTCTAAGGCGTTTAAGGTCTAAGGTGTTTTATGTGTTTTATTGAGGGGATGGTGCAATACACCAGAATAATATGAGCACTTATGAACTGCATGGTACTTTCAGAAGAAAATATTGCAAATAAATATGATAAAAACTATTATTAACAAAACTGAGGTTAAATGAAGACGTAAAGACATACTTGACTGTCCATGTAGTGAAATGTGTCCATTTGACCTATTCTTCAGTGCCAGACCTTGAACTAGACTACCTTAGATGGAGGATTTGACCTATTGTGCATGTTTTGAGTTGTTTATAAAAAGTTAAGGCTCTACCGATACCAAAAATGGGGACTGAATAAGCCTCCCTCTCTCTTATCTAATCTTGCCTTACCTTATCTTTCCCTCTCTCCCACATCCCTCCCTTTCACATTCCCACTCTCCCCTCCTTCTCTCTCCTTTTTACTCTCTCTCTTCTTCTCTCTATCCATATCTCCATTTTTCACCCTCCCTCTCTTCCTGTTTGTTTCTCTCTCTCTCCCTCTCGCTTTCTCCCTCCATCCCGCCCTCTCCCTCTCTTCCTCTTTTTCTCCCACCCTCTCTCTCACTTTTTCTCTTTCTCTCTCCCTCTTTCACTTTTCCTCCCTTTCTCTCTCCCTCCTCTTTCTACCTACCTTCCCTCCCTCTCCTTCTCCCTTCTTTTTTTCCCCTCGCTTTCTGTATTTCCCTCCCTCCTTCTCTGTCTCTTTCTGTTTCTTTTTCCCTGCCATCCCTCCCTCTCTTCTTCCCTCCCTCTCACATTCAGAGGTGTGCTGTCTGCTTCTCCACAGTTAGCTTTGCAGCGTTAGCCCGCATTTCAAGCCAGAACGCCATTCTCTGTAGCCATCTGAATATCTCACTATGAACCCAACCTCCCCCTGCTTTCTGTGCATGCGGTAGGTCTATTATTATTATTATGCACTTTATTTCAAGTGTTTGAGAATGCATCTCCTTTTGTATTGTTTACATTGGTCACAACCCGACTCAATAGGGTTAGCATCATAGGTTACATTTTGGGGGCTCGCCTGGCATAGTAAAATCCCTCCATACGATTAAAGTTATGTATAGCAAAAATGCAGTTTAATGTAGCATTTCACAAAAGCTGCAATGATTTTTGTAATATGTCTTTTAATAAAAAATAAAATGTCCCTGTGTGTCCATGGGGTCTTATTCTATCCAAAACCTGCTAACACTATAGTTGAGACGAGGGTTGTCAAAAGTATCAAAAAACAGTTATGAATCGATACTAAAACTAGTATCAAAACTATAGTCATTTAAGCCAGTATCAATACTGAAAAAAAAAAGTATATATATATATATATATATATATATATATATATATATATTTGGTTCCACTTTATAATAACTATGCTTACTTAGCCTTAATAGAGCATGAACAAAGACTTAAGTCATAATGAACAAATCAAATATAATTTGTGTAGTGTAATTTGTTTTCTTTGCATAATCTAAAGTATTTCTTTCATGTAACTATGCATTAGGGTTGTCAAAAGTGTTGAAAAATCAGATACTATCTGAAACTAGTATCGAAACCATGACCATAAACCAGGACCACAAAGACTAGTATACAGCCATGGACCACTATGGAACCTACCTGGATGACTGAGCGATTACACACATATAAGGCTACATGATAATATAAAAGAAAATATTTAATGTTGAAAATATCATTTTATTGTCTATAGAAAGAGTGTTTTATTATCCTTGTGGTATCAGAATCGGTATTGAGAATCAAGTATATTCCTATTGAAATTGAGTTTGAAATGTTTGTATCATGACACCATTAGTCATTAATACACACCCTATAATTTGTGCTGTCAATAGCATAGATGTACCAAAACAGGTTAAAAAAAAAAAAAAAGCTAAAGGTCATTCTGGGGTCGTTTCATTTGAACCTGCTGTCTTTGGCAGTGTATTTTGCCTGAATATGTAATGAACAGCACATTTAGAATAGGTGCAAGTGATGGCTTGAATAGTAATGAAAATTAACTAGGCTTATTTGGAACAGTTATAAAACTTGTCAGTATTCAGCTCATGCACCATTTGAACTGTTTGTCTGTTCTGTTATTTCGCAGGTGTAGCCAGAATTATAATTAGCTTGTAGTTTGTGTTTTGGTTCAGGTTTGCTAGCTTTAAATAAGGATCTAGAGGTTTATAATGTAGGCCTTACACCTGAGGTGAGAGCTGAAGCTGGTGGACTAATCAACACATTTTAAGAACAATTTTTAATAATGTCAAGTCACTCTAATGTCAAGTTTTTTTGTGTCAGGTTTATTTCTCTGCAAGCATGTAGTTACTAAAATGAAACAGTTTAAAGGGCCCATACTATACTATTTTCTGATCTATGTTATGTTTTTTCCTCATCACAATCATACCTGAAGTTGTGTGTTGTTTCTTTCACACATGTTTAACACACAAACCCTACATATTTAGGATGAATTCTTCTTTCAAACAGAAAACATTCTGTTCCACCTAGTAATTTGATGTAGTAACAGGTGCTCTACTATGTTTTTAAACTCCATACACCTTTACTAGAATCATTTGGATTATTTCAGCCTTGGAATTGCCAAGTTCTGCCAAACTAAAGGTAAAATATAGCTGTTAACTTGAAAAGTAGCACTACATGACATCACAAGGTGGAACAGAACATGTTGGGCTTTGGAGATATAGACAGAGTAATAATAAAGGATTACTCAAACGTGTGAATGAAACAAAACTCAACTTCAGGTATGTTTTTGAGGCGGTAACATTATAACATGGTTAAAAGCTCACAAGAGTCAATTTTGAGTAATATAGGACCTTTAAGTAAGTCAAAATATTGACCTATTCAAATGTTATATTTTCCTTTAGATTTTCTTAAAGATGGTTCAATTGAAACGTAAAGTGCAATATAATGCACTATTAAGTTTGCTGTGATGTGTTGGTGGTCCCCGTGCTGTGCCTTTGTGGGCCTCAGGTGGAAACCACTCTAATACATGATTGCGTAGTGTTGCATTTGCTTAGTTTTACATATTATTAAGAATAATTTAGATTTTTTTTTTTCATTAGATAGTGATGGCTGTTATGACAAAAAAAAATAAGGCTGAACTCTGCTCTAAAGCACATGCTTTTTACAGACAGAGGTTTGGCTGTAGACCTCTCAATTAAAAAAAACCCACTCTGATCAATGACCAATAAAAATGACTGAATCTCAATCTCGATTCAACTTTGCCCAAGGACACAGGTCCAAGCAAGAATCAATCGATCTACATTTGGGTGGGCAAGTACTCAAATCATTATTCCTCCCTTATCTGATCCTGTTTTTGCTGATTTGGTCCATGCCACAGACCCAGTTTCTGTCTGTGTTATGTAACAGCTGTAGCTCTCAGGCTGCGTGCGTCACACATTTAGATCCGTGTCAATCTGAAACTGCTCTGACTGATTTTATACGTGTGAGCCACACATCCAGAAAGAAGTAGGACATAAGTAGGACTGTAGTCGATTGTAGAGTTTCTTGGTTGATTGAATACACGACAGATGTGGTTTAAAGCCCTCAAACTCTTCACTACAATCTCTCTCTCACTCTATAATTTCACCATGTATCTGACACAAACTTTACACACAAGTATTGATCATTGAAATACAAGTGCCAAAAAAGCCGTTGAGTTGTCAGCATGCTAAAGCAGATATTGTTAAAGTATCTGTGTATAAAAAACAAAAAAACATTCAAACAATAAAAATAAATGGAAAAAAAAAACAAAACAAAATGCAGCCCTACTCCAAAATTGTTCACGCTTTTCTCACTTATAGTATTTGTTCTTTAAAACCACTCTCAGGAAGATTTTCCTTGATAAGTTTTCTTTTTTTTGCCATACTGTGGAAGATTATAGCCAAAGAACATAATTTCCATCTAAACAGACAGGCCAAAAAAGTTGGGTTTGTGGAGATGCAAGACAGCTCACAATAAATAAGGAACCATGTTTTTAAGTACAGTATCAGAAACACAACCAAGATGAAAAAAAAATAAAATAAAAAAAAAACACTAGTATGCATCCTATAATTTCACTATGCTCCATATATGTATTAAAACAGGTAGAGAAACTATGGGTGCTAATTTGCTGCTGTTTTGAAATGCTAACACTTGTCTTTAAATCTGTTGCCTTTGCAAAAAGCTAAAGGTGATTCTGAGGTCATTTCATTTGAACCTAAGTTTGACCTCTCCGCATTCTTTGGCAGTGTACTCTGCTTGAATACGTAATGAGCAACATTTAGAATTGGTGCAAGCAGTGGCATGAATAGTAAATAAAAAATAAATAAATATGCATTTACTTTAGTCTATTCTTTGGCTAAAAAAATACATGTTGTGGCTCTAAAAAATATTAACAGCATACTTATGGAAGTACTTGAGCACATTGTCCTGCCTGAAAATATCTCATTAGCCTTAGCTCTGATGTGACTATACAGAAGGGTCACTCACCACTGTTTCTACACACAGCTTCATCAGCATTCACATAACCGCACAGCCCTCGAATGCCTCGCGGTGCATTCAGGGCTGAGTCACCTTGTTTTGTGTATCA
This sequence comes from Periophthalmus magnuspinnatus, assembly GCF_009829125.3. Lineage (NCBI taxonomy): Eukaryota > Metazoa > Chordata > Actinopteri > Gobiiformes > Gobiidae > Periophthalmus > Periophthalmus magnuspinnatus. Next base: position 1,109,414 of record NC_047137.1, read on the forward strand.
TTTCCTTTGCACAAGGTGACACCTGCTCCTGTCTCCGGCTTCATCACTGCCATAATGAACTCACCATACAACCATTGGTGAGATGAATCTATTGAACATAAAGGGTCACAAGTCAATGTTTGTACCAATCCTCAGCCTGAAGAATTGAATTTAAAGGCTTGTGACTGGAAAGGTAGACACTTGATTGAGTATGCAAATATTGATACTGCAAACAATACGTTATTGAGGCAAATTTTCTCAATGTTTTAGACTAAGTATTGCCGTATAAGGAAATATCTCCTCTACATTTGGCCCATCCTTTATTTCTGCTGGGGCAATTGTCAGGAGCATAGACTGTATACCAGGGGTTACCAACCTTTTTGAAGCTGAGAGCTACTTCATGGGCACTGAGTCATATGAAGGGCTGCCAGTTTGAGATGCTCTTCTGAAATAACACCTTTGCTCAGTTTGCCTTTAGTTCTACATAATTAATAATACTTAATGGTAATCGTGAAGACACTAACCACATTAATGATTTCTCACAATTATCAACAATGACAGCAAGGTGGGAAACTGATATTAATATTGAGCACTTTAACTTTATTAATCTCAGCAATTGTTAAATTTTCAGATGATCACTTACATCACTACATCTCATAGAAAAAATGTCCCGTTTTCACTAACCACTGACAAACCTTATTAACAAAACATGAACTATGTTGCACCATATTTAAAAAAGTTATCAATCATGTAATGTAAAAAACAAAAAAAACAAAAAACTTTTTAAAATAAATCTTGTTTGCTTTATGTGACTTTTTTTTTGCCAGTCTTGTGCTTGTTGCTTACCCAAAATTGCCGTTTGTGCGTCCTTGTGGGTAGTTAGCGTGGAGCTTTTTCTGCCCATTGTGCACGTCCTGGTGGTAGTTAGCATGGTAGCTTTTGTGACACGTGGTGCCGTCGCCACAGCCGCCCCGCAGATGAGACACATGCAGGTTTCTTTTATCTCATAAAAGTGTTTTTGGGGAAAAACTGCATTCAGCGCACATCTTCACAGCACTCGTGAGCACTGGTTTTGTCATGCACACAATACTAACCTCTGAAGTGAGTAGGTCAGATTCCACCTTAACTAAACTTCACGTATAATGAACATATTATATTGTCATTTTTAAATCTTTATAATTCCAAGGTTGATTAAAAAAAGAGCAACAATAAAATACAATTTTAGATTCAGCTCATTAGTAAGTTGTGCTATTTTTAGAACCAGCCTGCGGGCGACTCATGTGCGACCTGGTGCCCATGGGCACTGTGTTGGTGACCTCTGCTGTATACAGAATTGGACTAAGAGGCTGTTGAATTTAACACCCCTTCCTGCCTGTACCCCTAGATTAGTAGGGAGTGGGCACTTAGCAATGCTGTCAATCAAACCTGTTGCTAATGCTAGCGGGAGTGAACTCAGTGAAAGCAGGCACCTCATTTATCTGTTATTAATGTTCATATCTTAATTTATGGACATAATGATGAAATAAAAACACCAGGATGATGTTAATATGAACATTTTAATACCAAAATGATGAGGCTCACTGTAGCAGTAACGGAGAGAAGGGTGAAATTTTTTCAGTGTAAAATGAATTGGTGCCATAGTCGACAGAGCTGAAAGCATGCCCATGCTCACTTCCTATTTGGAAGATGGTGGATAGCGCTTTAGCTATGCCCATTCATATATGCAGTCTGTGGTTAGGAGCAGTGGGACCCCTCTCCAGATCTTAAGGTAATCTTCATCAGGACTACCTTAGCTGGGGGGGATTTTACTTATGGTGTATCTTTTAGGTTGATGGGGTACGGACTAGGAGTAAGATCACTTTGAGCATATTATTTTGTGAGAATACAAGGTCCAGCACAAAGCTCCGAACCTTGGGACACTGAGCCTTTACTGCCCCTGCCCTCTGGAACTCACTCCTGCAACCCATCAGAAACTGGGATTCACTCCAGTTCTTCAAATCATTACCTAAATCTCACCTGTTCAATTTGGCATTCTACTGTTTGTTATTGCTTGAGTTTCCAAAAAAGCGCTATTCACCTTATTCTTGAAGTTGCATTGGGCGCTGCCATTGTCATTCAAGATGTATTATTTCGCATGGGGCTGCCGATCTTGAAAGCAAATGCATTCTATATTTATTTATTTATTTATTTTATTTATTAGTTTATTTGAATAGGGACAATGCACATTAATCAACATTTCTGTAAATGCGCCAGTATTAGCTATACAGCTAGTTTCCAACTGCATAGGGACTACTATAGGGACTACAATCTGTTTTAAAGCCTGTAGGGAATCACTGCACTGTTGACTTGTTAGTCACCTGAACATAGACGTTTTTACACAAATGAACCTACTTTATATCAGATTTTAGCATCATTATTTTCTTTTACCTATAAACACTTTTCTAAGGTACAGTGGAGCAAAAAACTATTTAGTCAGCCAGCAATTTTGCAAGTTCTCCCTCTTAAAAAGATGAGAGAGGCCTGTAATTTTTATCATAGGTACATTTAAACTATGAGACAGAATCGGGGGAAAGCGGGGCTTACCGATCAGGAACAGCATCCAGTCCATCAAAACATAGGGTCCCTCTACTCCTCAGTCCACCATGAGATCTTCACTCTGTTCCACGAACCGCTCCGGGTCCGAGATGCCTCTAGTTTAACTTGTACAAACATCCACAGTGTCCTCGGTTGCGTACTTCCTTTGTTTTGTCTGTTTCGTCATGTTTAAAATGCAAAACTGCTGCGTTAAATCTTTATATCCAGTCTCGTGTTTTTACGCGGAGAAGTGACGGAACAGATTTCACTTTCCTGCAGCAGATTGGACATGGAGGCTCTAACTTCCTTTGTGGACATAATTTCTTGACTGGATTATATTCTCTGGACCTTTACGGAACGAATGAGACCAACTTGTGTGAATATGTTGATGTTTGACAGAACCAGAGCGCTCAATGGTAAGTGAAGTCCAGATTCACATTTCTGACTTCTCTGTAAAAACGTCTTTCCTGTCAGCACTGTGGTGATTAGAGGTGTAAATGGTTTACATATTCAGAAACATGAATGCCGTAGCTTTCATTTGATGTGTAGATTGTTTGTGTGGGTGACGCAAAAATACACGTACATTGCTGTAAAGTTGTAACATGTAACGCGGGCGGGCCGTCGGAACGCTAAGTGGTTAAGTTGTCGGCGCTCAAGTGACGGAAATGTAACCGAGAGAATCCGGTCATTTTTCAAAATAAAAGATTTTTCAAAATAAACGATTGTTCAGACTCAGATAATAAATACAACAGAAATAATTAATTATTTCTTGGATGGCCCGCGGCCCGGTACCAATTGATCCACGGACCGGTACCGGTCCGCGGCCCGGTGGTTGGGGACCACTGCTCTAGAGGAAATCTGCATGGAGGGCCAAACTATCAGCAACAGTGTCTGAAAACCTTGAGACTTACAGAAAACATTTGACCTCTGTCATTGGCAATAAAGTGAATATAACAAAGTATTGAGATGAACTTTTGTTATTGACCAAATACTTATTTTCCACCATAACTTGCAAATAAAATTAATAAAAAATCAGGCAATGCGATATAATGGATTTTTTTTCCCCCCATGTTGGATCTCATAGTTGAAGTGTACCAATGATGAAAATTGTAGGCCTTCTTTTTAAGAGGGAGAACTTGTACAATCGGTGGCTGACTACTTTTTTGTTCCACTGTATTTAGTTAGTAACTCACCACTGTTCAGCTCCATATGAAAGCTTGTAGTTCTATATAGTGTCATGCTCTTTATGCTATACATAGTTATTAACACTCCTATAGTACAGTTGTTTTGTCTTGTTTGTGAAATTGATATTAAAAACAAATTCTTGTTCAACTAAAGACATTTGATGGCGATCGAATAGTTGACTAAAAAGTGGGTGTGGCAAAAGATCTCAAAACGATTACATATATGTAATCTGTATCTATCTGACCCAAACTGAACTCATGAGGCTACTTATGCAGGGGGAGTTCATGCGAAAACAGCTGTTTATGCAGAACTCGGAAACAATGTATTTTTTATAAAAGCAGATTAAGCTTGTGAATCATGAGTTTCAAGGGCCCATATTAACCTGATCTATGTCATAATGTTGTTTCTGTTTCATTCACACATCTTTAACACACAAACCCTGCATTTTGACTGAGTTCTCTCAGACAGAAAACACCCTTTGTAATGTCCTGTGGTATTACATGTAGTGCTCCACTGTGTTTTTAAACTACATGTGCATTCACTAGAATTATTTGGATGATAAATACAAAATCATTCACTTATTTCTTCTTGACCCATTCCATTTAAATCCTTATCTAAATAAAATGATTAGTTGACTAATACAAATTTTGGTCGCTTTGGTCGACTCCATTGACTGATTAATTGAATAAATGACTAAAAGCCTATAGCCCTAATTGAATACATTTGCACTTAAGCTTGTTTTCATTTTTATGTTTATATTTAGCTTCTTATTAAAAATGTACAATACAGATTTTTGGTTTGTTATATATTTTTGCAGATTGGCTGTTGCTCAGGTAATTAAACCTTGCTCCTCCCCGCTCTCCTCTCTACCTGGATATAGCCCTGATCTGTATTCGTCCTTGTACAGAGGCAGAACTGTGGGGGCTGCTTCTGTCTCTGTCTCCTCTAATGATCCTTCGCACTGTTAGTTAATATTCCTCAGGTCTGACCTACTTGGATCAGACTTGTTTAAAGATGGCTCCCCCTTCAGCTCAAAGTGGGGCAAACACAAGAGCACTCCAGATGAAACTCCAAACTGCCCTGCCTTATCTCAACTTTATTTACAAAGCTTCTGCTTGGAAATGAGTCTTCAGGAAACTGTATGTTAGCGATTTTAGTGTGAGTATGAATGTGATCTGCTGCAATGCAATTTATGTGGCATTAGTGTTGTCACAATCCTAAAATTTCAAAGTTGATTTTGATACTAAGAATAGACACCATACTCAATACTGATTCTGACACCACAATGGTAATAAAAAATCACTCTTTCTTTAGACAAGAGAATGTGATTTTCAATATTAAATGGTAGAAATTTCTTTTATCTTACCCTCTGGGCTTATATGTATGTAATGCCTCAGTCATCCAGGTAGGTTCCATAGTGATCCATGGATGTATACTAGTGTATGTGGTCTTATACTTGTTCTGATACAGCTCAAGATCATTCTGAAGCTATTCAAGAAAGGTTCATTTCTGTCCTGTGATTGTAACTTTTTGTTTTAGTATCGATACCTGCTCAAATCAGTATCTAGTTTTGATGCAAGGTTCTTCTTGATTAGTATCTGATTTTCGATACTTTTGAGAACCCTACATTATATTTAACTTTTCAATCTAGTATAATACATAACTTGTCTGCAGTTGTAAATGATGTGGTGCTGTCCTTTCCACTAATCTTACCTGTAACTCGCTTGACTCTAGGGAGATGTTTAATGCCATACTGTGGAACATTCTGGGCAAATGTGTGCTTTTTTATACTAACCATGCTTGGGCCTGGTTACTACTGAGATCAGATTGATTTATTCATAGGGACAGATACAAAAAAAAATTAAAAAAAAATCACCTTGGTATAATAACAAATGGTACCTTTAAAGCGTCAGTATTTCACATATCTCCAATGTAAATAATTGAGTAAAGCTGACTGAGCAGCTTGTTCTGAATATCTATTTGACTTTGAACTATTATACTGTGTGTTCAAAGAGTGCTTTTGACCTTCAGGCTGTCGTTTGCATGTGACCTGCTCTACCACTCCACTCCTCCCTCCCTCTCTCTCACTCCACACCTCTCTCTCTTTCTCCACTCCTCTCTTTAGTCCCTCTCTCTCCACCATCTCTTCTACTCCACCATCTTGCTCTCTTTCTCACCCTCTCTCCCACTTCTCCTCCAACCTTTTCCATTCCCTCTCTGTTTCATTCTCCAACCCCTCTCCTCTCCTTACTCTTTCTCTTTTTCCCTCTCCTTCCCCTTCTCCATCCCTCTCTCTTCCCTCTCCCTCTCTACTAATTACTCCCTCTCCCTCCCCCGTCTCTCTTCCCTCTCCCTCTCAACTCCTTTCTCCCTTCTCCCCAGACCCTTCAAACCTTGTACTTCTAAATCCTCGTATCATCACTGCCTTTTTGTGATATTCCGGCTCTTTGAAATCCTTCCCTCTCCAAATATCCATGCTGTATTTTTGGAGATTCCTGGTCGGAGCAGAGCCCGTGAAGTAACCTCCACTGTTGCTCTTTGACTCTAAAGGCCCCAACTGATGTTCAAACAACCTCTCCTCCCTCTCCACTTTCCTCTCCTCCTTCTCTCTCTCGCTCCACTGCTCCCTCTCTGACTGATGTTCAAACAGCCTCGGTGAATACCATGTTTTTGTAGTGAATGGGCACTCTGTCACCTCTTTGACTTTGTGCTTCACTGATAAGAAAGGAACAGCCCCATTTGATATGCAAAACCCAAATGCTGTGAATGTGATTGGAGGATTTGAGGAAAAAAAACAATTCTTGGGTTCAAGTTTGGATCTTTTTGTTTTTTTTTGTTTGTTTTTTTATAAATATTAAATTGACAATGCCTTTTTAACCTCTTGAGACTCGAGCGCTTGCATGTCAGGCTTTATTAATTTCTCTTTGTTATTTGGGCTGGCTGGGACCGGATGAGTCTAAATACAAAGAATTATCTTTTTACATTATGTAGTTTCTGAGAAAAAAATATGTAAATGAAATGTCCCCATATGTGGACATTTTAATCATTTTGATAAAACATTTGAATAATGATTTGCAAGAGCTGCTGACGGGAGCAGGAAGAAAAAAATTAAAAATTAAAATAAAATATTCTAAACATTCTAAACTGTTAAAAAATGAATGTATATAATATATTTGCATTGTTACTGTTCTTGTTGCTGTTATTCTTCTAAAAATTTGCTTTGTGGCCTAGACAACCCAAAATGTATTGTCCACACACCAGGTCTCAGGAGTATAAACATTTCAGAGAAGACTGAAATATAAACTGCTAAACGAATACCAATACAGGGTCCAAGGAATTTATATTAGGGGGGGGCCCATGTGTGGTTTTTGCCCCAGCCCCCCTGTCAACGGGCCTGCTTATACAATCCAATGCATTTCAGAATGTGTTTGTCTAGGTCTACACTACAGGGTTAGCATCAGGTTAATAACAAGGAGATAAGAATATTGTCTGAAAAATAATATGCTCTGTGATTTGCTAGTTGCGACCATTCAAATTGCAGGTTTAATTCAATTAAAAATGGATGGCTGAACCATTCATTCTAAGTCTGGACACCGTCTGGACACCTGGCAGTTCAGTCTGTAATAAGCCATTACATAACATGGTGTAGGCCAGTTTTAAGGCTTTGGCAAATGAAAAGAGATAAGTCATAATTTCAAATGTTTGTGTTACAATTATTGTGAGAAAAGAACATAACAATTTTACAGTTTATGCTTAAAAACCTGAAAAATAGAACAGTTAATTTTAAATGGTTTGCAGTGGTCTAAAGTTATTCCTCACTTGCCTTATGCATTCAGAGTTTCCTAATTATTCACCACAATAAGTTTATAAGCACTTTTTTTGCTGTCACAGTAAAGCTAAGAATGCTAACGCCATAGACTAAGTGGACGAAGTCACGTGTGACGTCACCCATAGCATTTGGCTCCTGTAAAATGAAGCTCATTGATATAAGCAGTTATGGGGCGAAAGAGCAACCAAAGAGCCAATCTAGAACCTGCTTGAGCTTCCAGATGTAAGGTAACGCCCCTTCCCACCCACACTGCTGGTTTAGTAGGAAGTCAGGATGTCAATCAATCCTGTCGCTAACGCTAGCGAGAGCAACTTTGAGGAAAGAAGGCGCCTGATCTGTTTGTTATTAATGTTCATATCTTGATTTACAGACACAATAGCGAAACAAAAATACCAGGATCATGTAGAGTGGGGTAATATGAATGTTTTAAGACCAAAATGACGAGCCTACTAGCAGTTTTTCAATGTTAAGTGAACTGGAGCAAGAGTTGATGGGGCAGGAAGCACGCTGATGCTCACATCCTATTTGGAACACCGCGGCTAAGAGGTTAGCTATGTCCAACGCACACATGGGCCATGTCCTAATTCACCAAAATGCCCTTAGATGCACCATTCGAAGTGTGCGTCGAGGGCAGTTACGTATCTTCCGGGGCGACAAGGACTGTCCCATTTCAATGCACCTGACGAATGCACCTGACAAATGTACCCTGCGATTCCAGCATTTACACGGAGATCAGCCATGCACACTTCACGCACTGCTATATCCCATCATGCACCGCACCTATACAAAAAAGAGGAGGAGTAAATGGAGTCCGCTGCACAATACACGTTCAAATGTTCGTACTGGTTTACCTCGCCTACAACAGTGCGACTTGAAACTGTTAAATCTGAATAAAAATGTACAGGCCATGTGTTTGATGATTAAAAAGGAGGGCAGTTACATTGAATAAAATAATGTGCAGTTATTCTTAGACAATAAAAAGTCATTATTATCATTAGAAATTCTTATTGCAATAATAAGAATAATGTAAGAATATTCGTTTTTGGTGTAAGCATCAAAGAGGACCAAGAGACTGAAACAAAGTCAGATGGGTTTAATGAATTCACCACAGGTAAAGTGAATAATGAAGCAACAGACTCTCCGGAAAGGACAGAAGAGAGTTCTAAGATGTGCATGTGACAGCTTTTATCAGATCCCCCAATGTGTGTGTGTGTGTGTGTGTGTGTGTGTGTGGGTGTGGGTGTGTGGATGGCTGTGTGGGTTTGGGTGTGTGCGTGGGTGTAGGTGTGTGTGTGAGTAGGATCCTTCTAATCCGTATGGCATCTTCATAAGGCCCACGCTGGTCTGAACAACGTCTTCATCAGTTCAGGTGCATTCCATAGGTCTGCACCCCACTGATGGGGATGTGTTATTTAACTTAGCGTTAGTAAATCAAGATACCAGATACCAGAATGATATTGGTTACCGCTGTCTCTCTTATTACGTTTTCACAAGGCATATTTTGTTAGTTATGAAGTAGCTACAATTGGGAAAAAATCACCTTGAATGTTATCTTTGCCTAATGATATTCAATCTAAACAAAAATAAACGTCTGCGACGACAACACCTTGGATTTTCTTCTATTAAATAATAAATAATTAAAAATAACGTACGTAACGTACGCGCAAAGACAGAGGTGGAAGTGCGGTCAGTGGTGAACGATACTTAAGGGAGTACTTCAAAGGGTACCTTTGAACGGTGCATTTTGGCGAATTGGGACAGGGCCATGGACAATAAACCATAGGACACAATGGACTTATTTTGACCTTGAGAGCTGTTTATACAATTTATCTGTATTGGGGCAAGACACATTTTAAGGTGGTGCACAAGATGCATGACACAGCAGAAAACAATGTTATTATGTTATGTTGCCTGTCTAATGTAACAATGTCACAAATGTCAAATGATTATATTAAAGGTCCTATATTACACAAACTTGACTCTTGTGAGCTTTAAACCATTTTATAATGCTGTTACCTTAAAAACACAGCTGAAGCTGTATTTTGCTTCATTCACACATGTTTGAGTAACCCTTTATTATAAGTCTACATCTCCAAAGCTCAAAAAGCTCTGTTTCATCTTGTGAAGTCATGAAGTGATAATTTTCAGGTTAACAGCTACTTTTTACTGTTTGTTCAAGATTAGCAATTCCAGGGCTGAAATCATCCAGATGATTCTAGTGAAGGTGTATGGAGTTTGCAAACACAGTGGAGTACTTCCTGTATTACCACATGACATCACAAGGTGGAACACAGTGTTCTGTTTGAGAGAAGAACTCAGCCTAGATATGGCGGGTTTGTGTGTTAAATATGTGTATGAAATAAAACACTCCAGGTATGTTTGTGATGAGGAAACAACATTATAACATAGATCAGAAAATAGCATAATAGGCCCTTTAAATAAGTATAAATGAAAAAACATTTTTCAAGTATCAGTATCAGTTAGTACTCAGACCAAATCACAGATCCGATACCACTCTATATTTTCCCAAATGAGGATCCGTAGATGGGAACAGCCACTGGTGATGTTGGTGGCTAAAGCTACCACTAACGCCCAGAGCAGGTTAAATGCAGACTGTGGAGGCTCTGTAGACACTTAAAACATGGTAATAATAACAGAAAAGAATCCAGAAGGGTCTGGAATCGAATCATAAACTGTGAAAACCTCTGTCCTGACTTGGGACAGTCCAACCACAGCTACTCATTTGTATCATGTGCCTCTCAAATGCAGACATCTTGAAAACTTCAAAATTCTCATGTCATTCAAAACAAATGTATGACTTATTTTACCTGAGATAAATAGGAGTTTGGTGCTTTGATTGTTGATTCTGCAGAAATCTGCTGTCTCAGGCCTCTGTGGTGTTTATTTTTACTCCTAAACCACCAACCAAGCATGCTTCTCCCTGATTGATTAATCCACCTGTCAATCACGCCCTCTGAAATCAGGGAGACAGGATATGGTTCCAGACCTACTTTTGTTAAAGTATGTGGTTCTGGCTGACCCTGTAACCAGTTTGTCCCAGCAGCACTGAAGGATGGGTCAAATACAGAGGATACATTTCCTTACGGGGACAATAAAGTGTACCTCAAAAGTGCACTATGTAATTTTTCAGGTGGAGGGTCCATCAGATGCTTGTCTCCATGGAGATTTTATTTCTTTACCCAGAATACTCGACAGTATGGCATTAAATCTATCTAGCTTCATTAGGGATGTGATTGATGGCACACATCACACAAGGGCTCAAGTAACCACCGATGTCCAGCATAAGTTTACTATTCAACTATGAAGCAATTAATGTTTATGCAGCTCTAAGCTGTGGAGTTGCTGGAAATATGTATCGGAAGACAATGGTGAGAGGCTTTAAGAAAAGCCGGATCGGTGCTAAAGCTAAACGCTAATACACCCCTTTAGTCAGAGTGCTGGAGCCTAGAGCAGACTGGGGTTTAACATGGGTGTACGGGCTTTAGGTGTTACTTACTGGAGGAGCAGCAGACATGAATGTAAATCCACTCATCAGGCAGTGCTCTGCCACTCACCCTCAGTCCTGGTGCGAGATTGACTGGTGGCCACTTCAGTTACTGCACTACACTAGCTCTGCTCAAGCAGCTATTGCACTGATTGGTCAGATCACACTGTGCAAGTTTCACTTCACGCAGGTGAGAGATGCTAGCCTGTATTGAGCAAGTAATGTGGAAGAAATCTTTTTGGGAATTTCTTGTCAATGAGCACAGGCCAACCAGCGTCATCTTTGGTTCATCTTCTAGATCTTGCTACATTTCCATGGATGAACCTACATAGCGCACCTTTAACCTTCACTGCATACTTGTATACTCCTCTATTTTAATACTTTTCTGTTGTTCTTTCTCAAGATTTACAATTTCATATTAGCTTCTTCATCTATCTGAAATCCTTCTCAGTCACTGATGTATTGCTCCTCTCTGGTCTTAGAGTAATTGTGTTAATGTCTTTATCTGTGTAGCCTGTCCTGACCTAACCTGACCTTTGGTCCAAACCACAGGTAGGATTCCCTCAGTGAACAGCTCCTGAGAGTTTGGCCACAGTTCAGGAGTCTGCTCTGGCATCTGATCAGAGAGACGGAGGAAGGGAGGGAGAGAGGGAGAGCAAGAGGCAGAGCAAGATAGAGGGAGAGATAGAAATAGAGGAGACATAGACAGTGAGCCAGGTGGGGAGGGTTACAGGTCGAAGGGAGCAGGAATGATTGAAGGAGAGAGGGGAGAAGGGCAGAAAGATGGAGGGAGGAGGAAAGACACAATGAGAGAGAAACACATGAGGAGAAGAGTAAGGTGGAGAAATGGAGAAAGAAGAGTGGAAGAGGGGAGCGAAACACACAAAAAATCCACAAAAACAAAGGAGAGATGTCCAGTTTGACTAAAAAATAAATCTCCATGTAGGTCCCTTTATAAAATGAAAGCTTTCTTTAATTTTGTATCTGAATGAGTATTTGGCCTTGAATGTCCCATTGAGATACAACATGGTGTGAATTCTTGTTTTCTTTCAGACTGGTTCTCTGAGCTGAGTCACCCTCCTCTTTAAATTGAACCTGAGCTAAACCTGCTTCTGAGAGCCCACCTGTGTGACTGTTGAACAGAGTTTGAGTATGGCAGAGTAGTGTTGCCATGATACTAAAATTTTAAACTTGATTTCAATACTATGAAATAGACTCGATACTTGATAATACCAATCCAACAATAACTAAAAACTATTTCTTTAGACAATAGAATGTGATTTTAAAAATGTGACCTTGTATCAGTGTCCACTCATCCAGGTAGGTTCCATAGTGGCCCATGGGTATATACTAGTCTATGTAGACTTGTACTTGTACATGCTGATACAGCTCAAGATCATTCCAAAGCTATTCAGGAAAGATTCATTTCTGTCCTGTGAATTGGTATCTGTTTTTTGATACATTTGATAACCCTATTGTACAGAGGAGTGCAAGATGAGCAGAGCTGTTAAAGTGGCGAAGCGCTGCATTACGGCTCTGATCTGACCAGAATGTACCAGGCAATGGATGCTCTGTGCTTTGTCTTTGTCTTCACCGCCAAACAAGGAGCACAATGATACTACTACTACTACTACTACTACTACTACTACTACTACTACTACTACTACTACTACTACTACTACTACTACTACTACTACTACTACTACTACTACTACTACTACTACTACTACTACTACTACTAATACTAATACTAATACTAATAAAATCATAAATAATAATGAGGACTTTATTCTTGTGCAGGTGATTTTACAGTTGAAATAGGAGCTGTCCTTGGTCCTGAAAAGTTTGTCAGTGTCACGTATCCCTGTATCTGATATTTACTGTCTAAAGACATGAAGACATGTTTTGTGCACCTTACTTGACACCATCATGCTGCTACAAGAACTGTCTCATGTTGTACTGAAGCCACACTGGGTCAATGTTTACACTTGGGTTTAAGGGGTATTTATTATTTATGGGTTCACACTTTATGGGATGCTCCAAACACAATTTCGTTGTTCTTCTGTGACAATGACTACAAATAAATTGAATTGAAAAACAGAACTAGTTCATTGTAAACCATTTGCAGTGGTCCAAAGTTATTTGTCACTTACCTTACACCTTCAGAGCATCCCAACTAGTCACAGCCATGAGTTTATAAGCACTTTTCACAACTTTCAGACCAGAGCAGATTTTTGCCGACATGGTAAAGCTAACAACAACTGGCATGCTAACAAGAAGTACCATGATAACACGCACTTCCTGCTTTCTAATTACATGCATTACACATTTGACTTTTTACTTCAGTAATTGCTTATACAATATATCTGTACTGAGGCAGGACACATTTTTCTCAAATACAACAGGAAAAAAAAAAATGTGTACGGGATCTTTTTGTGTACTATGTAACCTTTCTGCTTGAGAGACCACCACCAGCTTGCCTCCTTTGCTTTGTCTGGAACTATCGCATTAAATTAGTCTATTTTGCATTTGTTAAATTATAGGTCTTTTATTTCTCAAATATACATTGAAAAATGATGTTCAAAAATTATTTCTTACTTTAAGAGACATCACATCTCCACATATCTGACTTCTAACTTCAATGACCTAAACAGGACTCCTGGACCCCATTCTGTATTTTTTCTTTAGCTTCAGACTGTTTTAAAACTTTTTGGCAGTGTTTGCTAATGTGCGCATTGTGTCACCATGGTAACTGCTAGGGATGGGACGATATACGGTAATATCGCTAATCGCAATAAAAAAGGTCCACAATTAATCGTTTGTGGAATTTTTAAGTAATTGTCATCATAGCACACAATTATAATTACACTTTTACGGCACCAGACTGCCTTATGTTTGCAGTTTCAATACAATGTTTAGATGTTAGTTGTGGTGTTTGCCCACAAGGGGGGCCTCTGTCATAGCAATAACACATGTCAGCTTCTGTGCCTATTCTGCATTGAGGATGTTTCTTCACCTAAGTCACCGTCATGGCTAGTGGTCAGGTTGGATCTGGATCCAAGTGACCAGCGCACATTATAGTCTCCACTCATGAAAGTTAAGTCTGATGTGTGTAATTATTAAGGATTTGAAAAACCACCAGGCTCTGCAGATTGTTGAGCCAACAATCTGCAGAGCCTGCTGAAAGGGGCAAATACGAGCAACTTACACGTACATTTACAGACAGCCATCCTGCATTGTTTGCCAACTTGAGCTGAAAATATCCACCATAAGTGTACCATGTCAAATAAACTACTGAATCTAGTTTGTATTTGTATGAATAATGGTACGTGTTTGTGTAGACTTTGCTATCACTAGGTTAGCGCTAGTTGAACATCATTTTGCACAGGTGATTGCATAGCTTGCTAGCAGCGGCGCATGGTTTTACAACCATGAATTAATCTGAATACCTATAACCTCCTAGGACCTGCTCATTGGCGGTTAGGGTAAAGCAGGGGTGCTCAGACTTTTTCAGTATGTGAGCTACTTTTAAAATGATCATGTATGAAAGATCTACCGCCTAATACAAAAATGTTAAACATATATTTATTTGTAAATGTATTATGAATTCTTACATGTACAGTGCATTTTGATGTAGCTTGCACAACGTCATGAGATAATACTGCACAACACAACTGAACTTCTTACATGTTCATAATTACTTGAATGATGATTACTGCTCTGATGACTTGCACTGAATGGAATCAATGAGGGATGCATAGTTTGGGCAGTAGCTTCTAACAGCCGGCCAGGAGTAAAATTGCATTTTTCGTTTGAAAGCGATAACAGAGCTAATCATGTTGATTACGGTTTTGTCTTTTTTTATAGCCATAAAAATCATGTTAAACGAAGTATCAGAATTTACTGCATTTTTTCACACAACTACTTCTGTTTTACAGATCCATCCGTATTTTTTCTTTTACGCATCGAATAAATGAGTGAAAATCCCCGCAGCATCCGCCCTCTCATTCGTCACCTTCGAGGGACAACAGAGGCAGATTACTGTAATGATGGTAAAATATTTAGATAGCCCCATGTCTCCGCTTTGAGACGCCATTTGAATTTGAATGAGAGCACGACTGGGCGCGGAGTTACGCTGCTGGAAAGTCCGCAACCGCGCTCTATCGGCGACGATAGGATCCGACGCTATAGGGTTAAGCTAACTCGCGCTTGTTTATGCGTGTGCAGCGCCCATGATGTGACCTAGAGTCAGGTGTAATCTGACTGGTTGTCCTGTATATTAGTCATGTGACTGGATGGATGACGGGACGTGATCTACCCAAAATGCCTTCGCAACCACTGGTAGATCACGATCGACTGGTAGATCGCGATTGACGTAATGAACACCCCTGGCGTAAAGCATCAGTAATGCGTAATGTGTAGTAATTGGTTGATAAAATGGTGAGAGCGAGTGTAAACATTCTGTGATCTGGGGCTTCAGTGATCTGCAAAACCAATGATGATTGTCAAAGTAGATGTTAATCAGAAGATAAGATTTGAGTTTATCCTTGGGCAGCACAGTTATTGCTGCTTGAACTATATTCTTCCAGATATCAACAATAGACAAAGTCTGATCCGTAACTCCACAGAAACATGCCAGAGCACGCCTCACCCATGTGCACTGAGATGCTAATGTGTGCACATCATATATTTTTACTTACAATAATGTAAACTGTAGAATAAAACAACACCTTTCGTAGAATAGACAAATGAAGTCTAATTCATATAGCTAAACACAAATGTGCCAGAGCTCATGATTTGAATGTACACTATATGCACAGAAGCAATGCTGACAATATATATTTACCTACAGTTATTTCAGTAGCATAATAAGCCACGCTTACCGATCTAAAACAGCATTGAATACATCAAAAAATAAGCTCTTCTACTCATGAGTCCACAGCCATCTTCATTCTTTGCCAAAAGATACCTCTAGTATAACTTGTGCAAACATCCACAGTGTCCTTGATCATGTACGTCCTTTGTTTTGCCTATAACAGTGCGTAAAATGCAAACATATTACACACGGATTTCTGCATCCACTCGGCTTCGTTTATGTTCTTGTCAACTCAGTCTGTTTACGGAAAAGCATGGCATGCCATACATCGTCGTGTTCCGCTGCTCATTGGCTGTAAGGAGAAAACTAAGCATGTCAAAACATGTTTAGTCAGAAAACTAAACATGTCAGAAAACCTAACATGTCACTAAACATGTGTAATGTAATTGGTTAATTTTACAAGGGGAAGAGTGGAGCGTAAACTGTCAGTCATCTGTAGCACTGATTCGCTGTCTGGGGCTCCAGTAATCCACAACCCTCACCTTATTGGCCAACATTGGTGTCAATCAGAAGCTAACACATGTGTTTAGTACTGAGGAACAAGGTTGGCGCTGTCAACAAAAGAAATGCAAAAAAGTGACAGATTTCACCTTTGGAATACTTTCCTGCAACAGATTTGACATGGAGGACCTGACTTATTTTGTGGACATAATAAGGGAAGACCAACTCCAAATTTTTGGCTTTTCTGTAAAAACATTTTTTTTAATTGCAGGTGAAAGTGATTTGCATATTTGGAAAGATGAGCGCCGTAGCTTTCATTTGATTTGTAGATTGTTTGTGTGGGTGATGCAGAAGAACAGTTGCAAAAAAAAGTATGTGAACCCTTTGGGATTATGTGGAGTTTTGCATGAATTGGTTATAAAATGTGCTCTGAACTTCATCTAAGTCACAACAATAGAAAAACACAGTCTGCTTAAAATAATACAACACAAACATTATATGTTTTTGTGTTTTTATTGAACATAACATGTAAACATTCACAGTGCAGGGTGGAAAAAGTATGTGAACCTTTGGACTTCATAACTGGTTGACCCTCCTTTGGCAGCAATAACCTCAACAAAACGTTTCCTGTAGTTGCAAATCAGACCTACACAACAATCTGGTGTAATTTTGTACAAGTCCTCTTCACAAAACTGTTTCAGTGTAGCAATATTCTTGGGATGTCTGGTGTGAATCGCTCTCTTAAGGTCATGCCACAGCATTTCAATCAGGCTGAGGTCAGGACTCTGACTCGGTCACTCCAGAAGGTGTATTTTGTTCTGTTGAAGCCATTCTTTTGTGGAATTACTTGTATGCTTTGAGTCATTGTCCTGTTGCATCACCCATCCTCTGCGGAGCTTCAGTTGATAAACTCTGGAATTCATTTTCCATTAATGACAGCAATCCGTCCAGGCGCTGAGGCACCAAAGCAGCCCCAAACCATGATGCTCCCTCCGTCATGTTTTACAGTGGGGATGAAGTTTTGATGTTGGTGTGCTGTGCCTTTTTTCTCCAGATAGTATTGTGTGTTTTTTCCAAACAACTAAATTTTGGTTTCATCTGTCCACAGAATATTTTGCCAGTAGTGATGTGGAACATCTAGATACTCTTTTGCTGCAATTTTTTATTTTTTATTTTGGACAGCAATGGCTTCCTCCGTGGTCTCCATTCTTTTTTAATGTTTTCCTTATTGTAGATGTGTCAACAAAAATGTTAGCATGTGCCAGAGATTTCTGTAAGTCCTTAGCTTACACTCTAGGATTCTTCTTTACCTCATTAAGCATTCTGTGCTGTGCTCTTGCAGTCACCTTTACAGGATGACCACGCCTACGGAGAGTAGCATCAGTGCTGAACTTTCTTCTTTTGTAGACAGTCTGTCTTACCGTGGACACGTGAACATCAAGGCTTTGGAGATACTTTTGTAACCCTTTTCAGCTTCATGCAAGTCAACAATTCTTGATCGTAGGTCTTCTGAGAGCTCTTTTCTGCGAGGCATGGTTCACATCAGGCAGTGCTTCATGAAACCAGTAAACCCAAAACTGGTGTGTGTTTTTAAAGGGCAGGATAGCTTTCAGCCACACATCTAATATCATCACACTGATTAGACTCAAGGTTGGCTCACTCCTGGCTCCAATTAGCTCTTGGAGAAGTCATTAGGTTAGGGGTTCATATACTTTTTCCACCCTGCACTGTGAATGTTTACATGTTATGTTCAATAACATAAACACACAAAAACATATAATGTTTTTGTAGTATTATTTTAAGCAGACTGTGTTTTTCTGTTGTTGTGACTTAGATAAAGTTCAGAGCACATTTTATGACCAATTTGTGCAAACTCCACATAATCACATAAAAGGTTCACATACTTTTTCTTGCAACTGTATATCTACATTGCTGTAGAGTTGTAAAGTAGGCCCGGCCCATTGGAACACTAACAGATTGATAATTATCGTAATAATATCCTTAATCGCCAATATTTTGGTCACAATAATCGTGAGTCTTAATATCGTACCATCCCTAGTTACTAGGGATGGTACGATATTAAGACTCACGATTATTGTGCTGAGCATTTTGCCATAGACATACGTGCAGAACACCCCGGCCACGATGTCACTGCAAAGTATCAATAACAGCTATATGGAGACGAGGGTTTTAATTTGAAAACATTTACATTTTTAGCTCTTCCCTTTTTTAATAATACACCATCAGTATGTTTTCAGCTCAGTGCTTTTTGACCTCCTTTCTGTGCCCTTCTTCAGTCCAGTTTCTCATGTCTCCTCTAGACCCTGTGATCTGATTGGATGATTTCCTGTTTCATAGTGTGATTGGTTTTGGAGGAGAGCTCTCTTTCCTGATCTGATTACAGCTCTCAGCACAGAGCAAAAGGCAAACCAATAATGCACTTTTAACTGGTTTTGGCCAGGACAAAATGGTACTCGTGTGACTTTTGTTGCACTAAGTGGCAACTTGAAGATCAAATTATATTGATATTGAAGAGGCCTATTCAATTAATTTTGCCCAATTGAAATAATGGAATAATGGATGGATTAAAATGTTTTTATAACTATTGGCTGGTGTTACATTACAAGCTGCATGCTTTGCTAGATTGTAATTTTGTATACTGTAGTATATATATATATATATATATATATATATATATATATATATATATATATATATATATATATATATATATATATATATATTTTGCTTTCTACAGAAAGCCAAAGGCTTTTTAGTTTCTTCATTGAATTTTAGGTTGTTTTGTTTTTTTCTCAGGCACTCACATGTGTTATTTCATATTTACTGAACAAATTCTAGCTAAATATTTTTGGTTTTCAGACAAATCAAAAATTAATTAAAGGCACTGTACCTGATTTTTACTCACTTAAAAACATGAAAAACAGAGCTAGTTCATTTTGCAGTAGTCCAATATATTCCTCACTTGCCTTATGCATTTTTACAACCCTTGATAACTTGTGTAGGACTGTTTATTGATTTAATGAAACTTTTGATTCAGTAGATCATAAAATCCTCTTGAAGTGTCTGAAGCATATTGGATTTGACAAATGCTACATGTGAAATACATTGGCTCCAAAATTATCTTTTAAACAGAAAGCAGGCAGTAGTAGTTGATGGCTTTAAATCAATTTTTTTTTACTTCAATTCAATTCAATTCATTTTATTTTGTAACGCCCAAAATCACAACAACAGTTGTCTTGAAAGGGCGTTCATGTTTTGGTTGATGGGGGAAACTGGAGTACCCGGAGGAAACCCATCCAGACACGGGGAGAAACATGAAAAACTCCACACAGAAAGGCCTGGGCGACCCGGGGATCGAACCAAACCTTCTTGCTGTGAGGCATGAGTGTTGCCACTCAGCCACCGTGCTGCCTACACACAAAAACAAACAGGAAAATCAAACAACAGGAAAAATCAGACAAAACAAGAAAAATCGGCCAGGCGAGGAGAAGGGAGGGGGGCGGAGGAGGGCCAAGTGAGGAGGAGGAAGACCAGGCGAGGAGAAGGAGAGCCGGGCGAGGTGGATGAGAGCCAGGTGAGGAGGAGAGGGAGGCGGGTGGAGGAGGGCCAGGCGGGGAGGAGAGGGTCCAGCTGTCATCGGGGCATCTGAAAGAGTTACACTCCACAGGGGGAGTGGGACAGGGAACAACATGTGAATAGCATTGCTGATGAGAAAATAGGACGAAGCAGAGGATGGGGCCATACCATTTAGGGTTTTGTATGTCAGGAGGAGGACTTTGAATTTGATTCTAAGCTCGACAGGAAGCCAGTGCAGATATTTTAGTACAGGACTGATGTGGTCTCTTCTTTTAGTTCCTGTTAGGACTCTGGCCGCTGCATTTTGGACCAACTGGAGGGTCCTTATAGTACTTTTGGGGCAGGCGGCGAGCAGAGAATTACAGTAATCAAGTCTGGAAGTAACAAATGCATGGATGAGTTTTTCAGTATCGTTTTTAGGTAAAATATTTCTAATTTTAGTTATATTTTGCAGGTGAAAGTATGCGGTTTTACAAGCTAGGTTTATATGGGCTGTGAATGAGAGATTTTGATCAAATAGGACTCCAAGATTTTTTACAGTAGGGCTAGAAGCTATATTCACATTGTCGAGTGAGATTATCTGGTCCGACAGAGAATCTCTTTGACCTTTGGGACCAACGACAATGACCTCTGTCTTTTCAGGATTTAAGAGCAGGTAATTCAAGGTCATCCAGGTTTTGCTGTCCTTCACACAGGCACTGAGTTTATCTATTTGATCAGTCTGATTTGGTTTCATTGATAAGTACAGCTGAGTGACATCAGCATAGCAGTGAAAATGAATGCCATGTTTTCTGATAATGTTACCCAATGGCAACATATACAGAGTAAATAGGATTGGACCAAGCACAGATCCTTGTGGAACGCCACAGGCTACTTTAGAACAGGGAGAGGACCTCTGGTTTATACTAACAAACTGGTACCTATCTGATAGATAGGATTTAAACCATTTGAGGGCGGTCCCTCTGATTCCAATGTCACATTCTAACCTCTGCAGTAGAATGTTGTGATCAATGGTGTCAAACGCTGCACTGAGGTCCAGTAGGAACTTAAAGCAAAGCCCCAAGGCTCAATTTTAGGGACGCTATTTTTTTCTATAGTTATTAATTCAATTGGATGCAATTTAGAAAAAATCCTTTTAATGATTTTAATGAAATCCAAAATTTCCTCAAAAATTAGATTATCATTTAATGCAAATAAAACTAAATATATAATGTTTTTCTTTAAAAATATTTTGGTTTTGTGCTAGCTACAAATTTTTATACACTAAATAGTGCATCAATTGAAACAGTCACCACTTATAAATATCTTGGGTTTTGGCTTGATGAAACATGTCCTTTACAAAACATATTTCAGAATTATGTAACAGTTTAAAAAAAAAAAAAAAAAATCATTTTATTATAAAAACAAATCGTGTGTCCCATTAAATTACAGAAAAGAAATTCAGTTCAGCCTTTTTTTCTGTAGTAGATTATGGAGATATACGCATGTATACTTCAGCTTCAGACTTCAGCTTCTACTTTGAAACCTTTAGATACACTCTTTTGCTCAGCCCTCGTTTCATAACAGATGATGAATTTAAAACCTATCACTGTACACTCTATGAAAAAGTAAGTTGGCCATCTCTGTCTGTCAGAAGAGAACAACACTATAAAAAATGTATATATAAAGGACGACCTGACTATCTCATCAGCTTGTTAATCATTGATATTGGAGCATTTAATACAACATCTCATGTCTGTATAAGTCTAAGGACTGGCCACACTATAACTGAGATGGCAAAAATGGAATATATTTCAATGACAAGCAAAATTGGATACTTTGGTGCCACAAATGCACTGTAATAATCTGGTAACAAACATTTATACTCACACTTGCACCCGTTTTTAATGTTTTAAATGTACTTATTTCTTTTGTTTGTTTCTTGTTTGTATTTTTCTGTATTTGAGTGCTTCCATTGGGCTCTCCCTGCATAAATAAAGATAAATAAGTAAATAAATGAATGCAAAAAATGTATTCTAATCCTAATTATTCAAAGCAATGAGTTAAGAGTTCTCACAGCTGTCAGAGACCAGAGCAAAGTTCACCGTCGTGGTAAAGCAAAGAACAAATGGCATTCTATGCCATGCACTTCCTGTTTTGCAGATAATTAAATGCTTTGTAAGTAGATGCTGCAAGCAGACATTTGATTCATTTTCATCCAAAGAGCTGCATTTACGGAGGCAAACAGATTTGACTTAACCACCTTAAAAAAATCTCATAATAGCAACTGCCAGACGACAGTAGCTCAGGTGTTTGACCTCTGATCCAAAGGTTGGTGGTTTTAATCCCACATAAACATTGGTTGAGCGGTCAAATCCAGTTGCCCACAGGTTGGTGGCACGATTCCAGCTCCTGCAGACGAATGCCACCGTTGTGTCTTCAGGCAAGACACTTAACCTGCCTTGCCCCCAATATCTGTGTACACTGATATATGAATGTGTGTGTGAATGGGTGAGTGATTCCCTTACGTAAAGCATTTTGAGTGCCTTGAAGTTGAAAAAATTATCTGTAAATGTGATCATTTACCATTTAGCTATTGGTTTAATTTTTCTGTTCAATTTGCTTTAGTTTATATCACTTATCAATAAATGAAGACTGAAACTTTGAAACAAAGTCTGTCTGTCATTCTACTGCTCCCCTCATGTAATTGCCCCCCATGTCCTGTCTGGGCCTATTCAGGTGACTCCATTTTGTTTATAGCTCCTCATTAAACAGTAAGAAGCACCTGCTCCATAGTGATGAGAGCCAGGGGTGCCAACAGCAGATGGCTTCAGTTTGCTCTTTATGTTTCAGATTAACCCAGCCCATTAAGGTTATTGTTCTACAGGTACATGGTTTATGAACTAAGATTTTAGCATGGGGTCTGGAGGGGTCTGGAAAGTCTGTATCACACTTATTGTATTTTATTTTTTGAGTGTCGTAAAAAGTATTTTGGGATTTCACAATGCAAGACCTGGGGCCATTCACATTGTGCAATTGTTCACATGATCATTTGTTGATATGACCAAAGATTAGATGAATACAACTAGTTCATTTTAAACAGTTTGCAATGGTCCACAGTTATTCTTCATTTACCTTATACATTCAGAGTTAGGGATTAGATGATAGTAAAATTTAGACTCATGATTATTGTGACCAAAATAATCGCGATTGACGATATCACAATAATTATTAAACCAAGGCAGTATAATGTCTCATATGTGGACACCAGTTCAGTTTTTTTCAACTTTTTTTGGGCACATTTTTTCATTGAAAAGATCACGAGGCACACCACCAGCAGAAAAAAATAAAAAATAAAATGAAACTATGTAGCCTATATTTACAATATAAAGTAATTGTCATCAAAGTGTTTTGAATAGGAATTGAATAAACACAAAAAAGTATTTTATATTAAAATAAAAATATTTCTACTCACTCACTGAAACCTGGGCTGTTTGGATGAACACAGAGCTGATATCCTGGCAGGAATTGAAGAAAGATACACACAAAGCTCTTGCTCAACAGCTCTTAGTCTCTCTCTGTTTTTAGTTTTTAAAGCAGTTAGGCTTGAAAAGCTCACCTCACACAGATATGTTGTGGAAAATGGGAGCAATGTCAAAATACCTTTCTTTTGCCAGAATGGGGAACTCCTTGGCAGTAGCTAACCAAAAACTGTTCAAAGGTAAATCCGCAAAGTTTAGCTTTAAACCACGGTTTGTCTCAGTTCAGTTAGTTCCTCCTGCTGCTGTAAAGTCATTTCTTTTCCACCAACTGATGCTGAGCTATATGGGTCCCTAAAACAGTCAAGGCATTCAGTTGAGGCTTAAGAAAAAGAAAATAACATCTTCTCAAGAGTTTTTAAATGTTTGATTGCCACTTTCCACATGTTGTTGCCAGAGTGGCACCTTTCAACTGAATTCATTTATTTTATCTGTACTTGTAAGCAGATTTTAATTTCATTTTGTGTGTTCAGTTCATTCAGATAATGAAAAATATGTGCCAGGTATCCCAGCCTTGCACACGACTCATCACTTGCAAGCAGCTTTGGTTGGGTTTCTTTCCTTCACTCTGCTTACAAAGCCTTTGGTGCGCCCAACCATAGCTGCAGCTCCATCATTGCAGACACTCATCTAGTTTCCCACTCAAGTCCTCCTTGTTCAAGATATTCTGATGTGACCTGAAAAATGTCCCCTTATATTGTTTTTTCTGGTCATGCCTCGCAAAAAAGGAAGTTTCTCTGATTGCATCTCCATCAATAAAATGCACATTGGCCAAGAGTTGAGCGTGCCCACTAATATCAGTAGACTCATCAAGCTGCAATGTAAATTTCTTACTGATATGGATCTTTTCCAAAACCACACTTTTGATGTCTACAGACATGTCATCAATATGTCTGGAAATTGTGCTATCTGAGAGAGTGACTTTGGCTATTTCTTAAGCTGCTTCAGGTCCGAGCATATCATTTACAATGGTTTTGTAGGCGGAAAGTATTAATGTCTGTGCCACAGTGTGCGCCTTTTTTGACTTAGCTACAAGTTCAGCAACTTGGTAGCTTTTCTCATGATAGTTGCCTGTTCCTCTGTGTGTTCACGCAGATGAACTAAATAGTCCGCATTCTTGTTTTGAAGCGAAGGGTGTTTTGTTTGAAGATGCTCCTTACTTGGAACCATAGCACTGTTGGGTAGCTTTTCACCACACACCAAGCACAACAGAGTCGGATTCGTTGGTTTTCCAGTGAAAGTAAATCCAAATAAAACAGAGACTTTGCTTGAGCTAACCGTCTTTGCTTTCTTTTGATCTTCACTCATACTTGGACCTTCATCTGAACTAACATTGTTTTGAACTGGAAACATGAGGCAATCTGGTGCCGTAAAGGCGATTATAATCGTATGCGATGATCACGATCGAATAAATGACTGGGAAAATCCCCGCAGCATCCACCCTCTCATTCGTCACCTTCGAGGGACAACAGAGGCAGATTACCGTAATGACGATAAAATATTTAGATAGCCCCATGTCTCCGCTTTGAGACGCCATTTGAATTTGAATGAGCGCATGACTAGTTGCGGAGTTACGCTGCTCCGCAACCGCGCTCTATCGGCAACGATAGGATCCGACGCCGACGGATGGATGACGGAACGTGATCTACCCAAAATGCCTTTGCGATCAACAGGTAGATCGCGATCGACGTAATGAACACCCCTGCTCTAATACTAGGGCTGGGTATCACCAAGAAGTTGCCGATACGATACATACCTCAATACACAGGCCACGATACGATACGTATCTCGATACGAATTTCGATACGATTCGATACGATACATTTCAAATCGATACGATTCAGAAAAAAATAAAGGCCTTTAGCCTCTTACTTTAATGATCAACCCCATTTTCCACAAAAAAAACATTAAATGGTGCATTTCTCTTCCATTTATTGAAGATTAAACACAATAAAGTGCTTTTTGATGAATGCATGTTTCTAAGTAGAACAATACATACAGCCTCAAAAAAGTGCTCAGCTGCATCATCATCCATAGCTTATACGAGTTCAACAATTAAACAAAGGCACGTGCAGTTTGACTGATCTAAAGGATCTCACAATGTACCTATTAAATCACAGCTGTGATTCTAAAACCAAATGCTGCATTTATAGTCAAACATAGAACATTCATTAAACCTAGAATAATGCTGATTTGGTTAACTTGACTAGTAACATTAGTAGCCCTGTGAACATTGCTTATCAGCAAACTTGATCAAACAACTACAAGAATAGAAAGCCATTTCTTAAAGATTTTTGTTTAGAAACAGAATTTGGTCAACATGATCTGAGCTGAGTGCACTTCTCTGAGTAGTGACAATGTCTCCTGCTGTCGAGAATACACGCTCAGAGGAGACACTGGTCCCTGGGATGCACAGGTACATTTTTGCAAGCTGTGACATGAGTGGATATTCATTCTGATGCTCTTTCCACCAACTAAGTGGATTTCCCTCTGAAAGGGACAAGGCTGGTGCCTCCTTGTACCTTGTCACCTCTTCTTCTGCATGGTCCTGTGTGGTTCTTTGTCTCACAGCAGTACCTGCACAGTAGGTTGGACCAAGTAAATCAGCCAAACTGTACATGTCCTTTGTTCGCTTGGGTGGTGGGCCAGCAGCACAGTTTTCTTTAACTTCTTCAGAATCGTCTTGCTCCACAGGCATCACCTCAGTCACGATCTCCAGATCAACCTCTTTCTATATTATAAAGCAAATGACATGTTTGTGTTAAGTTTGTGTTCATAAACTTTAAAGACAAATAAGTTAAAACATCTATAGTCATCTGACTGAAAGTTATACCCACTTGTGGGTTCCTAATTTTTGTCAAAATACATTCTAGTTTGAATTTAAAATCAGCTATGAATTTAATGTACACTATTTAATATTTAACTTTGTACTTTACAATGTGATATGTGATGAATATTTTTTGTATTTATTTGTGAAACAACAAATCAACATACCTGAAATGAGTCATGAATTCTTCCAGCCTCTGCAATGACTCTCATGTAGATTTCATCTTGTTGATGGTCAGGAAGGAAGGGCAAAGCTTTGAATCGTGGATCCAGTGCCGAGCATAAATACATAGTCTCTTTATGTTGATCCTTGTACCTCTTGCTCAGATCCTCACAAATGGCTGCTCTGATTTCTTTCACCAAGGTGGAATCAGATGGACTCTCTTGTAAATCATGGATGAGCTGAGCATGAAGTGGTGCAACAACTGATAGTGTTGGTGTACTTTCCTTGGACATCACTAGTGTTGCTACCTTCATGGGCTTCATGGCATCCATAATATCCTCTGCAGACGTTATGTCTGACTCACTTAGGGTGCATACTTCTTTCTCTGTCTTTCTCACCTCACTTGACAAAAGAGCAGCAGATATGGCTGGTTGCTGCTCAAGAAATCGTTGGAGCATGTCGTGCGCACTGTTCCACCTGGTCACAACGTCGACGATCAGTTTGTGCTCTGGCAACTGCAGCAGCTTTTACTTCTGGCGGAGTACGTAGCTAGCTGTTGTGCTGCGCCTGAAAAAGTTTGAAATGCGTCTCACACGACCTAAAAGACGCGCGACTACAGGCAGTTTCAAAGCACGCTGTGATGCCAGGTTGAGCGTATGGGCAAAGCACTTAAAATGCAACATGCCAGTGAGCTCCACCGCGACGCTCATATTAGCGGCGTTGTCCGTCACAATAGCCGGGTCTTTGCTAGCAATGTCCCATTCCTGAAGAGCCGCGCTGAGTAGCTCCGCAATGTTAGTCCCTGTGTGACTTTCATGCATGGCTCTAGTTTGTAAAACGTTGGAAATTAGCTCCCAGTGTTCGTTGATAAAATGGCTTGTAATGGTTACATACGATTCCGTTGCACGGGACGTCCAGCCGTCACAAGTAAGGGCCACTCTTGGTGCTGCAGTTAGACTGGTTTTAACGGCATCTTTCACCCTCTGATACATTCGCGGGACCGCTACCTCCGTCAAATGTTTACGTGTGGGAATCACATAGCGTTGATCTAATGTGTTTATCATAAGACGAAAGCCTGGGTTCTCCACGACACTGTATGGACATAGACCTTGGCAGATATAATGCACAATAGTGTCTGTAATCTTAAGTGCACGCGGAGAGTTGGATGCTAGTCTGCTTATGTGTCTCTCCAAAGTGCGTTGTTTTGGGTCCAGGCTTTTCTTCGGGGCCGATAAAACTAGCTTGTCGGGATGGTGTCGCTGCAGGTGAGCTCTGAGGTTGGTCGTATTACCTGAATATTTGATAGCCATTTGGCAATGCGTACAGATAGCGCTGGTTTTGTCAATTCCGCTTCCCCTCTCTCGGGCTTTAAAACCAAAATGCGCCCATACGTCTGCCTTTAGGGAGGAAGGCGGTAGAAACATTTTTTCTGACATTTTCTCTTCTGCCGCACGCTTCTCTTCACCAGTAAAGAGTAAAGATGTGGCAGCGCAGCTATACTGCCTCCTCACGTCCGGGGGGAATATCGATACTAGAAAACGGAGAATCGATACTGTATCGATTTTAATAATATCGATATATATCGGTGTATCGATTTTTTAGCACACCCCTATCTAATACATGTGAAAACATCTGGTACAGGGCCTTTAAATGCAATTTGACAACTTAAGTGTTGCTTGTGAGATGAATGAAGACTATTTTTCCTGAACAGAGGAGGGTAAAAGCTATGACCGCAGGAGAACAAGTTTGTCTTGACAAATATCATCCGGCTATGTTGTGGTAGTTAGTTGAGGCTTGCAGTGCTGCATGCTAGTGGTGTTTTGTGTTTGGAAAAGTTTGGAATTTATTAAACAAAGAGGAAATGTGTAAATGCCTCCTGTTGGTTGAGGTCTTCTGTTTGTGCTGGTTTTTGTCGGTCATAGTTTTTGCATAGACTGTTTGCAGATGCAATGAGAGGAGGGCTCATTTTGCATTCAAGACTATAAAATATCAGACACACTTGATATCAATCGCAGCTCCTCTTGGGTTTTAAGCTCTTTTAGTCATCTCGGCCAGCTCTTGCAGACAGCCAAAACTGTGCAGTGGCCAGTTTTGAGATTGCATTCATGTTCTGGGGATTTATATTATCCATATATACCAATGAAATTCACATTTTTTGACAGACACACCTTTCACCAACTTTCTTTCTGTTCTTGTGGTGCAGATTAATGACAAAGTCCTAAACTTTTCTTAAATATATTTCCATTTTTATCTTTGCTCCAACTCCTCTCAATGCAGAACACCACCTTAGTTCAGCCCGATACTCAGGATAGGGCGATATTAAAATTCAGACTTACGAATATTATGACCAGAATAATCGCGATTAACGATATTATCATGATAATTATAACGTTAACGTTCGGGCCATCACCTATACTTAACAACTCTACAGCAATGTACATATACTTCTGCGTCACCCGCACAAACAATTTATGCATCAAATGAAAGCTACGGCGCTTGTCTTTCCAAATATGCAAACCATTTTCACCTGCAATCACCACAGTGCTGACAGGAAAGCCATTTTTACAGAAAAGCCAAAAATTTGGATTTGAACTTCACTTATGTTTGAGGGCTCTGTTGATGAGGGTTTTGTCTAACATCAACATATTCCCAGAAAGTTGGTCTCATTCGTTCCGTACAGGTGAAGAGAATATAAACCAGTGAAGAAATTATGTCTGCAAAGTAAGTTAGATCCTCCATGTCCAATCTGCTGCAGGAAAGTATTCCAAATGGGAAATCTGCCCTGTCACTTTTTTGTATTTCTTTTGTTGATTTCAGGCACAATAAACATCTGACAGCACCTTCTTTTTTCTCACTGCTAAACACATATGTCAGTGCTACAGATGACTGAAAGTTTACACCCCACTCTCCCCTTTGTAGAATCAACCAATCACATTACACACATTTAGTGATGTTTTCCCTTACAACCTTTGAGCAGCGGAACACGATGTATGGCATGCCATGCTTTTCCGTCAACAGACAGAGCTTGACAAATGCGTAAACAAAGCCCAGTCAATACAGTAGTGCGTAATGCGTGCGCATTTTGCGCACTGTTTTTTTGCATTCTAAACATGACAAAACAGACAAAACAAAGGAAGTACACGACCGAGGACACTGTGGATGTTTGACAAGTTATACTAGGGGCATCTCTGATCTGGTGGTGTTTTAGGTGTTGTGAGGTGTTGTTGTATTCTGCAGACTGCAATATTGTAGGTAAAAATATAAGATGTGCACACATTAGCATCTCATCTGTGCATATGGGTGAGGTGCACTCTGGCACATTCCTCTGGAGAGTTACAGATCGGTCTTTGTTTATTGTTGATATCTGGGAGAATATAGTTCAGACAGTGATAACTGTGCTGCCTAATAGGCACAGAAGCTAAGTGTCATTGCTATGACAGAGGCCCCCCTTGTGGGCAAACACCAGAAGTAACATCCAAACATTGCATTGAAATTGCAAACATGAGGCAGTGCACAAGACTGCTAAAAAAAAAAAGCCAAGCATGATCAATTGCTGACCTTTTTTATCGTGATTTTAACCTCCGGCATATGGACCAGGAGGTCCATATGCCGACTTCCTAACAGAGTTTTCTGATTTCATGAAGTTTAGTTTTGAATTGGGAAAGGATTGTTATAGTTGGAGATTTCAACATACATGTTGATAACGGCAGTGATTGCCTCAGTAATGCTTTTGGCGCGCTCCTGGATGGGATCGGTTTCACCCAGAGTGTGAATAAGCCGACTCACTGTCACAATCACACTCTAGATCTCGTTCTAACCTATGGTATTGAGATTAATGATCTAATTGTCCTTCCTCAAAACCCTATACTCTCTGACCATTTCTTAATTACCTTTCAATTTATACTAAAAGACTATCCAGCCCCGCAGAAAAAAACTATAATGAAAAGAACATTATCAGATAAATCGGTTAGAGTTTAAAGAAATTATTGAGCCATTACTAAAAGATATGTCATGTGACAATGAAAATAATTTTAATCCAATTGTCACTGATCAATTGGTTGACAGAGCAATGCTCACCTTAAAATATGCTCTCG